>NC_041388.1:512113229-512136845 GCF_002162155.2 Triticum dicoccoides
TTCCACGATTTACAATCCCCGAGGTGCGTTTGTGTCTCTGTCGTCAACACTCACAATTTTGGCCAATTCTGACGCAATTCGTGGACTATTACTCATAATTTAGGGGTCCCGAAGCGATTCCATAGTGGTTGAACCCTAAGGTCCGTTTACGTGTCGGTCATCAACACTCACAGTTTTGGCCGATTCTGGCCCGTTTCATGGACTATTACTCACCATTTTGGGGCCCCGAAGTGATTTCCACGGTTGTTTGACCCCATGGTGCGCTTACGTGTCGATCATCAACAAGCGCACTTTGGGCCGATTATGGCCCATTTCTTGCATTATTAGTTAGTTTTGGGGTCCCGGAGTGATTTCCACGATTGATGAACTCCGGGGTGCGTTTACGTGTCGGTCATAAACACTCACAATTTTGGCCAATTCTCGTCCGTTTCGTGCACTATTACTCACCGTTTGGGCGTCCCAGAGCTATTTCCACGATTGACAATCCCCGTAGTGCGTTTGCGTGTCTGTCGTCAACACTCATAGTTTTGGCCAATTCTGACGCGATTCGTGGGCTATTACTCACCATTTAGGGGTCCCAAAGCGATTTCCATAGTTGTTGAACCCCAAGGTGCGTTTAGATGTCGGTCATCAACACTCACGTTTTGGGGCCCCGGTGTGATTTCCACGATTAACGAACGGCGGGGTGCGTTTACGTGTCGGTCATCAATACTAGTAGTTTTGGCCAATTCTGGCCCTTTTCGTGGACAATTACTCACTGTTTGGGGGCCCCGGCATGATTTCCACGATTAACGAACCCCCTGGTGCGCTTACGTGTCGGTTATGAACACTCACAGTTTTGGCCAATTCTAACACGTTTTGTGGACTTTTAGTCACCGTTTTCTGGTCCTGAAGTGATTTCCATAGTTGTTGAACCCCAAGGCGCACTTACGTGTTAGTCATCAACACTCACAGTTTTGGCTGATTCTGGCCTGTTTCATGGACTATTACTCACTGTTTTGGGGCCCCGGAGTGATTTCCACGGTTAACGAACCACAGGGTGCATTTACGTGTCGGTCATCAACACTCACAATTTTGGCCAATTCTCGTCCGTTTCGTGCACTATTACTCACCGTTCGGGCGTCCCAGAGCTATTTCCACGATTGACAATCCCCGTAGTGCGTTTGCATGTCTGTCGTCAACACTCACAGTTTTGGCCAATTCTGACGCGATTCGTGGGCTATTACTCACCATTTAGAGGTCCCAAAGCGATTTCCATAGTTGTTGAACCCCAAGGTGCGTTTAGATGTCGGTCATCAACACTCACGTTTTGGGGCCCCGGTGTGATTTCCATGATTAACGAACGGCGGGGTGCGTTTACGTGTCGGTCATCAATACTAGTAGTTTTGGCCAATTCTGGCCCTTTTCCTGGACAATTACTCACTGCTTTGGGGCCCCGGCATGATTTCCACGATTAACGAACCACCTGGTGCGCTTACGTGTCGGTTATGAACACTCACAGTTTTGGCCAATTCTAACGCGTTTTGTGGACTTTATTGACCGTTTTCTGGTCCTGAAGTGATTTCCATAGTTGTTGGACCCCAAGGCGCACATACGTGTTAGTCATCAACACTCACAGTTTTGGCTGATTCTGGCCTGTTTCATGGACTATTACTCACTGTTTTGGGGCCCCGGAGTGATTTCCATGGTTAACGAACCGCAGGGTGCATTTACGTGTCCGTCATCAACACTCACAGTTTTGGCCGATTCTGGCCCGTTTCATGGACTATTACTCACCATTTTGGGGCCCCGAAGTGATTTCCACGGTTGTTTGACCCCATGGTGCGCTTACGTGTCGATCATCAACAAGCGCACTTTGGGCCGATTATGGCCCATTTCTTGCATTATTACTTAGTTTTGGGGTCCCGGAGTGATTTCCACGATTAATGAACTCCGGGGTGCGTTTACGTGTCGGTCATAAACACTCACAATTTTGGCCAATTCTCGTCCGTTTCATGCACTATTACTCACCGTTTGGGCGTCCCAGAGCTATTTCCACGATTGACAATCCCCGTAGTGCGTTTGCGTGTCTGTCGTCAACACTCACAGTTTTGGCCAATTCTGACGCGATTCGTGGGCTATTACTCACCATTTAGGGGTCCCGAAGCGATTTCCATAGTTGTTGAACCCCACGGTGCATTTAGGTGTCGGTCATCAACACTCACTGTTTTGGGGCCCCGGTGTGATTTCCACGATTAACGAACCGCGGGGTGCGTTTACATGTCGGTTATCAATACTAGTAGTTTTGGCCAATTCTGGCCCGTTTCGTGGACAATTACTCACTGTTTTGGGGCCCCGAAATAATTTCCACGATTAACGAACCCCCGGGTGCGCTTACGTGTTGGTTATGAACACTCATAGTTTTGGCCAATTCTAACGCATTTTGTGGACTTTTAGTCACTGTTTTCTAGTCCTGAAGTGATTTCCATAGTGGTTGATCCCCAAGGCGCACTTACGTGTTAGTCATCAACACTCACAGTTTTGGCTGATTCTGGCCTTTTTCATGGACTATTACTCACTGTTTTGGGGCCCCGGAGTGATTTCCACGGTTAACGAACCGCAGGGTGCATTTACGTGTCGGTCATCAACACTCACTGTTTTGATTCTGGCCCGTTTCTTGGACTATTACTCTGTTTTTGGGTCCAAGCGTGATTTCCACGATTTACGAACCCCGTGGTGCGTTTACTTGTCGGTCAATGACACTCACAATTTTGGCCAATTTCTGGTCCGTTTTGTGTACTATTGATCACCGTTTTGGAGTCCCAGAGCGATTTCTACGATTTACAATCCCCGAGGTGTGTTTGTGTCTCTGTCGTCAACACTCACAATTTTGGCCAATTCTGACGCAATTCGTGGACTATTACTCATAATTTAGGGGTCCCGAAGCGATTCCATAGTGGTTGAACCCTAAGGTCCGTTTACGTGTCGGTCATCAACACTCACAGTTTTGGCCGATTCTGGCCCGTTTCATGGACTATTACTCACCATTTTGGGGCCCCGAAGTGATTTCCACGGTTGTTTGACCCCATGGTGCGCTTACGTGTCGATCATCAACAAGCGCACTTTGGGCCGATTATGGCCCATTTCTTGCATTATTAGTTAGTTTTGGGGTCCCGGAGTGATTTCCACGATTGACGAACTCCGGGGTGCATTTACGTGTCGGTCATAAACACTCTCAATTTTGGCCAATTCTCGTCCGTTTCGTGCACTATTACTCACCGTTTGGGCATCCCAGAGCGATTTCCACGATTGACAATCCCCGTAGTGTGTTTACGTGTCTGTCGTCAACACTCACAGTTTTGGCCAATTCTGACGCGATTCGTGGGCTATTACTCACCATTTAGGGGTCCCGAAGCGATTTCCATAGTTGTTGAACCCCAAGGTGCGTTTAGGTGTCGGTCATCAACACTCACTGTTTTGGGGCGCCGGTGTGATTTCCACGATTAACGAACCGCGGGGTGCGTTTA
The DNA here is from genome assembly GCF_002162155.2 of Triticum dicoccoides. Lineage (NCBI taxonomy): Eukaryota > Viridiplantae > Streptophyta > Magnoliopsida > Poales > Poaceae > Triticum > Triticum dicoccoides. The sequence goes on from NC_041388.1 coordinate 512,116,736, forward strand.
CATGTCGGTCATCAATACTAGTAGTTTTGGCCAATTCTGGCCCGTTTCGTGGACAATTACTCACTGTTTTGGGGCCCCGAAATAATCTCCACGATTAACGAACCCCCGGGTGCGCTTACGTGTCGGTTATGAACACTCATAGTTTTGGCCAATTCTAACGCATTTTGTGGACTTTTAGTCACCGTTTTCTAGTCCTGACGTGATTTCCATAGTGGTTGATCCCCAAGGCGCACTTACGTGTTAGTCATCAACACTCACAGTTTTGGCTGATTCTGGCCTGTTTCATGGACTATTACTCACTGTTTTGGGGCCCCGGAGTGATTTCCACGGTTAATGAACCGCAGGGTGCATTTACGTGTCGGTCATCAACACTCGCAGTTTTGGCCGGTTCTGGCCCGTTTCTTGGACTACTACTCTGTTCTTGGGTCCAAGCATGATTTCCACGATTTATGAACCCCGTGGTCCTTTTACGTGTCGGTCAATGACACTCACAATTTTGGCCAATTTCTGGTCCGTTTTGTGTACTATTACTAAACATTTTGGCGTCCCAGAGTGATTTTCACGATTTACAATCCCCGGGGTGCGTTTGCGTCTCTGTCGCCAACACTCACAGTTTTGGCCAATTCTGACGCGATTCATGGACTATTACTCATCATTTAGGGGTCCCGAAGCGATTCCATAGTGGTTGAACCCTAAGGTCCGTTTACGTGTCGGTCATCAACACTCACAGTTTTGTTCGATTCTGGCCCGTTTCTTGGACTATTACTCTGTTTTTGTGTCCAAGCATGATTTCCACGATTTATGAACCCCGTGGTGCGTTTACGTATCGGTCAATGACACTCACAATTTTGGCCAGTTTCTGGTCCGTTTTCTGTACTATTACTCACCGTTGTGGCGTCCCAGAGCGATTTCCATGATTTACAATCCCCGGGGTGCGTTTGCGTCTCTGTCGCCAAGGCTCATAGTTTTGGCCAATTCTGACGTGATTCATGGACTATTACTCATCATCTAGGGGTCCCGAAGCGATTCCATAGTGGTTGAACCCTAAGGTTCGTTTACGTGTCGGTCATCAACACTCACAGTTTTGGCCGATTCTGGCCCATTTCATGGACTATTACTCACCATTTTGGGGCCCCGAAGTGATTTCCACGGTTGTTTGACCCCATGGAGCGCTTACGTGTCGATCATCAACAAGCGCACTTTGGGCCGATTATGGCCCATTTCTTGCATTATTACTTAGTTTTGGGGTCCCGGAGTGATTTCCACGATTGACGAACTCCGGGGTGCATTTACGTGTCGGTCATAAACACTCGCAATTTTGGCCAATTCTCGTCCGTTTCGTGCACTATTACTCAACGTTTGGGCGTCCCAGAGCGATTTCCACGATTGACAATCCCCGGTGTGCGTTTGCGTGTCTGTCGTCAACACTCACAGTTTTGGCTAATTCTGACGCGATTCGTGGGCTATTACTCACCATTTAGGGGTCCCAAAGCGATTTCCATAGTTGTTGAACCCCAAGGTGCGTTTAGGTGTCGGTCATCAACACTCACTGTTTTGGGGCCCCGGTGTGATTTCCCCGATTAACGAACGGCGGGGTGCGTTTACATGTCGGTCATCAATACTAGTAGTTTTGGCCAATTCTGGCCCTTTTCGTGGACAATTACTCACTATTTTGGGGCCCCGGAATGATTTCCACGATTAACGAACCCCCGGGTGCGCTTACGTGTCGGTTATGAACACTCACAGTATTGGCCAATTCTAACGCGTTTTGTGGACTTTTAGTCACCGTTTTCTGGTCCTGAAGTGATTTCCATAGTTGTTGAACCCCAAGGCGCACTTACGTGTTAGTCATCAACACTCACAGTTTTGGCTGATTCTGGCCTGTTTCATGGACTATTACTCACTCTTTTGGGGCCCCGGAGTGATTTCCACGGTTAACGAACCGCAGGGTGCATTTACATGTCGGTCATCAACACTCGCAGTTTTGGCCGATTCTGACGTGGTTCGTGAACTATTACTCATCATTTAGGGGTTCCGAAGCGCTTCCATAGTGGTTGAACTCTAAGGTCCGTTTACGTGTCGGTCATCAACACTCACAGTTTTGGCTGATTCTGGCCCGTTTCATGGACTATTACTCACCATTTTGGGGCCCCGAAGTGATTTCCACGGTTGTTTGACCCCATGGTGCGCTTATGTGTCGATCATCAACAAGCGCATTTTGGGCCGATTTTGGCCCATTTCTTGCATTATTACTTAGTTTTGGGGTCCCGGAGTGATTTCCATGATTGACGAACTCCGGGGTGCATTTATGTGTCGGTCATAAACACTCGCAATTTTGGCCAATTCTCGTCCGTTTCATGCACTATTACTCACCGTTTGGGCGTCCCAGAGCTATTTCCACGATTGACAATCCCCGTAGTGCGTTTGCGTGTCTGTCGTCAACACTCACAGTTTTGGCCAATTCTGACGCGATTCGTGGGCTATTACTCACCATTTAGGGGTCCCGAAGCGATTTCCATAGTTGTTGAACCCCACGGTGCATTTAGGTGTCGGTCATCAACACTCACTGTTTTGGGGCCCCGGTGTGATTTCCATGATTAACGAACCGCGGGGTGCGTTTACATGTCGGTCATCAATACTAGTAGTTTTGGCCAATTCTGGCCCGTTTCGTGGACAATTACTCACTGTTTTGGGGCCGCGAAATAATTTCCACGATTAACGAACCCCCGGGTGCGCTTACGTGTCGGTTATGAACACTCACAGTTTTGGCCAATTCTAACACGTTTTGTGGACTTTTAGTCACAGTTTTCTGGTCCTGAAGTGATTTCCATAGTGGTTGATCCCCAAGGCGCACTTACGTGTTAGTCATCAACACTCACAGTTTTGGCTGATTCTGGCCTGTTTCATGGACTATTACTCACTGTTTTGGGGCCCCAGAGTGATTTCCACGGTTAACGAACCGCAGGGTGCATTTACGTGTCGGTCATCAACACTCGCAGTTTTGGCCGATTCTGGCCCGTTTCTTGGACTATTACTCTGTTTTTGGGTCCAAGCGTGATTTCCACGATTTACGAACCCCGTGGTGCGTTTACGTGTCGGTCAATGACACTCACAACTTTGGCCAATTTCTGGTCCGTTTCGTGCACTATTACTCACCGTTTTGGCGTCCCAGAGCGATTTTCCATGCTTTTACAATCCCCGGGGTGCGTTTGCGTCTCTGTCATCAACACTCACAGTTTGGCCAATTCTGACGCGATTCATGAAATATTACTCATCATTTAGAGGTCCCGAAGCGATTCCATAGTGGTTGAACCCTAAGGTCCGTTTACGTGTCGGTCATCAACACTCACAGTTTTGGCCGATTCTGGCCCGTTTCATGGACTATTACTCACCGTTTTGGGGCCCCAAAGTGATTTCCACGGTTGGTTTAACCCCATGGTGCGCTTACATGTCGATCATCAACAAGCGCACTTTGGGCCTATTTTGGCTCATTTCTTGCAATATTACTTAGTTTTGGGGTCCCGGAGTGATTTCCATGATTAACGAACTCCGGGGTGCGTTTACGTGTCGATCATAAACACTCACAATTTTGGCCAATTCTCGTCCGTTTCGTGCACTATTACTCACCGTTTGGGCGTCCCAGAGCGATTTCCACGATTGACAATCCCCGGAGTGCGTTTGCGTGTCTTTCGTCAAGACTCAGAGTTTTGGCCAATTCTGACGCGATTCGTGGGCTATTACTCACCATTTAGGGTCCCAAAGCGATTTCCATAGTTGTTGAACCCCAAGGTGCGTTTAGATGTCGGTCATCAACACTCACTATTTTGGGGCCCCGGTGTGATTTCCACGATTAACGAACGGCGGGGTGCGTTTACTTGTCGGTCATCAATACTAGTAGTTTTGGCCAATTCTGGCCCTTTTCGTGGACAATTACTCACTGTTTTGGGGCCCCGGCATGATTTCCACGATTAACGAACCCCCTGGTGCGCTTACGTGTCGGTTATGAACACTCACAGTTTTGGCCAATTCTAACGCGTTTTGTGGACTTTTAGTCACCGTTTTCTGGTCCTGAAGTGATTTCCATAGTTGTTGAACCCCAAGGCGCACTTACGTGTTAGTCATCAACACTCACAGTTTTGGCTGATTCTGGCCTGTTTCATGGACTATTACTCACTGTTTTGGGGCCCCGGAGTGATTTCCACGGTTAACGAACCGCAGGGTGCATTTACGTGTCGGTCATCAACACTCGCAGTTTTGTCGATTCTGGCCCGTTTCTTGGACTATTACTCTGTTTTTGGGTCCAAGCGTGATTTCCACGATTTACAAACCCCGTGGTGCGTTTACGTGTCGGTCAATGACACTCACAAATTTGGCCAATTTATGGTCCGTTTTGTGTACTATTACTCACAGTTTTGGCGTCCGAGAGCGATTTCCACGATATACAATCCCCGAGGTGCGTTTGCGTCTCTGTCGCCAACACTCACAGTTTTGGCCAATTCTGACGCGATTCGTGAACTATTACTCATCATTTAGGGGTCCCGAAGTGATTCCATAGTGGTTGAACTCTAAGGTCCGTTTACGTGTCGGTCATCAACACTCATAGTTTTGGCCGATTCTCGCCCGTTTCATGGACTATTACTCACCATTTTGGGGCCCCGAAGTGATTTCCACGGTTGTTTGACCCCATGGTGCGCTTACGTGTCGATCATCAACAAGCGCACTTTGGGCCGATTTTGGCCCATTTCTTGCATTATTACTTAGCTTTGGGTTCCCGGAGTGATTTCCACGATTGACGAACTCCGGGGTGCATTTACGTGTCGGTCATAAACACTCTCAATTTTGGCCAATTCTCGTCCGTTTCGTGCACTATTACTCACCGTTTGGGCGTCCCAGAGCGATTTCCACGATTGACAATCCCCGTAGTGCGTTTGCTTGTCTGTCGTCAACACTCACAGTTTTGGCCAATTCTGACGCGATTCGTGGGCTATTACTCACCATTTAGGGGTCCCGAAGCGATTTCCATAGTTGTTGAACCCCAAGGTGCGTTTAGGTGTCGGTCATCAACACTCACTATTTTGGGGCGCCGGTGTCATTTCCACAATTAACGAACCGCGGGGTGCGTTTACATGTCGGTCATCAATACTAGTAGTTTTGGCCAATTCTGGCCCGTTTCATGGACAATTACTCACTGTTTTGGGGCCCCGAAATAATCTCCACGATTAACGAACCCCCGGATGCGCTTACGTGTCGGTTATGAACACTCACAGTTTTGGCCAATTCTAACGCATTTTGTGGACTTTTAGTCACCGTTTTCTAGTCCTGATGTGATTTCCATAGTTGTTGATCCCCAAGGCGCACTTACGTGTTAGTCATCAACACTCACAGTTTTGGCTGATTCTGGCCTGTTTCATGGACTATTACTCACTGTTTTGGGGCCCCGGAGTGATTTCCACGGTTAACGAACCGCAGGGTGCATTTACGTGTCGGTCATCAACACTCGCAGTTTTGTCGATTCTGGCCCGTTTCTTTGACTATTACTCTGTTTTTGGGTCCAAGCGTGATTTCCACGGTTTACGAACCCAGTGGTGCATTTACGTGTCGGTCAATGACACTCACAATTTTGGCCAATTTCTGGTCCGTTTCGTGCACTATTACTCACCGTTTTGGCATCCCAGAGCGATTTTCCATGCTTTACAATCCCCGGGGTGCGTTTGCGTCTCTGTCATCAACACTCACAGTTTGGCCAATTCTGACGCGATTCATGAAATATTACTCATCATTTAGGGGTCCCGAAGCGATTCCATAGTGGTTGAACCCTAAGGTCCGTTTACGTGTCGGTCATCAACACTCACAGTTTTGGCCGATTCTAGCCCGTTTCATGGACTATTACTCACCGTTTTGGGGCCCCAAAGTGATTTCCACGGTTGGTTTAACCCCATGGTGCGCTTACATGTCGATCATCAACAAGCGCACTTTGGGCCTATTTTGGCTCATTTCTTGCAATATTACTTAGTTTTGGGGTCCCGGAGTGATTTCCATGATTAACGAACTCCGGGGTGCGTTTACGTGTCGGTCATAAACACTCACAATTTTGGCCAATTCTCGTCCGTTTCGTGCACTATTACTCACCGTTTGGGCGTCCCAGAGCGATTTCCACGATTGACAATCCCCGGAGTGCGTTTGCGTGTCTTTCGTCAAGACTCAGAGTTTTGGCCAATTCTGACGCGATTCGTGGGCTATTACTCACCATTTAGGGGTCCCGAAGCGATTTCCATAGTTGTTGAACCCCAAGGTGCGTTTAGGTGTCGGTCATCAACACTCACTGTTTTGGGGCCCCGATGTGATTTCCACGATTAACGAACCGTGTGGTGCGTTTACATGTCGGTTATCAATACTAGTAGTTTTGGCCAATTCTGGCCCGTTTCGTGGACAATTACTCACTGTTTTGGGGCCCCGGAATGATTTTGACGATTAACGAACCCCCAGGTGCACTTACGTGTCGGTTATGAACACTCACAGTTTTGGCCAATTCTAACGCGTTTTGTGGACTTTTAGTCACAGTTTTCTGGTCCTGAAGTGATTCCATAGTTGTTGAACCCCAAGGCGCACTTACGTGTTAGTCATCAACACTCACAGTTTTGGCTGATTCTGGCCTGTTTTATGGACTATTACTCATAGTTTTGGGGCCCCACAGTGATTTCCACGGTAAACGAACCGCAGGGTGCATTTACGTGTCGGTCATCAACACTCACAGTTTTGCCGATTCTGGCCCGTTTCTTTGACTATTACTCTGTTTTTGGGTCCAAGCGTGATTTCCACGATTTATGAACCCAGTGGTGCATTTATGTGTCGGTCAATGACACTCACAACTTTGGCCAATTTCTGGTCCGTTTCGTGCACTATTACTCACCGTTTTGGTGTCCCAGAGCGATTTTCCATGATTTATAATCCCCGGGGTGCGTTTGCATCTCTGTCGTCAACACTCACAGTTTTGGCCAATTCTGACGCGATTCATGAAATATTACTCATCATTTAGAGGTCCCGAGGCGATTCCATAGTGGTTGAACCCAAAGGTCCCTTTACGTGTCGGTCATCAACACTCACAGTTCTGGCAGATTCTGGCCCGTTTCATGGACTATTACTCACCGTTTTAGGGCCCCAAAGTGATTTCCACGGTTGGTTTAACCCCATGGTGCGCTTACATGTCGATCATCAACAAGCGCACTTTGGGCCGATTTTGGCCCATTTCTTGCATTATTACTTAGTTTTGGGGTCCCGGAGTGATTTCCACGATTGACGAACTCCGGGGTGCGTTTACGTGTCGGTCATAAACACTCACAATTTTGGCCAATTCTCGTCTGTTTCGTGCACTATTACTCACCGTTTGGGCGCCCTAGAGCAATTTCCACGATTGACAATCCCCGTAGTGCGTTTGCTTGTCTGTCGTCAACACTCACAGTTTTGGCCAATTATGAGGCGATTCGTGGGCTATTACTCACCATTTAGGGGTCCCGAAGCGATTTCCATAGTTGTTGAACCCCAAGGTGCGTTTAGGTGTCGGTCATCAACACTCACTATTTTGGGGCCCCGGTGTGATTTCCACGATTAACAAACCGCGGGGTGCGTTTACATGTCGGTCATCAATTCAAGTAGTTTTGGCCAATTCTGGCCCGTTTCGTGGACAATTACTCACTGTTTTGGGGCCCCGGAATGATTTCCACGATTAACGAACCCCCGGATGCGCTTACGCGTCGGTTATGAACACTCACAGTTTTGGCCAATTCTAACGCGTTTTGTTGACTTTTAGTCACAGTTTTCTGGTCCTGAAGTGATTCCATAGTTGTTGAACCCCAAGATGCACTTACGTGTTAGTCATCAACACTCACAGTTTTGGCTGATTCTGGCCTGTTTCATGGACTATTACTCACTGTTTTGGGGCCCCAGAGTGATTTCCACGGTTAACGAACCGCAGGGTGCATTTACGTGTCGGTCATCAACACTCGCAGTTTTGTCGATTCTGGCCCGTTTCTTTGACTATTACTCTGTTTTTGGGTCCAAGCGTGATTTCCACGGTTTATGAACCCAGTGGTGCATTTATGTGTCGGTCAATGACACTCACAACTTTGGCCAATTTCTGGTCCGTTTCGTGCACTATTACTCACCGTTTTGGCATCCCAGAGCGATTTTCCATGCTTTACAATCCCCGGGGTGCGTTTGCGTCTCTGTCATCAACACTCACAGTTTGGCCAATTCTGACGCGATTCATGAAATATTACTCATCATTTAGAGGTCCCGAAGCGATTCCATAGTGGTTGAACCCTAAGGTCCGTTTACGTGTCGGTCATCAACACTCACAGTTTTGGCCGATTCTAGCCCGTTTCATGGACTATTACTCACCGTTTTGGGGCCCCAAAGTGATTTCCACGGTTGGTTTAACCCCATGGTGCGCTTACATGTCGATCATCAACAAGCGCACTTTGGGCCGATTTTGGCTCATTTCTTGCAATATTACTTAGTTTTGGGGTCCCGGAGTGATTTCCATGATTAACGAACTCCGGGGTGCGTTTACGTGTCGGTCATAAACACTCACAATTTTGGCCAATTCTCGTCCGTTTCGTGCACTATTACTCACAGTTTGGGCGTCCCAGAGCGATTTCCACGATTGACAATCCCCGGAGTGCGTTTGTGTGTCTTTCGTCAAGACTCAGAGTTTTGGCCAATTCTGACGCGATTCGTGGGCTATTACTCACCATTTAGGGGTCCCGAAGCGATTTCCATAGTTGTTGAACCCCAAGGTGCGTTTAGGTGTCGGTCATCAACACTCACTGTTTTGGGGCCCCGATGTGATTTCCACGATTAACGAACCGCGTGGTGTGTTTACATGTCGGTTATCAATACTAGTAGTTTTGGCCAATTCTGGCCCGTTTCGTGGACAATTACTCACTGTTTTGGGGCCCCGGAATGATTTCGACAATTAACGAACCCCCGGGTGCACTTACGTGTCGGTTATGAACACTCACAGTTTTGGCCAATTCTAACGCGTTTTGTGGACTTTTAGTCTCAGTTTTCTGGTCCTGAAGTGATTCCATAGTTGTTGAACCCCAAGGCGCACTTACGTGTTAGTCATCAACACTCATAGTTTTGGCTGATTCTGGCCTGTTGCATGGACTATTACTCATAGTTTTGGGGCCCCAGAGTGATTTCCACGGTTAACGAACCGCAGGGTGCATTTACGTGTCGGTCATCAACACTCACAGTTTTGCCGATTCTGGCCCGTTTCTTTGACTATTACTCTGTTTTTGGGTCCAAGCGTGATTTCCACGATTTATGAACCCAGTCGTGCATTTATTTGTCGGTCAATGACACTCACAACTTTGGCCAATTTCTGGTCCGTTTCGTGCACTATTACTCACCGTTTTGGCGTCCCAGAGCGATTTTCCATGATTTATAATCCCCGGGGTGCGTTTGCATCTCTGTCGTCAACACTCACAGTTTTGGCCAATTCTGACGCGATTCATGAAATATTACTCATCATTTAGAGGTCCCGAGGCGATTCCATAGTGGTTGAACCCAAAGGTCCCTTTACGTGTCGGTCATCAACACTCACAGTTCTGGCAGATTCTGGCCCGTTTCATGGACTATTACTCACCGTTTTGGGGCCCCAAAGTGATTTCCACGGTTGGTTTAACCCCATGGTGCGCTTACATGTCGATCATCAACAAGCGCACTTTGGGCCGATTTTGGCCCATTTCTTGCATTATTACTTAGTTTTGGGGTCCCGGAGTGATTTCCACGATTGACGAACTCCGGGGTGCGTTTACGTGTCGGTCATAAACACTCACAATTTTGGCCAATTCTCGTCCGTTTCGTGCACTATTACTCACCGTTTGGGCGCCCTAGAGCAATTTCCACGATTGACAATCCCCGTAGTGCGTTTGCTTGTCTGTCGTCAACACTCACAGTTTTGGCCAATTATGAGGCGATTCGTGGGCTATTACTCACCATTTAGGGGTCCCGAAGCGATTTCCATAGTTGTTGAACCCCAAGGTGCATTTAGGTGTCGGTCATCAACACTCACTATTTTGGGGCCCCGGTGTGATTTCCACGATTAACGAACCGCGGGGTGCGTTTACATGACGGTCATCAATTTAAGTAGTTTTGGCCAATTCTGGCCCGTTTCGTGGACAATTACTCACTGTTTTGGGGCCCCGGAATGATTTCCACGATTAACGAACCCCCGGATGCGCTTACGTGTCGGTTATGAACACTCAAAGTTTTGGCCAATTCTAACGCGTTTTGTGGACTTTTAGTCACAGTTTTCTGGTCCTGAAGTGATTCCATAGTTGTTGAACCCCAAGGCGCACTTACGTGTTAGTCATCAACACTCACAGTTTTGGCTGATTCTGGCCTGTTTCATGGACTATTACTCACTGTTTTGGGGCCCCAGAGTGATTTCCACGGTTAACGAACCGCAGGGTGCATTTACTTGTCGGTCATCAACACTCGCAGTTTTGTCGATTCTGGCCCGTTTCTTTGACTATTACTCTGTTTTTGGGTCCAAGCGTGATTTCCACGATTTACGAACCCAGTGCTGCATTTATGTGTCGGTCAATGACACTCACAACTTTGGCCAATTTCTGGACCATTTCGTGCATTATTACTCACCGTTTTGGCGTCCCAGAGCGATTTTCCATGATTTATAATCCCCGGGGTGCGTTTGCGTCTCTGTCGTCAACACTCACAGTTTTGGCCAATTCTAACGCGATTCATGAAATATTACTCATCATTTAGAGGTCCCGAAGCGATTCCATAGTGGTTGAACCCTAAGTTCCCTTTACGTGTCGGTCATCAACACTCACAGTTTTGGCAGATTCTGGCCCGTTTCATGGACTATTACTCACCGTTTTGGGGCCCCAAAGTGATTTCCACGGTTGGTTTAACCCCATGGTGCGCTTACATGTCGATCATCAACAAGCGCACTTTGGGCCGATTTTGGCTCATTTCTTGCAATGTTACTTAGTTTTGGGGTCCCGCAGTGATTTCCATGATTAACGAACTCCGGGGTGCGTTTACGTGTCGGTCATCAACACTCACAATTTTGGCGATTCTGGCCCGTTTCTTTGACTATTACTCTGTTTTTGGGTCCAAGGGTGATTTCCACGATTTACGAACCCAGTGGTGCATTTATGTGTCGGTCAATGACACTCACAACTTTGGCCAATTTCTGGTCCGTTTCGTGCATTATTACTCACCGTTTTGGCGTCCCAGAGCGATTTTCCATGATTTATAATCCCCGGGGTGCGTTTGCGTCTCTGTCGTCAACACTCACAGTTTTGGCCAATTCTAACGCGATTCATGAAATATTACTCATCATTTAGAGGTCCCGAAGCGATTCCATAGTGGTTGAACCCTAAGTTCCCTTTACGTGTCGGTCATCAACACTCACAGTTTTGGCAGATTCTGGCCCGTTTCATGGACTATTACTCACCGTTTTGGGGCCCCAAAGTGATTTCCACGGTTGGTTTAACCCCATGGTGCGCTTACATGTCGATCATCAACAAGCGCACTTTGGGCCGATTTTGGCTCATTTCTTGCAATGTTACTTAGTTTTGGGGTCCCGGAGTGATTTCCATGATTAACGAACTCCGGGGTGCGTTTACGTGTCGGTCATAAACACTCACAATTTTAGCCAATTCTCGTCGATTTCGTGCACTATTACTCACCGTTTGGGCGTCCCAGAGCGATTTCCACGATTGACAATCCCCGGAGTGCGTTTGCGTGTCTTTCGTCAAGACTCAGAGTTTTGGCCAATTCTGACGCGATTCGTGGGCTATTACTCACCATTTAGGGGTCCCGAAGCAATTTCCATAGTTGTTGAACCCCAAGGTGCGTTTAGGTGTCGGTCATCAACACTCACTGTTTTGGGGCCCCGGTGTGATTTCCACGATTAACGAACCGCGTGGTGCGTTTACATGTCGGTTATCAATACTAGTAGTTTTGGCCAATTCTGGCCCGTTTCGTGGACAATTACTCACTGTTTTGGGGCCCCGGAATGATTTCGACGATTAACGAACCCCTGGGTGCGCTTACGTATCGGTTATGAACACTCACAGTTTTGGCCAATTCTAACGCGTTTTGTGGACTTTTAGTCACAGTTTTCTGGTCCTGAAGTGATTCCATAGTTGTTGAACCCCAAGGCGCACTTACGTGTTAGTCATCAACACTCACAGTTTTGGCTGATTCTGGCCTGTTTCATGGACTATTGCTCACTGTTTTCGGGCCCCAGAGTGATTTCCACGGTTAACGAACCGCAGGGTGCATTTACTTGTCGGTCATCAACACTCGCAGTTTTGCCGATTCTGGCCCGTTTCTTTGACTATTACTCTGTTTTTGGGTCCAAGGGTGATTTCCACGATTTACGAACCCAGTGGTGCATTTATGTGTCGGTCAATGACACTCACAACTTTGGCCAATTTCTGGTCCGTTTCGTGCATTATTACTCACCGTTTTGGCGTCCCAAAGCGATTTTCCATGATTTATAATCCCCGGGGTGCGTTTGCGTCTCTGTCGTCAACACTCACAGTTTTGGCCAATTCTAACGCGATTCATGAAATATTACTCATCATTTAGAGGTCCCGAAGCGATTCCATAGTGGTTGAACCCTAAGTTCCCTTTACGTGTCGGTCATCAACACTCACAGTTTTGGCAGATTCTGGCCCGTTTCATGGACTATTACTCACCGTTTTGGGGCCCCAAAGTGATTTCCACGGTTGGTTTAACCCCATGGTGCGCTTACATGTCGATCATCAACAAGCGCACTTTGGGCCGATTTTGGCTCATTTCTTGCAATGTTACTTAGTTTTGGGGTCCCGGAGTGATTTCCATGATTAACGAACTCCGGGGTGCGTTTACGTGTCGGTCATAAACACTCACAATTTTGGCCAATTCTCGTCGATTTCATGCACTATTACTCACCGTTTGGGCGTCCCAGAGCGATTTCCACGATTGACAATCCCCGGAGTGCGTTTGTGTGTCTTTCGTCAAGACTCAGAGTTTTGGCCAATTCTGACGCGATTCGTGGGCTATTACTCACCATTTAGGGGTCCCGAAGCGATTTCCATAGTTGTTGAACCCCAAGGTGCGTTTAGGTGTCGGTCATCAACACTCACTGTTTTGGGGCCCCGGTGTGATTTCCACGATTAACGAACCGCGTGGTGCGTTTACATGTCGGTTATCAATACTAGTAGTTTTGGCCAATTCTGGCCCGTTTCGTGGACAATTACTCACTGTTTTGGGGCCCCGGAATGATTTCCACGATTAACGAACCCCCGGGTGCGCTTACGTGTCGGTTATGAACACTCACAGTTTTGGCCAATTCTAACGCGTTTTGTGGACTTTTAGTCACAGTTTTCTGGTCCTGAAGTAATTCCATAGTTTTTGAACCCCAAGGCGCACTTATGTGTTAGTCATCAACACTCACAGTTTTGGCTGATTCTGGCCTGTTTCATGGACTATTACTCACTGTTTTCGGGCCCCAGAGTGATTTCCACGGTTAACGAACCGCAGGGTGCATTTACGTGTCGGTCATCAACACTCGTAGTTTTGCTGATTCTGGTCCGTTTCTTTGACTATTACTCTATTTTTGGGTCCAAGCGTGATTTCCACGATTTACGAACCCAGTGGTGCATTTACGTGTCGGTCAATGACACTCACAACTTTGGCCAATTTCTGGTCCGTTTCGTGCACTATTACTCACCGTTTTGGCGTCCCAGAGCGATTTTCCATGATTTACAATCCCCGGGGTGCGTTTGCGTCTCTGTCGTCAACACTCACAGTTTTGGCCAATTCTGACGCGATTCATGAAATATTAATCATCATTTAGAGGTCCCGAAGCGATTCCATAGTGGTTGAACCCTAAGGTCCCTTTACGTGTCGGTCATCAACACTCACACTTTTGGCAGATTTTGGCCCGTTTCATGGACTATTACTCACCGTTTTGGGGCCCCAAAGTGATTTCCACGGTTGGTTTAACCCCATGGTGCGCTTACCTGTCGATCATCAACAAGCGCACTTTGGGACGATTTTGGCCCATTTCTTGCATTATTACTTAGTTTTGGGGTCCCGGAGTGATTTCCACGATTGACGAACTCCGCGGTGTGTTTACGTGTCGGTCATAAACATTCACAATTTTGGCCAATTCTCGTCCGTTTCGTGCACTATTACTCACCGTTTGGGCGCCCTAGAGCGATTTCCACGATTGACAATCCCCGTAGTGCGTTTGCTTGTCTGTCGTCAACACTCACAGTTTTGGCCAATTATGAGGCGATTCGTGGGCTATTACTCACCATTTAGGGGTCCCGAAGAGATTTCCATAGTTGTTGAACCCCAAGGTGCGTTTAGGTGTCGGTCATCAACACTCACTGTTTTGGGGCCCCGGTGTGATTTCCACGATTAACGAACCGCGTGGTGCGTTTACATGTCGGTTATCAATACTAGTAGTTTTGGCCAATTCTGGCCCGTTTCGTGGACAATTACTCACTGTTTTGGGGCCCCGGAATGATTTTGACGATTAACGAACCCCCGGGTGCGCTTACGTGTCGGTTATGAACACTCACAGTTTTGGCCAATTCTAACGCGTTTTGTGGACTTTTAGTCACAGTTTTCTGGTCCTGAAGTGATTCCATAGTTGTTGAACCCCAAGGCGCACTTACGTGTTAGTCATCAACACTCACAGTTTTGCCTGATTCTGGCCTGTTTCATGGACTATTACTCACTGTTTTGGGGCCCTAGAGTGATTTCCACGGTTAACGAACCGCAGGGTGCATTTACGTGTCGGTCATCAACACTCGCAGTTTTGCCGATTCTGGCCCGTTTCTTTGACTATTACTCTGTTTTTGGGTCCAAGCGTGATTTCCACGATTTACGAACCCAGTGGTGCATTTATGTGTCGGTCAATGACACTCACAACTTTGGCCAATTTCTGGTCCGATTCGTGCACTATTACTCACCGTTTTGGCGTCCTAGAGCGATTTTCCATGATTTACAATCCCCGGGGTGCGTTTGCGTCTCTGTCGTCAACACTCACAGTTTTGGCCAATTCTGACGCGATTCATGAAATATTACTCATCATTTAGAGGTCCCGAAGCGATTCCATAGTGGTTGAACCCTAAGGTCCCTTTATGTGTCGGTCATCAACACTCACAGTTTTGGCAGATTCTGGCCCGTTTCATGGACTATTACTCACCGTTTTGGGTCCCCAAAGTGATTTCCACGGTTGGTTTAACCCCATGGTGCGCTTACATGTCGATCATCAACAAGCGCACTTTGGGCCGATTTTGGCCCATTTCTCGCATTATTACTTAGTTTTGGGGTCCCGGAGTGATTTCCATGATTGACGAACTCCGGGGTGCGTTTACGTGTCGGTCATAAACACTCACAATTTTGGCCAATTCTCGTCCATTTCATGCACTATTACTCACCGTTTGGGCGCCCTAGAGCGATTTCCACGATTGACAATCCCCGTAGTGCGTTTGCTTGTCTTTCTTCAACACTCACAGTTTTGCCAATTATGAGGCGATTCGTGGGCTATTACTCACCATTTAGGGGTCCCGAAGCGATTTCCATAGTTGTTGAACCCCAAGGTGCGTTTAGGTGTCGGTCATCAACACTCACTGTTTTGGGGCCCCGGTGTGATTTCCATGATTAACGAACCGCGGGGTGCGTTTACATGTCGGTCATCAATACTAGTAGTTTAGGCCAATTCTGGACCGTTTCGTGGACAATTACTCACTGTTTTGGGGCCCCGGAATGATTTCCACGATTAACGAACCCCCGGGTGCGCTTACGTGTCGGTTATGAACACTCACAGTTTTGGCCAATTCTAACGCGTTTTGTGGACTTTTAGTCACAGTTTTCTGGTCCTGAAGTGATTCCATAGTTTTTGAACCCCAAGGCGCACTTACGTGTTAGTCATCAACACTCACAGTTTTGGCTGATTCTGGCCTGTTTTATGGACTATTACTCATAGTTTTGGGGCCCCACAGTGATTTCCACGGTAAACGAACCGCAGGGTGCATTTACGTGTCGGTCATCAACACTCACAGTTTTGCCGATTCTGGCCCGTTTCTTTGACTATTACTCTGTTTTTGGGTCCAAGCGTGATTTCCACGATTTACGAACCCAGTGGTGCATTTACGTGTCGGTCAATGACACTCACAACTTTGGCCAATTTCTGGTCCGTTTCGTGCACTATTACTCACCGTTTTGGCGTCCCAGAGCGATTTTCCATGATTTACAATCCCCGGGGTGCGTTTGCGTCTCTGTCGTCAGCACTCACAGTTTTGGCCAATTCTGACGCGATTCATGAAATATTACTCATCATTTAGAGGTCCCAAAGCGATTCCATAGTGGTTGAACCCTAAGGTCCCTTTACGTGTCGGTCATCAACACTCACAGTTTTGGCAGATTCTGGCCCGTTTCATGGACTATTACTCACCGTTTTGGGGCCCCAAAGTGATTTCCACGGTTGGTTTAACCCCATGGTGCGCTTACATGTCGATCATCAACAAGCGCACTTTGGGACGATTTTGGCCCATTTCTTGCATTATTACTTAGTTTTGGGGTCCCGGAGTGATTTCCACGATTGACGAACTCCGGGGTGCGTTTACGTGTCGGTCATAAACATTCACAATTTTGGCCAATTCTCGTCCGTTTCGTGCACTATTACTCACCGTTTGGGCGCCCTAGAGCGATTTCCACGATTGACAATCCCCGTAGTGCGTTTGCTTGTCTGTCGTCAACAATCATAGTTTTGGCCAATTATGAGGCGATTCGTGGGCTATTACTCACCATTTAGGGGCCCCGAAGAGATTTCCATAGTTGTTGAACCCCAAGGTGCGTTTAGGTGTCGGTCATCAACACTCACTGTTTTGGGGCCCCGGTGTGATTTCCACGATTAACGAACCGCGTGGTGCGTTTACATGTCGGTTATCAATACTAGTAGTTTTGGCCAATTCTGGCCCGTTTCGTGGACAATTACTCACTGTTTTGGGGCCCCGGAATGATTTTGACGATTAACGAACCCCCGGGTGCGCTTACGTGTCGGTTATGAACACTCACAGTTTTGGCCAATTCTAACGCGTTTTGTGGACTTTTAGTCACAGTTTTCTGGTCCTGAAGTGATTCCATAGTTGTTGAACCCCAAGGCGCACTTACGTGTTAGTCATCAACACTCACAGTTTTGGCTGATTCTAGCCTGTTTCATGGACTATTACTCACTGTTTTCGGGCCCCAGAGTGATTTCCACGGTTAACGAACCGCAGGGTGCATTTACTTGTCGGTCATCAACACTCGCAGTTTTGCCGATTCTGGCCCGTTTCTTTGACTATTACTCTGCTTTTCGGTCCAAGTGTGATTTCCACGATTTACGAACCCAGTGGTGCATTTATGTGTCGGTCAATGACACTCACAACTTTGGCCAATTTCTGGTCCATTTCGTGCATTATTACTCACCGTTTTGGCGTCCCAGAGCGATTTTCCATGATTTATAATCCCCGGGGTGCGTTTGCGTCTCTGTCGTCAACACTCACAGTTTTGGCCAATTCTAACGCGATTCATGAAATATTACTCATCATTTAGAGGTCCCGAAGCGATTCCATAGTGGTTGAACCCTAAGTTCCCTTTACGTGTCGGTCATCAACACTCACAGTTTTGGCAGATTTTGGCCCATTTCATGGACTATTACTCACCGTTTTGGGGCCCCAAAGTGATTTCCACGGTTGGTTTAACCCCATGCTGCGCTTACATGTCGATCATCAACAAGCGCACTTTGGGCCGATTTTGGCTCATTTCTTGCAATGTTACTTAGTTTTGGGGTCCAGGAGTGATTTCCATGATTAACGAACTCCGGGGTGCGTTTACGTGTCGGTCATAAACACTCACAATTTTGGCCAATTCTCGTCGATTTTGTGCACTATTACTCACCGTTTGGGCGTCCCAGAGCGATTTCCACGATTGACAATCCCCGGAGTGCGTTTGCGTGTCTTTCGTCAAGACTCAGAGATTTGGCCAATTCTGACGCGATTCGTGGGCTATTACACACCATTTAGGGGTCCCGAAGCGATTTCCATAGTTGTTGAACCCCAAGGTGCGTTTAGGTGTCGGTCATCAACACTCACTGTTTTGGGGCCCCAGAGTGATTTCCACGGTTAACGAACCGCAGGGTGCATTTACGTGTCGGTCATCAACACTCGTAGTTTTGCCGATTCTGGCCCGTTTCTTTGACTATTACTCTGTTTTTGGGTCCAAGCGTGATTTCCACGATTTACGAACCCAGTGGTGCATTTACGTGTCGGTCAATGACACTCACAACTTTGGCCAATTTCTGGTCCGTTTCGTGCACTATTACTCACCGTTTTGGCGTCCCAGAGCGATTTTCCATGATTTACAATCCCCGGGGTGCGTTTGCGTCTCTGTCCAACACTCACAGTTTTGGCCAATTCTGACGCGATTCATGAAATATTACTCATCATTTAGAGGTCCCGAAGCGATTCCATAGTGGTTGAACCCTAAGGTCCCTTTACGTGTCGGTCATCAACACTCACAGTTTTGGCAGATTCTGGCCCGTTTCATGGACTATTACTCACCGTTTTGGGGCCCCAAAGTGATTTCCACGGTTGGTTTAACCCCATGGTGCGCTTACATGTCGATCATCAACAAGCGCACTTTGGGACGATTTTGGCCCATTTCTTGCATTATTACTTAGTTTTGGGGTCCCGGAGTGATTTCCACGATTGACGAACTCCGGGGTGCGTTTACGTGTCGGTCATAAACAATCACAATTTTGGCCAATTCTTGTCCGTTTCGTGCACTATTACTCACCGTTTGGGCGCCCTAGAGCGATTTCCACGATTGACAATCCCCGTAGTGCGTTTGCTTGTCTGTCGTCAACACTCACAGTTTTGGCCAATTATGAGGCGATTCGTGGGCTATTACTCACCATTTAGGGGTCCCGAAGAGATTTCCATAGTTGTTGAACCCCAAGGTGCGTTTAGGTGTCGGTCATCAACACTCACTGTTTTGGGGCCCCGGTGTGATTTCCACGATTAACGAACCGCGGGGTGCATTTACATGTCGGTCATCAATACTAGTAGTTTTGGCCAATTCTGGCCCGTTTCATGGACAATTACTCACTGTTTTGGGGCCCCGGAATGATTTCCACGATTAACGAACCCCCAGGTGCGCTTACGTGTCCGTTATGAACACTCACAGTTTTGGCCAATTCTAACGCGTTTTGTGGACTTTTAGTCACAGTTTTCTTGTCCTGAAGTGATTCCATAGTTGTTGAACCCCAAGGCGCACTTACGTGTTAGTCATCAACACTCACAGTTTTGGCTGATTCTGGCCTGTTTCATGGACTATTACTCACTGTTTTGGGGCCCCAGAGTGATTTCCACGGTTAACGAACCGCAGGGTGCATTTACGTGTCGGTCATCAACACTCGCAGGTTTGCCGATTCTGGCCCATTTCTTTGACTATTACTCTGTTTTTGGGTCCAAGCGTGATTTCCACGATTTACGAACCCAGTGGTTCATTTACGTGTCGGTCAATGACACTCGCAACTTTGGCCAATTTCTGGTCCATTTCGTGCACTATTACTCACCGTTTTGGCGTCCCAGAGCGATTTTCCATGATTTACAATCCCCGGGGTGCGTTTGCGTCTCTGTCGTCAACACTCATAGTTTGGCCAATTCTGACGCCGATTCATGAAATATTACTCATCATTTAGAGTTCCCGAAGCGATTCCATAGTGGTTGAACCCTAAGGTCCGTTTACGTGTCGGTCATCAACACTCACAGTTTTGGCCGATTCTGGCCCGTTTCATGGACTATTACTCACCGTTTTGGGGCCCCAAAGTGATTTCCATGGTTGGTTTAACCCCATGGTGCGCTTACATGTCGATCATCAACAAGCGCACTTTGGGCCGATTTTGGCCCATTTCTTGCATTATTACTTAGTTTTGGGGTCCCGGAGTGATTTCCACGATTGACGAACTCCGGGGTGCGTTTACGTGTCGGTCATAAACACTCACAATTTTGGCCAATTCTCGTCC
>NC_041388.1:512137247-512161405 GCF_002162155.2 Triticum dicoccoides
TCACAATTTTGGCCAATTCTTGTCCGTTTCGTGCACTATTACTCACCGTTTGGGCGCCCTAGAGCGATTTCCACGATTGACAATCCCCGTAGTGCGTTTGCTTGTCTGTCGTCAACACTCACAGTTTTGGCCAATTATGAGGCGATTCGTGGGCTATTACTCACCATTTAGGGGTCCCGAAGAGATTTCCATAGTTGTTGAACCCCAAGGTGCGTTTAGGTGTCGGTCATCAACACTCACTGTTTTGGGGCCCCGGTGTGATTTCCACGATTAACGAACCGCGGGGTGCATTTACATGTCGGTCATCAATACTAGTAGTTTTGGCCAATTCTGGCCCGTTTCATGGACAATTACTCACTGTTTTGGGGCCCCGGAATGATTTCCACGATTAACGAACCCCCAGGTGCGCTTACGTGTCCGTTATGAACACTCACAGTTTTGGCCAATTCTAATGCGTTTTGTGGACTTTTAGTCACAGTTTTCTTGTCCTGAAGTGATTCCATAGTTGTTGAACCCCAAGGCGCACTTACGTGTTAGTCATCAACACTCACAGTTTTGGCTGATTCTGGCCTGTTTCATGGACTATTACTCACTGTTTTGGGGCCCCAGAGTGATTTCCACGGTTAACGAACCGCAGGGTGCATTTACGTGTCGGTCATCAACACTCGCAGTTTTGCCGATTCTGGCCCATTTCTTTGACTATTACTCTGTTTTTGGGTCCAAGCGTGATTTCCACGATTTACGAACCCAGTGGTTTATTTACGTGTCGGTCAATGACACTCGCAACTTTGGCCAATTTCTGGTCCGTTTCGTGCACTATTACTCACCGTTTTGGCGTCCCAGAGCGATTTTCCATGATTTACAATCCCCGGGGTGCGTTTGCGTCTCTGTCGTCAACACTCATAGTTTGGCCAATTCTGACGCCGATTCATGAAATATTACTCATCATTTAGAGTTCCCGAAGCGATTCCATAGTGGTTGAACCCTAAGGTCCGTTTACGTGTCGGTCATCAACACTCACAGTTTTGGCCGATTCTGGCCCGTTTCATGGACTATTACTCACCGTTTTGGGGCCCCAAAGTGATTTCCATGGTTGGTTTAACCCCATGGTGCGCTTACATGTCGATCATCAACAAGCGCACTTTGGGCCGATTTTGGCCCATTTCTTGCATTATTACTTAGTTTTGGGGTCCCGGAGTGATTTCCACGATTGACGAACTCCGGGGTGCGTTTACGTGTCGGTCATAAACACTCACAATTTTGGCCAATTCTCGTCCATTTCGTGCACTATTACTCACCGTTTGGGCGCCCTAGAGCGATTTCCATGATTGACAATCCCCGTAGTGCGTTTGCTTGTCTGTCGTCAACACTCACAGTTTTGGCCAATTATCAGGCGTTTCGTGGGCTATTACTCACCATTTAGGGGTCCCAAAGAGATTTCCACAGTTGTTGAACCCGAAGGTGCGTTTAGGTGTCGGTCATCAACACTCACTGTTTTGGGGCCCCGGTGTGATTTCCACGATTAACGAACCCCGGGGTGCGTTTACATGTCGGTCATCAATACTAGTAGTTTTGGCCAATTCTGGCCTGTTTCGTGGACAATTACTCACTGTTTTGGGGCCCCGGAATGATTTCCACGATTAACGAACCCCCAGGTGAGCTTACGTGTCTGTTATGAACACTCATAGTTTTGGCCAATTCTAACGCGTTTTGTGGACTTTTAGTCACAGTTTTCTGGTCCTAAAGTGATTCCATAGTTGTTGAACCCCAAGGCGCACTTACGTGTCAGTCATCAACACTCACAGTTTTGGCTGATTCCGGCCTGTTTCATGGACTATGACTCACTGTTTTGGGGCCCCAGAGTGATTTCCACGGGTAACGAACCGCAGGGTGCATTTACGTGTCGGTCATCAACACTCACTGTTTTGGGGCCCCGGTGTGATTTCCGCGATTAACGAACCGCGGGGTGCGTTTACATGTCGGTCATCAATACTAGTAGTTTTGGCCAATTCTGGCCCGTTTCGTGGACAATTACTCACTGTTTTGGGGCCCCGGAATGATTTCCACGATTAACATACCCCCGGGTGCGCTTACGTGTCGGTTATGAACACTCACAGTTTTGGCCAATTCTAATGCGTTTTGTGGACTTTTAGTCACAGTTTTCTGGTCCTGAAGTGATTCCATAGTTGTTGAACCCCAAGGCGCACTTATGTGTCAGTCATCAACACTCACAGTTTTGGCTGATTCTGGCCTGTTTCATGGACTATTACTCACTGTTTTGGGGCCCCAGAGTGATTTCCACGGGTAACGAACCGCAGGGTGCATTCTGGCCCATTTCTTTGACTATTACTCTGTTTTTGGGTCCAAGCGCGATTTCCACGATTTACGAACCAAGTGGTGCATTTACGTGTCGGTCAATGACACTCACAACTTTGGCCAATTTCTGGTCCGTTTCGTGCACTATTACTCACCGTTTTGGCATCCCAGAGCGATTTTCCATGATTTACAATCCCCGGGGTGCGTTCGCGTCTCTGTCGTCAACACTCACAGTCTGTCGCGATTCATGAAATATTACTCATCATTTAGAGGTCCCGAAGCGATTCCATAGTGGTTGAACCCTAAGGTCCGTTTACGTGTCGGTCATCAACACTCATAGTTTTGGCCGATGCTGGCCCGTTTCATGGACTATTACTCACCGTTTTGGGGCCCCAAAGTGATTTCCACAGTTGGTTTAACCCCATGGTGCGCTTACATGTCGATCATCAACAAGCGCACTTTGGGCCGATTTTGGACCATTTCTTGCATTATTACTTAGTTTTGGGGTCCTGGAGTGATTTCCACGATTGACGAACTCCGGGGTGCGTTTATGTGTCGGTCATAAACACTCACAATTTTGGCCAATTCTCGTCCGTTTCGTGCACTATTACTCACCGTTTGGGTGCCCTAGAGCGATTTCCACGATTGACAATCCCCGTAGTGCGTTTGCGTGTCTTTCGTCAACACGCACAGTTTTGGCTAATTCTGACGCGATTCGTGGGCTATTACTCACCAAGGTGCGTTTAGGTGTCGGTCATCAACACTCACTGTTTTGGGGCCCCGGTGTGATTTCCACGATTAAAGAACCGCGGGGTGCGTTTACATGTCGGTCATCAATGCTAGTAGTTTTGGCCAATTCTGGCCCGTTTCGTGGACAATTACTCACTGTTTTGGGGCCCCGGAATGATTTCCACGATTAGCGAACCCCCGGGTGCGCTTACGTGTTGGTTATGAACACTCACAGTTTTGGCCAATTCTAACGTGTATTGTGGACATTTAGTCACCGTTTTCTGGTCCTGAAGTGATTTCCATAGTTGTTGATTCCCAAGGCGAACTTACGTGTTAGTCATCAACACTCACAGTTTTGGCTGATTCTGGCCTGTTTCATGGACTATTACTCACTGTTTTGGGGCCCCATAGTGATTTCCACGGTTAACGAACCGCAGGGTGCATTTACTTGTCGGTCATCAACTGTCGCAGTTTTGGCCGATTCTGGCCCGTTTCGTGGACTATTACTCTGTTTTTGGGTCCAAGCATGATTTCCACGATTTATGAACCCAGTGGTGCGTTTACGTGTCTGTCAATGACACTCACAATTTTGGCCAATTTCTGGTCCGTTTCGTGTACTATTACTCACCGTTTTGGCGTCCTAGAGCGATTTCCACGATTTACAATCCCCGGGGTGCGTTTGCGTCTCTGTCATCAACACTCACAGTTTTGGCCTATTCTGACGCGATTCGTGGACTATTACTCATCATTTAGGGGTCCCGAAGCGATTCCATAGTGGTTGAACCCTAAGGTCCGTTTACATGTCGGTCATCAACACTCATAGTTTTGGCCGATTCTGGCCCGTTTCATGGACTATTACTCACCATTTTGGGGCCCCAAAGTGATTTCCACGGTTGGTTAACCCCATCGTGCGCTTACATGTCGATCATCAACAAGCACACTTTGGGCCGATTTTGGACCATTTCTTGCATTATTACTTAGTTTTGGGGTCCCGGAGTGATTTCCACGATTGACGAACTCCGGGGTGCGTTTACGTATCGGTCATAAACACTCACAATTTTTGCCAATTCTCGTCCGTTTCGTGCACTATTACTCACCGTTTGGGCGTCCCAGAGCGATTTCCATGATTGACAATCCCCAAAGTGCGTTTGCGTGTCTTTCGTCAACACTCACAGTTTTGGCCAATTCTGACGCGATTCGTGGGCTATTACTCACCATTTAGGGGTCCCGAAGCGATTTCCATAGTTGTTGAACCCCAAGGTGCGTTTAAGTGTGGGTCATCAACACTCACTGTTTTGGGGCCCCGGTGTGATTTCCACGATTAACGAACCGCGGGGTGCGTTTACATGTCGGTCATCAATGCTAGTAGTTTTGGCCAATTCTGGCCCGTTTCGTGGACAATTACTCACTGTTTTGGGGCCCCGGAATGATTTCCACGATTAGCGAACCCCCGGGTGCGCTTACGTGTTGGTTATGAACACTCACAGTTTTGGCCAATTCTAACGTGTATTGTGGACATTTAGTCACCGTTTTCTGGTCCTGAAGTGATTTCCATAGTTGTTGATTCCCAAGGCGAACTTACGTGTTAGTCATCAACACTCACAGTTTTGGCTGATTCTGGCCTGTTTCACGGACTATTACTCACTGTTTTGGGGCCCCATAGTGATTTCCACGGTTAACGAACCGCAGGGTGCATTTACTTGTCGGTCATCAACTGTCGCACTTTTGGCCGATTCTGGCCCGTTTCGTGGACTATTACTCTGTTTTTGGGTCCAAGCATGATTTCCACGATTTATGAACCCAGTGGTGCGTTTACGTGTCTGTCAATGACACTCACAATTTTGGCCAATTTCTGGTCCGTTTCGTGTACTATTACTCACTGTTTTGGCGTCCTAGAGCGATTTCCACGATTTACAATCCCCGGGGTGCGTTTGCGTCTCTGTCATCAACACTCATAGTTTTGGCCTATTCTGACGCGATTCGTGGACTATTACTCATCATTTAGGGGTCCCGAAGCGATTCCATAGTGGTTGAACCCTAAGGTCCGTTTACATGTCGGTCATCAACACTCACAGTTTTGGCCGATTCTGGCCCGTTTCATGGACTATTACTCACCATTTTGGGGCCCCAAAGTGATTTCCACGGTTGGTTAACCCCATCGTGCGCTTACATGTCGATCATCAACAAGCACACTTTGGGCCGATTTTGGACCATTTCTTGCATTATTACTTAGTTTTGGGGTCCCGGAGTGATTTCCACGATTGACGAACTCCGGGGTGCGTTTACGTATCGGTCATAAACACTCACAATTTTTGCCAATTCTCGTCCGTTTCGTGCACTATTACTCACCGTTTGGGCGTCCTAGAGCGATTTCCATGATTGACAATCCCTAGAGTGCGTTTGCGTGTCTTTCGTCAACACTCACAGTTTTGGCCAATTCTGACGCGATTCGTGGGCTATTACTCACCATTTAGGGGTCCCGAAGCGATTTCCATAGTTGTTGAACCCCAAGGTGCGTTTAGGTGTGGGTCATCAACAATCACTGTTTTGGGGCCCCGGTGTGATTTCCACGATTAACGAACCGCGGGGTGCGTTTACATGTCGGTCATCAATGCTAGTAGTTTTGGCCAATTCTGGCCCGTTTCGTGGACAATTACTCACTGTTTTGGGGCCCCGGAATGATTTCCACGATTAGAGAACCCCCGGGTGCGCTTACGTGTTGGTTATGAACACTCACAGTTTTGGCCAATTCTAACGTGTATTGTGGACATTTAGTCACCGTTTTCTGGTCCTGAAGTGATTTCCATAGTTGTTGATTCCCAAGGCGAACTTACGTGTTAGTCATCAACACTCACAGTTTTGGCTGATTCTGGCCTGTTTCGCGGACTATTACTCACTGTTTTGGGGCCCCATAGTGATTTCCACGGTTAACGAACCGCAGGGTGCATTTACTTGTCGGTCATCAACTGTCGCAGTTTTGGCCGATTCTGGCCCGTTTCGTGGACTATTACTCTGTTTTTGGGTCCAAGCATGATTTCCACGATTTATGAACCCAGTGGTGCGTTTACGTGTCTGTCAATGACACTCACAATTTTGGCCAATTTCTGGTCCGTTTCGTGTACTATTACTCACCGTTTTGGCGTCCTAGAGCGATTTCCACGATTTACAATCCCCGGGGTGCGTTTGCGTCTCTGTCATCAACACTCACAGTTTTGGCCTATTCTGACGCGATTCGTGGACTATTACTCATCATTTAGGGGTCCCGAAGCGATTCCATAGTGGTTGAACCCTAAGGTCCGTTTACATGTCGGTCATCAACACTCACAGTTTTGGCCGATTCTGGCCCGTTTCATGGACTATTACTCACCATTTTGGGGCCCCAAAGTGATTTCCACGGTTGGTTAACCCCATCGTGCGCTTACATGTCGACCATCAACAAGCACACTTTGGGCCGATTTTGGACCATTTCTTGCATTATTACTTAGTTTTGGGGTCCCGGAGTGATTTCCACGATTGACGAACTCCGGGGTGCGTTTACGTATCGGTCATAAACACTCACAATTTTTGCCAATTCTCGTCCATTTCGTGCACTATTACTCACCGTTTGGGCGTCCCAGAGCGATTTCCATGATTGACAATCCCCAGAGTGCGTTTGCGTGTCTTTCGTCAACACTCACAGTTTTGGCCAATTCTGACGCGATTCGTGGGCTATTACTCACCATTTAGGGGTCCCGAAGCGATTTCCATAGTTGTTGAACCCCAAGGTGCGTTTAGGTGTGGGTCATCAACACTCACTGTTTTGGGGCCCCGGTGTGATTTCCACGATTAACGAACCGCGGGGTGCGTTTACATGTCGGTCATCAATGCTAGTAGTTTTGGCCAATTCTGGCCCGTTTCGTGGACAATTACTCACTGTTTTGGGGCCCCGGAATGATTTCCACGATTAGCGAACCCCCGGGTGCGCTTACGTGTTGGTTATGAACACTCACAGTTTTGGCCAATTCTAACGTGTATTGTGGACATTTAGTCACCGTTTTCTGGTCCTGAAGTGATTTCCATAGTTGTTGATTCCCAAGGCGAACTTACGTGTTAGTCATCAACACTCACAGTTTTGGCTGATTCTGGCCTGTTTCACGGACTATTACTCACTGTTTTGGGGCCCCATAGTGATTTCCACGGTTAACGAACCGCAGGGTGCATTTACTTGTCGGTCATCAACTGTCGCAGTTTTGGCCGATTCTGGCCCGTTTCGTGGACTATTACTCTGTTTTTGGGTCCAAGCATGATTTCCACGATTTATGAACCCAGTGGTGCGTTTACGTGTCTGTCAATGACACTCACAATTTTGGCCAATTTCTGGTCCGTTTCGTGTACTATTACTCACCGTTTTGGCGTCCTAGAGCGATTTCCACGATTTACAATCCCCGGGGTGCGTTTGCGTCTCTGTCATCAACACTCACAGTTTTGGCCTATTCTGACGCGATTCGTGGACTATTACTCATCATTTAGGGGTCCCGAAGCGATTCCATAGTGGTTGAACCCTAAGGTTCGTTTACATGTCGGTCATCAACACTCACAGTTTTGGCCGATTCTGGCCCGTTTCATGGACTATTACTCACCATTTTGGGGCCCCAAAGTGATTTCCACGGTTGGTTAACCCCATCGTGCGCTTACATGTCGATCATCAACAAGCACACTTTGGGCCGATTTTGGACCATTTCTTGCATTATTACTTAGTTTTGGGGTCCCGGAGTGATTTCCACGATTGACGAACTCCGGGGTGCGTTTACGTATCGGTCATAAACACTCACAATTTTTGCCAATTCTCGTCCGTTTCGTGCACTATTACTCACCGTTTGGGCGTCCCAGAGCGATTTCCATGATTGACAATCCCCAGAGTGCGTTTGCGTGTCTTTCGTCAACACTCACAGTTTTGGCCAATTCTGACGCGATTCGTGGGCTATTACTCACCATTTAGGGGTCCCGAAGCGATTTTCATAGTTGTTGAACCCCAAGGTGCGTTTAGGTGTGGGTCATCAACACTCACTGTTTTGGGGCCCCGGTGTGATTTCCACGATTAACGAACCGCGGGGTGCGTTTACATGTCGGTCATCAATGCTAGTAGTTTTGGCCAATTCTGGCCCGTTTCGTGGACAATTACTCACTGTTTTGGGGCCCCGGAATGATTTCCACGATTAGCGAACCCCCGGGTGCGCTTACGTGTTGGTTATGAACACTCACAGTTTTGGCCAATTCTAACGTGTATTGTGGACATTTAGTCACCGTTTTCTGGTCCTGAAGTGATTTCCATAGTTGTTGATTCCCAAGGCGAACTTACGTGTTAGTCATCAACACTCATAGTTTTGGCTGATTCTGGCCTGTTTCACGGACTATTACTCACTGTTTTGGGGCCCCATAGTGATTTCCACGGTTAACGAACCGCAGGGTGCATTTACTTGTCGGTCATCAACTGTCGCAGTTTTGGCCGATTCTGGCCCGTTTCGTGGACTATTACTCTGTTTTTGGGTCCAAGCATGATTTCCACGATTTATGAACCCAGTGGTGCGTTTACGTGTCTGTCAATGACACTCACAATTTTGGCCAATTTCTGGTCCGTTTCGTGTACTATTACTCACCGTTTTGGCGTCCTAGAGCGATTTCCACGATTTACAATCCCCGGGGTGCGTTTGCGTCTCTGTCATCAACACTCACAGTTTTGGCCTATTCTGACGCGATTCGTGGACTATTACTCATCATTTAGGGGTCCCGAAGCGATTCCATAGTGGTTGAACCTTAAGGTCCGTTTACATGTCGGTCATCAACACTCACAGTTTTGGCCGATTCTGGCCCGTTTCAGGGACTATTACTCTCCATTTTGGGGCCCCAAAGTGATTTCCACGGTTGGTTAACCCCATCGTGCGCTTACATGTCGATCATCAACAAGCACACTTTGGGCCGATTTTGGACCATTTCTTGCATTATTACTTAGTTTTGGGGTCCCGGAGTGATTTCCACGATTGACGAACTCCGGGGTGCATTTACGTATCGGTCATAAACACTCACAATTTTTGCCAATTCTCGTCCGTTTCGTGCACTATTACTCACCGTTTGGGCGTCCCAGAGCGATTTCCATGATTGACAATCCCTAGAGTGCGTTTGCGTGTCTTTCGTCAACACTCATAGTTTTGGCCAATTCTGACGCGATTCGTGGGCTATTACTCACCATTTAGGGGTCCCGAAGCGATTTCCATAGTTGTTGAACCCCAAGGTGCGTTTAGGTGTGGGTCATCAACACTCACTGTTTTGGGGCCCCGGTGTGATTTCCACGATTAACGAACCGCGGGGTGCGTTTACATGTCGGTCATCAATGCTAGTAGTTTTGGCCAATTCTGGCCCGTTTCGTGGACAATTACTCACTGTTTTGGGGCCCCGGAATGATTTCCACGATTAGCGAACCCCCGGGTGCGCTTACGTGTTGGTTATGAACACTCACAGTTTTGGCCAATTCTAACGTGTATTGTGGACATTTAGTCACCGTTTTCTGGTCCTGAAGTGATTTCCATAGTTGTTGATTCCCAAGGCGAACTTACGTGTTAGTCATCAACACTCACAGTTTTGGCTGATTCTGGCCTGTTTCACGGACTATTACTCACTGTTTTGGGGCCCCATAGTGATTTCCACGGTTAACGAACCGCAGGGTGCATTTACTTGTCGGTCATCAACTGTCGCAGTTTTGGCCGATTCTGGCCCGTTTCGTGGACTATTACTCTGTTTTTGGGTCCAAGCATGATTTCCACGATTTATGAACCCAGTGGTGCGTTTACGTGTCTGTCAATGACACTCACAATTTTGGCCAATTTCTGGTCCGTTTCGTGTACTATTACTCACCGTTTTGGCGTCCTAGAGCGATTTCCACGATTTACAATCCCCGGGGTGCGTATGCGTCTCTGTCATCAACACTCACAGTTTTGGCCTATTCTGACGCGATTCGTGGACTATTACTCATCATTTAGGGGTCCCGAAGCGATTCCATAGTGGTTGAAACCTAAGGTCCGTTTACATGTCGGTCATCAACACTCACAGTTTTGGCCGATTCTGGCCCGTTTCATGGACTATTACTCACCATTTTGGGGCCCCAAAGTGATTTCCACGGTTGGTTAACCCCATCGTGCGCTTACATGTCGATCATCAACAAGCACACTTTGGGCCGATTTTGGACCATTTCTTGCATTATTACTTAGTTTTGGGGTCCCGGAGTGATTTCCATGATTGACGAACTCCGGGGTGCGTTTACGTATCGGTCATAAACACTCACAATTTTTGCCAATTCTCGTCCGTTTCGTGCACTATTACTCACCGTTTGGGCGTCCCAGAGCGATTTCCATGATTGACAATCCCCAGAGTGCGTTTGCGTGTCTTTCGTCAACACTCATAGTTTTGGCCAATTCTGACGGATTCGTGGGCTATTACTCACCATTTAGGGGTCCCGAAGCGATTTCCATAATTGTTGAACCCCAAGGTGCGTTTAGGTGTGGGTCATCAACACTCACTGTTTTGGGGCCCCGGTGTGATTTCCACGATTAACGAACCGCGGGGTGCGTTTACATGTCGGTCATCAATGCTAGTAGTTTTGGCCAATTCTGGCCCGTTTCGTGGACAATTACTCACTGTTTTGGGGCCCCGGAATGATTTCCACGATTAGCGAACCCCCGGGTGCGCTTACGTGTTGGTTATGAACACTCACAGTTTTGGCCAATTCTAACGTGTATTGTGGACATTTAGTCACCGTTTTCTGGTCCTGAAGTGATTTCCATAGTTGTTGATTCCCAAGGCGAACTTACGTGTTAGTCATCAACACTCACAGTTTTGGCTGATTCTGGCCTGTTTCACGGACTATTACTCACTGTTTTGGGGCCCCATAGTGATTTCCACGGTTAACGAACCGCAGGGTGCATTTACTTGTCGGTCATCAACTGTCGCAGTTTTGGCCGATTCTGGCCCGTTTCGTGGACTATTACTCTGTTTTTGGGTCCAAGCATGATTTCCACGATTTATGAACCCAGTGGTGCGTTTACGTGTCTGTCAATGACACTCACAATTTTGGCCAATTTCTGGTCCGTTTCGTGTACTATTACTCACCGTTTTGGCGTCCTAGAGCGATTTCCACGATTTACAATCCCCGGGGTGCGTTTGCGTCTCTGTCATCAACACTCACAGTTTTGGCCTATTCTGACGCGATTCGTGGACTATTACTCATCATTTAGGGGTCCCGAAGCGATTCCATAGTGGTTGAACCCTAAGGTCCGTTTACATGTCGGTCATCAACACTCACAGTTTTGGCCGATTCTGGCCCGTTTCATGGACTATTACTCACCATTTTGGGGCCCCAAAGTGATTTCCACGGTTGGTTAACCCCATCGTGCGCTTACATGTCGATCATCAACAAGCACACTTTGGGCCGATTTTGGAACATTTCTTGCATTATTACTTAGTTTTGGGGTCCCGGAGTGATTTCCACGATTGACGAACTCCGGGGTGCGTTTACGTATCGGTCATAAACACTCACAATTTTTGCCAATTCTCGTCCGTTTCGTGCACTATTACTCACCGTTTGGGCGTCCCAGAGCGATTTCCATGATTGACAATCCCCAGAGTGCGTTTGCGTGTCTTTCGTCAACACTCACAGTTTTGGGCCAATTCTGACGCGATTCGTGGGCTATTACTCACCATTTAGGGGTCCCGAAGCGATTTCCATAGTTGTTGAACCCCAAGGTGCGTTTAGGTGTGGGTCATCAACACTCACTGTTTTGGGGCCCCGGTGTGATTTCCACGATTAACGAACCGCGGGGTGCGTTTACATGTCGGTCATCAATGCTAGTAGTTTTGGCCAATTCTGGCCCGTTTCGTGGACAATTACTCACTGTTTTGGGGCCCCGGAATGATTTCCACGATTAGCGAACCCCCGGGTGCGCTTACGTGTTGGTTATGAACACTCACAGTTTTGGCCAATTCTAACGTGTATTGTGGACATTTAGTCACCGTTTTCTGGTCCTGAAGTGATTTCCATAGTTGTTGATTCCCAAGGCGAACTTACGTGTT
This sequence comes from Triticum dicoccoides, assembly GCF_002162155.2. NCBI lineage: Eukaryota > Viridiplantae > Streptophyta > Magnoliopsida > Poales > Poaceae > Triticum > Triticum dicoccoides. Next base: position 512,149,392 of record NC_041388.1, read on the forward strand.
AGTCATCAACACTCATAGTTTTGGCTGATTCTGGCCTGTTTCACGGACTATTACTCACTGTTTTGGGGCCCCATAGTGATTTCCACGGTTAACGAACCGCAGGGTGCATTTACTTGTCGGTCATCAACTGTCGCAGTTTTGGCCGATTCTGGCCCGTTTCGTGGACTATTACTCTGTTTTTGGGTCCAAGCATGATTTCCACGATTTATGAACCCAGTGGTGCGTTTACGTGTCTGTCAATGACACTCACAATTTTGGCCAATTTCTGGTCCGTTTCGTGTACTATTACTCACCGTTTTGGCGTCCTAGAGCGATTTCCACGATTTACAATCCCCGGGGTGCGTTTGCGTCTCTGTCATCAACACTCACAGTTTTGGCCTATTCTGACGCGATTCGTGGACTATTACTCATCATTTAGGGGTCCCGAAGCGATTCCATAGTGGTTGAACCCTAAGGTTCGTTTACATGTCGGTCATCAACACTCACAGTTTTGGCCGATTCTGGCCCGTTTCATGGACTATTACTCACCATTTTGGGGCCCCAAAGTGATTTCCACGGTTGGTTAACCCCATCGTGCGCTTACATGTCGATCATCAACAAGCACACTTTGGGCCGATTTTGGACCATTTCTTGCATTATTACTTAGTTTTGGGGTCCCGGAGTGATTTCCACGATTGACGAACTCCGGGGTGCGTTTACGTATCGGTCATAAACACTCACAATTTTTGCCAATTCTCGTCCGTTTCGTGCACTATTACTCACAGTTTGGGCGTCCCAGAGCGATTTCCATGATTGACAATCCCCAGAGTGCGTTTGCGTGTCTTTCGTCAACACTCACAGTTTTGGCCAATTCTGACGCGATTCGTGGGCTATTACTCACCATTTAGGGGTCCCGAAGCGATTTTCATAGTTGTTGAACCCCAAGGTGCGTTTAGGTGTGGGTCATCAACACTCACTGTTTTGGGGCCCCGGTGTGATTTCCACGATTAACGAACCGCGAGGTGCGTTTACATGTCGGTCATCAATGCTAGTAGTTTTGGCCAATTCTGGCCCGTTTCGTGGACAATTACTCACTGTTTTGGGGCCCCGGAATGATTTCCACGATTAGCGAACCCCCGGGTGCGCTTACGTGTTGGTTATGAACACTCACAGTTTTGGCCAATTCTAACGTGTATTGTGGACATTTAGTCACCGTTTTCTGGTCCTGAAGTGATTTCCATAGTTGTTGATTCCCAAGGCGAACTTACGTGTTAGTCATCAACACTCACAGTTTTGGCTGATTCTGGCCTGTTTCACGGACTATTACTCACTGTTTTGGGGCCCCATAGTGATTTCCACGGTTAACGAACCGCAGGGTGCATTTACTTGTCGGTCATCAACTGTCGCAGTTTTGGCCGATTCTGGCCCGTTTCGTGGACTATTACTCTGTTTTTGGGTCCAAGCATGATTTCCACGATTTATGAACCCAGTGGTGCGTTTACGTGTCTGTCAATGACACTCACAATTTTGGCCAATTTCTGGTCCGTTTCGTGTACTATTACTCACCGTTTTGGCGTCCTAGAGCGATTTCCACGATTTACAATCCCCGGGGTGCGTTTGCGTCTCTGTCATCAACACTCACAGTTTTGGCCTATTCTGACGCGATTCGTGGACTATTACTCATCATTTAGGGGTCCCGAAGCGATTCCATAGTGGTTGAACCCTAAGGTCCGTTTACATGTCGGTCATCAACACTCACAGTTTTGGCCGATTCTGGCCCGTTTCATGGACAATTACTCACTGTTTTGGGGCCCCGGAATGATTTCCATGATTAACGAACCCCCGGGTGCGCTTACGTGTCGGTTATGAACACTCACAGTTTTGGCCAATTCTAACGCGTTTTGTGGACTTTTAGTCACAGTTTTCTGGTCCTGAAGTGATTCCATAGTTGTTGAACCCCAAGGCGCACTTACGTGTTAGTCATCAACACTCACAGTTTTGGCTGATTCTGGCCCGTTTCTTGGACTATTACTCTGTTTTTGGGTCCAAGCGTGATTTCCACGATTTACGAACCCCGTGGTGCGTTTACGTGTCGGTCAATGACACTCACAACTTTGGCCAATTTCTGGTCCGTTTCGTGTAATATTACTCACCGTTTTGGCGTCCCAGAGCGATTTCCACGATTTACAATCCCTGGGGTGCGTTTGCGTCTCTGTCGCCAACACTCACAATTTTGGCCAATTCTGACGCGATTCGTGGACTATTACTCATCATTTAGGGGTCCCGAAGCGATTCCACAGTGGTTGAACCCTAAGGTCCGTTTACAGGTCGGTCATCAACACTCACAGTTTTGGCCGATTCTGGCCCGTTTCATGGACTATTACTCACCGTTTTGGGGCCCCAACGTGATTTCCACGGTTGGTTTAACCCCATGGTGCGCTTACGTGTCCATCATCAACAAGCGCACTTTGGGCCTATTTTGGCCCATTTCTTGCATTATTACTTAATTTTGGGGTCCCGGAGTGATTTCCACGATTGACGAGCTCCGGGGTGCGTTTACGTGTCGGTCATAAACACTCACAATTTTGGCCAATTCTCGTCCGTTTCGTGCACTATTACTCACCGTTTTGGCGTCCCAGAGCGATTTTCCATGATTTACAATCCCTGGGGTGCGTTTGCGTCTTTGTCGTCAACACTCACAGTTTTGGCCAATTCTGACGCGATTCATGAAATATTACTCATCATTTAGAGGTCCCGAAGCGATTCCATAGTGGTTGAACCCTAAGGTCCGTTTACGTGTCGGTCATCAACACTCACAGTTTTGGCCGGTTCTTGCCCGTTTCATGGACAATTACTCACCGTTTTGGGGCCCCAACATGATTTCCACGGTTGGTTTAACCCCATGGTGCGCTTACATGTTGATCATCAACAAGCGCACTTTGGGCCGATTTTGGACCATTTCTTGCATTATTACTTAGTTTTGGGGTCCCGGAGTGATTTCCACGATTGACGAACTCCGGGTGCGTTTAAATGTCGGTCATAAACACTCACAATGTTGGCCAATTCTCGTCCGTTTCGTGCACTATTAATCACCGTTTGGGCGTCCCAGAGCGATTTCCACGATTGACAGTCCCCGGAGTGCGTTTGCGTGTCTTTCGTCAACACTCACAGTTTTGGCCAATTATGACGCGATTCGTGGGCTATTACTCACCATTTAGGGGTCCCGAAGCGATTTCCATAGTTGTTGAACCCCAAGGTGCGTTTAGGTGTCGGTCATCAACACTCACTGTTTTGGGGCCCCGGTGTGATTTCCACGATTAACGAACCGCGGGGTGCGTTTACATGTCGGTCATCAATACCAGTAGTTTTGGCCAATTCTGGCCCGTTTCATGGACAATTACTCACTGTTTTGGGGCCCCGGAATGATTTCCACGATTAACGAACCCCCGGGTGCGCTTACGTGTCGGTTATGAACACTCACAGTTTTGGCCAATTCGAACGCGTTTTGTGGACTTTTAGTCACAGTTTTCTGGTCCTGAAGTGATTCCATAGTTGTTGAACCCCAAGGCGCACTTACGTGTTAGTCATCAACACTCACAGTTTTGGCTGATTCTGGCCCGTTTCTTGGACTATTACTCTGTTTTTGGGTCCAAGCGTGATTTCCACGATTTACGAACCCCGTGGTGCGTTTACGTGTCGGTCAATGACACTCACAACTTTGGCCAATTTCTGGTCCGTTTCGTGTAATATTACTCACCGTTTTGGCGTCCCAGAGCGATTTCCAGGATTTACAATCCCTGGGGTGCGTTTGCGTCTCTGTCGCCAACACTCACAATTTTGGCCAATTCTGACGCGATTCGTGGACTATTACTCATCATTTAGGGGTCCCGAAGCGATTCCATAGTGGTTGAACCCTAAGGTCCGTTTACATGTCGGTCATCAACACTCACAGTTTTGGCCGATTCTGGCCCGTTTCATGGACTATTACTCACCGTTTTGGGGCCCCAACGTGATTTCCACGGTTGGTTTAACCCCATGGTGCGCTTACGTGTCCATCATCAACAAGCGCACTTTGGGCCGATTTTGGCCCATTTCTTGCATTATTACTTAGTTTTGGGGTCCCGGAGTGATTTCCACGATTGACGAGCTCCGGGGTGCGTTTACGTGTCGGTCATAAACACTCACAATTTTGGCCAATTCTCGTCCGTTTCGTGCACTATTACTCACCGTTTTGGCGTCCCAGAGCGATTTTCCATGATTTACAATCCCTGGGGTGCGTTTGCGTCTTTGTCGTCAACACTCACAGTTTTGGCCAATTCTGACGCGATTCATGAAATATTACTCATCATTTAGAGGTCCCGAAGCGATTCCATAGTGGTTGAACCCTAAGGTCCGTTTATGTGTCGGTCATCAACACTCACAGTTTTGGCCGATTCTTGCCCGTTTCATGGACTATTACTCACCGTTTTGGGGCCCGAACGTGATTTCCACGGTTGGTTTAACCCCATGGTGCGCTTACATGTTGATCATCAACAAGCGCACTTTGGGCCGATTTTGGACCATTTCTTGCATTATTACTTAGTTTTGGGGTCCCGGAGTGATTTCCACGATTGACGAACTCCGGGGTGCGTTTACATGTCGGTCATAAACACTCACAATTTTGGCCAATTCTCGTCCGTTTCGTGCGCTATTACTCATCGTTTGGGCGTCCCAGAGTGATTTCCACGATTGACAGTCCCCAGAGTGCGTTTGCGTGTCTTTCGTCAACACTCACAGTTTTGGCCAATTATGACGCGATTCGTGGGCTATTACTCACCATTTAGGGGTCCCGAAGCGATTTCCATAGTTGTTGAACCCCAAGGTGCGTTTAGGTGTCGGTCATCAACACTCACTGTTTTGGGGCCCCGGTGTGATTTCCACGATTAAAGAACCGCGGGGTGCGTTTACATGTCGGTCATCAATACCAGTAGTTTTGGCCAATTCTGGCCCGTTTCATGGACAATTACTCACTGTTTTGGGGCCCCGGAATGATTTCCACGATTAACGAACCCCCGGGTGCGCTTACGTGTCGGTTATGAACACTCACAGTTTTGGCCAATTCGAACGCGTTTTGTGGACTTTTAGTCACAGTTTTCTGGTCCTGAAGTGATTCCATAGTTGTTGAACCCCAAGGCGCACTTACGTGTTAGTCATCAACACTCACAGTTTTGGCTGATTCTGGCCCGTTTCTTGGACTATTACTCTGTTTTTGGGTCCAAGCGTGATTTCCACGATTTACGAACCCCGTGGTGCGTTTACGTGTCGGTCAATGACACTCACAACTTTGGCCAATTTCTGGTCCGTTTCGTGTAATATTACTCACCGTTTTGGCGTCCCAGAGCGATTTCCAGGATTTACAATCCCTGGGGTGCGTTTGCGTCTCTGTCGCCAACACTCACAATTTTGGCCAATTCTGACGCGATTCGTGGACTATTACTCATCATTTAGGGGTCCCGAAGCGATTCCATAGTGGTTGAACCCTAAGGTCCGTTTACATGTCGGTCATCAACACTCACAGTTTTGGCCGATTCTGGCCCGTTTCATGGACTATTACTCACCGTTTTGGGGCCCCAATGTGATTTCCACGGTTGGTTTAACCCCATGGTGCGCTTACGTGTCCATCATCAACAAGCGCACTTTGGGCCGATTTTGGCCCATTTCTTGCATTATTACTTAGTTTTGGGGTCCGAGAGTGATTTCCACGATTGACGAGCTCCGGGGTGCGTTTACGTGTCGGTCATAAACACTCACAATTTTGGCCAATTCTCGTCCGTTTCGTGCACTATTACTCACCGTTTTGGCGTCCCAGAGCGATTTTCCATGATTTACAATCCCTGGGGTGCGTTTGCGTCTTTGTCGTCAACACTCACAGTTTTGGCCAATTCTGACGCGATTCATGAAATATTACTCATCATTTAGAGGTCCCGAAGCGATTCCATAGTGGTTGAACCCTAAGGTCCGTTTATGTGTCGGTCATCAACACTCACAGTTTTGGCCGATTCTTGCCCGTTTCATGGACTATTACTCACCGTTTTGGGGCCCGAACGTGATTTCCACGGTTGGTTTAACCCCATGGTGCGCTTACATGTTGATCATCAACAAGCGCACTTTGGGCCGATTTTGGACCATTTCTTGCATTATTACTTAGTTTTGGGGTCCCGGAGTGATTTCCACGATTGACGAACTCCGGGGTGCGTTTACATGTCGGTCATAAACACTCACAATTTTGGCCAATTCTCGTCCGTTTCGTGCGCTATTACTCATCGTTTGGGCGTCCCAGAGTGATTTCCACGATTGACAGTCCCCAGAGTGCGTTTGCGTGTCTTTCGTCAACACTCACAGTTTTGGCCAATTATGACGCGATTCGTGGGCTATTACTCACCATTTAGGGGTCCCGAAGCGATTTCCATAGTTGTTGAACCCCAAGGTGCGTTTAGGTGTCGGTCATCAACACTCACTGTTTTGGGGCCCCGGTGTGATTTCCACGATTAAAGAACCGCGGGGTGCGTTTACATATCGGTCATCAATGCTAGTAGTTTTGGCCAATTCTGGCCCGTTTCATGGACAATTACTCACTGTTTTGGGGCCCCGGAACGATTTCCATGATTAACGAACCCCCGGGTGCGCTTACGTGTTGGTTATGAACACTCACAGTTTTGGCCAATTATAACGCATTTTGTGGACATTTAGTCACCGTTTTCTGGTCCTGAAGTGATTTCCATAGTTGTTGATCCCCAAGGCGCACTTACGTGTTAGTCATCAACACTCACAGTTTTGGCTGATTCTGGCCTATTTCATGGACTATTACTCACTGTTTTGGGGCCCCGGAGTGATTTCAACGGTTAACGAACCGCAGGGTGCATTTACGTGTCGGTCATCAACAATCACAGTTTTGGCCGATTCTGGCCCGTTTCTTGGACTATTTCTCTGTTTTTGGGTCCAAGCGTGATTTCCACGATTTACGAACCCCGTGGTGCGTTTACGTGTCGGTCAATGACACTCACAATTTTGGCCAATTCCTGGTCCGTTTTGTGTACTATTACTCACCGTTTTGGTGTCCCAGAGCGATTTCCACGATTTACGATCCCCGGGGTGCGTTTGCGTCTCTGTCGCAAACACTCACAGTTTTGGCCAATTCTGACGCGATTCGTGGACTATTACTCATCATTTAGGGGTCCCGAAGCGATGCCACAGTGGTTGAACCCTAAGGTCCGTTTATGTGTCGGTCATCAACACTCACAGTTTTGGCCGATTCTGGCCCGTTTCATGGACTATTACTCACCATTTTGGGGCCCCGAAGTGATTTCCATGGTTGTTTGACCCCATGGTGCGCTTACGTATCGATCATCAACAAGCGCACTTTGGGCCTATTTTGGCCCATTTCTTGCATTATTACTTAGTTTTGGGGTCCCGGAGTGATTTCCACGATTGCCGAACTCCGGGGTGCGTTTACGTGTCGGTCATAAACACTCACAATTTTGGCCAATTCTCGTCCGTTTCATGCACTATTACTCACCGTTTGGGCGTCCTAGAGCGATTTCCATGATTGACAATCCCTGTAGTGCGTTTGCGTGTCTGTCGTCAACACTCACAGTTTTGGCCAATTATGACGCGATTCGTGGGCTATTACTCACCATTTAGGGGTCCCGAAGCGATTTCCATAGTTGTTGAACCCCAAGGTGCGTTTAGGTGTCGGTCATCAACACTCACTGTTTTGGGGCCCCGGTGTGATTTCCACGATTAACGAACCGCGGGGTGCGTTTACATGTCGGTCATCAATACCAGTAGTTTTGGCCAATTCTGGCCCGTTTCATGGACAATTACTCACTGTTTTGGGGCCCCGGAATGATTTCCACGATTGACGAACCCCCGGGTGCGCTAACGTGTCGGTTATGAACACTCACAGTTTTGGCCAATTCGAACGCGTTTTGTGGACTTTTAGTCACAGTTTTCTGGTCCTGAAGTGATTCCATAGTTGTTGAACCCCAAGGCGCACTTACGTGTTAGTCATCAACACTCACAGTTTTGGCTGATTCTGGCCCGTTTCTTGGACTATTACTCTGTTTTTGGGTCCAAGCGTGATTTCCACGATTTACGAACCCCGTGGTGCGTTTACGTGTCGGTCAATGACACTCACAACTTTGGCCAATTTCTGGTCCGTTTCGTGTAATATTACTCACCGTTTTGGCGTCCCAGAGCGATTTCCAGGATTTACAATCCCTGGGGTGCGTTTGCGTCTCTGTCGCCAACACTCACAATTTTGGCCAATTCTGACGCGATTCGTGGACTATTACTCATCATTTAGGGGTCCCGAAGCGATTCCATAGTGGTTGAACCCTAAGGTCCGTTTACATGTCGGTCATCAACACTCACAGTTTTGGCCGATTCTGGCCCGTTTCATGGACTATTACTCACCGTTTTGGGGCCCCAACGTGATTTCCACGGTTGGTTTAACCCCATGGTGCGCTTACGTGTCCATCATCAACAAGCGCACTTTGGGCCGATTTTGGCCCATTTCTTGCATTATTACTTAGTTTTGGGGTCCCGGAGTGATTTCCACGATTGACGAGCTCCGGGGTGCGTTTACGTGTCGGTCATAAACACTCACAATTTTGGCCAATTCTCGTCCGTTTCGTGCACTATTACTCACCGTTTTGGCGTCCCAGAGCGATTTTCCATGATTTACAATCCCTGGGGTGCGTTTGCGTCTTTGTCGTCAACACTCACAGTTTTGGCCAATTCTGACGCGATTCATGAAATATTACTCATCATTTAGAGGTCCCGAAGCGATTCCATAGTGGTTGAACCCTAAGGTCCGTTTATGTGTCGGTCATCAACACTCACAGTTTTGGCCGATTCTTGCCCGTTTCATGGACTATTACTCACCGTTTTGGGGCCCGAACGTGATTTCCACGGTTGGTTTAACCCCATGGTGCGCTTACATGTTGATCATCAACAAGCGCACTTTGGGCCGATTTTGGACCATTTCTTGCATTATTACTTAGTTTTGGGGTCCCGGAGTGATTTCCACGATTGACGAACTCCGGGGTGCGTTTACATGTCGGTCATAAACACTCACAATTTTGGCCAATTCTCGTCCGTTTCGTGCGCTATTACTCACCGTTTGGGCGTGCCAGAGCGATTTCCACGATTGACAGTCCCCAGAGTGCGTTTGCGTGTCTTTCGTCAACACTCACAGTTTTGGCCAATTATGACGCGATTCGTGGGCTATTACTCACCATTTAGGGGTCCCGAAGCGATTTCCATAGTTGTTGAACCCCAAGGTGCGTTTAGGTGTCGGTCATCAACACTCACTGTTTTGGGGCCCCGGTGTGATTTCCACGATTAAAGAACCGCGGGGTGCGTTTACATATCGGTCATCAATGCTAGTAGTTTTGGCCAATTCTGGCCCGTTTCATGGACAATTACTCACTGTTTTGGGGCCCCGGAACGATTTCCATGATTAACGAACCCCCGGGTGCGCTTACGTGTTGGTTATGAACACTCACAGTTTTGGCCAATTCTAACGCATTTTGTGGACATTTAGTCACCGTTTTCTGGTCCTGAAGTGATTTCCATAGTTGTTGATCCCCAAGGCGCACTTACGTGTTAGTGATCAACACTCACAGTTTTGGCTGATTCTGGCCTGTTTCATGGACTATTACTCACTATTTTGGGGCCCCGGAGTGATTTCCACGGTTAACGAACCGCAGGGTGCATTTATGTGTCGGTCATCAACACTCACAGTTTTGGCCGATTCTGGCCCGTTTCTTGGACTATTACTCTGTTTTTGGGTCCAAGCGTGATTTCCACGATTTACGAACCCCGTGGTGCGGTTACGTGTCGGTCAATGACACTCACAATTTTGGCCAATTTCTGGTCCGTTTTGTGTACTATTACTCACCGTTTTGGCGTCCCAGAGCGATTTCCACGATTTATAATCCCCGGGGTGCGTTTGCATCTCTGTCGCCAACACTCATAGTTTTGGCCAATTCTGACGCGATTCGTGGACTATTACTCATCATTTAGGGGTCCCGAAGCGATTCCACAGTGGTTGAACCCTAAGGTCCGTTTACGTGTCCGTCATCAACACTCACAGTTTTGGCCGATTCTGGCCCGTTTCATGGACTATTACTCACCATTTTGGGGCCCCGAAGTGATTTCCACGGTTGTTTGACCCCATGGTGCGCTTACGTGTCGATCATCAACAAGCGCACTTTGGGCCGATTTTGGCCCATTTCTTGCATTATTACTTAGTTTTGGGGTCCCGGAGTGATTTCCACGATTGACGAGCTCCGGGGTGCGTTTACGTGTCGTCATAAACACTCACAATTTTGGCCAATTCTCGTCCGTTTCGTGCACTATTACTCACCGTTTTGGCGTCCCAGAGCGATTTTCCATGATTTACAAGCCCTGGGGTGCGTTTGCGTCTTTGTCGTCAACACTCACAGTTTTGGCCAATTCTGACGCGATTCATGAAATATTACTCATCATTTAGAGGTCCCGAAGCGATTCCATAGTGGTTGAACCCTAAGGTCCGTTTACGTGTCGGTCATCAACACTCACAGTTTTGGCCGGTTCTTGCCCGTTTCATGGACAATTACTCACCGTTTTGGGGCCCCAACATGATTTCCACGGTTGGTTTAACCCCATGGTGCGCTTACATGTTGATCATCAACAAGCGCACTTTGGGCCGATTTTGGACCATTTCTTGCATTATTACTTAGTTTTGGGGTCCCGGAGTGATTTCCACGATTGACGAACTCCGGGGTGCGTTTAAATGTCGGTCATAAACACTCACAATGTTGGCCAATTCTCGTCCGTTTCGTGCACTATTAATCACCGTTTGGGCGTCCCAGAGCGATTTCCACGATTGACAGTCCCCGGAGTGCGTTTGCGTGTCTTTCGTCAACACTCACAGTTTTGGCCAATTATGACGCGATTCGTGGGCTATTACTCACCATTTAGGGGTCCCGAAGCGATTTCCATAGTTGTTGAACCCCAAGGTGCGTTTACGTGTCGGTCATCAACACTCACTGTTTTGGGGCCCCGGTGTGATTTCCACGATTAACGAACCGCGGGGTGCGTTTACATGTCGGTCATCAATACCAGTAGTTTTGGCCAATTCTGGCCCGTTTCATGGACAATTACTCACTGTTTTGGGGCCCCGGAATGATTTCCACGATTGACGAACCCCCGGGTGCGCTTACGTGTCGGTTATGAACACTCACAGTTTTGGCCAATTCGAACGCGTTTTGTGGACTTTTAGTCACAGTTTTCTGGTCCTGAAGTGATTCCATAGTTGTTGAACCCCAAGGCGCACTTACGTGTTAGTCATCAACACTCACAGTTTTGGCTGATTCTGGCCCGTTTCTTGGACTATTACTCTGTTTTTGGGTCCAAGCGTGATTTCCACGATTTACGAACCCCGTGGTGCGTTTACGTGTCGGTCAATGACACTCACAACTTTGGCCAATTTCTAGTCCGTTTCGTGTAATATTACTCACCGTTTTGGCGTCCCAGAGCGATTTCCAGGATTTACAATCCCTGGGGTGCGTTTGCGTCTCTGTCGCCAACACTCACAATTTTGGCCAATTCTGACGCGATTCGTGGACTATTACTCATCATTTAGGGGTCCCGAAGCGATTCCATAGTGGTTGAACCCTAAGGTCCGTTTACATGTCGGTCATCAACACTCACAGTTTTGGCCGATTCTGGCCCGTTTCATGGACTATTACTCACCGTTTTGGGGCCCCAACGTGATTTCCACGGTTGGTTTAACCCCATGGTGCGCTTACGTGTCCATCATCAACAAGCGCACTTTGGGCCGATTTTGGCCCATTTCTTGCATTATTACTTAGTTTTGGGGTCCCGGAGTGATTTCCACGATTGACGAGCTCCGGGGTGCGTTTACGTGTCGGTCATAAACACTCACAATTTTGGCCAATTCTCGTCCGTTTCGTGCACTATTACTCACCGTTTTGGCGTCCCAGAGC
>NC_041388.1:512162289-512183267 GCF_002162155.2 Triticum dicoccoides
CCATGATTAACGAACCCCCGGGTGCGCTTACGTGTTGGTTATGAACACTCACAGTTTTGGCCAATTCTAACGCATTTTGTGGACATTTAGTCACCGTTTTCTGGTCCTGAAGTGATTTCCATAGTTGTTGATCCCCAAGGCGCACTTACGTGTTAGTGATCAACACTCACAGTTTTGGCTGATTCTGGCCTATTTCATGGACTATTACTCACTGTTTTGGGGCCCCGGAGTGATTTCCACGGTTAACGAACCGCAGGGTGCATTTACGTGTCGGTCATCAACAATCACAGTTTTGGCCGATTCTGGCCCGTTTCTTGTACTATTTCTCTGTTTTTGGGTCCAAGCGTGATTTCCACGATTTACGAACCCCGTGGTGCGTTTACGTGTCGGTCAATGACACTCACAATTTTGGCCAATTCCTGGTCCGTTTTGTGTACTATTACTCACCGTTTTGGTGTCCCAGAGCGATTTCCACGATTTCCGATCCCCGGGGTGCGTTTGCGTCTCTGTCGCCAACACTCACAGTTTTGGCCAATTCTGACGCGATTCGTGGACTATTACTCATCATTTAGGGGTCCCGAAGCGATGCCACAGTGGTTGAACCCTAAGGTCCGTTTACGTGTCGGTCATCAACACTCACAGTTTTGGCCGATTCTGGCCCGTTTCATGGACTATTACTCACCATTTTGGGGCCCCGAAGTGATTTCCATGGTTGTTTGACCCCATGGTGCGCTTACGTATCGATCATCAACAAGCGCACTTTGGGCCGATTTTGGCCCATTTCTTGCATTATTACTTAGTTTTGGGGTCCCGGAGTGATTTCCACGATTGCCGAACTCCGGGGTGCGTTTACGTGTCGGTCATAAACACTCACAATTTTCGCCAATTCTCGTCCGTTTCATGCACTATTACTCACCGTTTGGGCGTCCTAGAGCGATTTCCATGATTGACAATCCCTGTAGTGCGTTTGCGTGTCTGTCGTCAACACTCACAGTTTTGGCCAATTATGACGCGATTCGTGGGCTATTACTTACCATTTAGGGGTCCCGAAGCGATTTCCATAGTTGTTGAACCCCAAGGTGCGTTTAGGTGTCGGTCATCAACACTCACTGTTTTGGGGCCCCGGTGTGATTTCCACAATTAAAGAACCGCCGGGTGCGTTTACATGTCGGTCATCAATGCTAGTAGTTTTGGCCAATTCTGGCCCGTTTCATGGACAATTACTCACTGTTTTGGGGCCCCGGAATGATTTCCACAATTAACGAATCCCCGGGTGCGCTTACGTGTTGGTTATGAACACTCATAGTTTTGGCCAATTCTAACGCATTTTCTGGACATTTAGTCACCATTTTCTGGTCCTGAAGTGATTTTCATAGTTGTTGATCCCCAAGGCGCACTTACGTGTTAGTCATCAACACTCACGGTTTTGGCTGATTGTGGCCTCTTTCATGGACTATTACTCACTGTTTTGGGGCCCCGGAGTGATTTCCACGGTTAACGAACCGCAGGGTGCATTTACGTGTCGGTCATCAACAATCACAGTTTTGGCCGATTCTGGCCCGTTTCTTAGACTATTTCTCTGTTTTTGGGCCCAAGCGTGATTTCCACGATTTACGAACCCCGTGGTGCGTTTACGTGTCGGTCAATGACAGTCACAATTTTGGCCAATTCCTGGTCCGTTTTGTGTACTATTACTCACAGTTTTGGTGTCCCAGAGCGATTTCCATGATTTACAATCCCCGGGGTGCGTTTGCGTCTCTGTCGCCAACACTCACAGTTTTGGCCAATTCTGACGCGATTCGTGGACTATTACTCATCATTTAGGGGTCCCGAAGCGATGCCACAGTGGTTGAACCCTAAGGTCCGTTTACGTGTCGGTCATCAACACTCACAGTTTTGGCCGATTCTGGCCCGTTTCATGGACTATTACTCACCATTTTGGGGCCCCGAAGTGATTTCCATGGTTGTTTGACCCCATGGTGCGCTTACGTATCGATCATCAACAAGCGCACTTTGGGCCGATTTTGGCCCATTTCTTGCATTATTACTTAGTTTTGGGGTCCCGGAGTGATTTCCACGATTGCCGAACTCCGGGGTGCGTTTACGTGTCGGTCATAAACACTCACAATTTTCGCCAATTCTCGTCCGTTTCATGCACTATTACTCACCGTTTGGGCGTCCTAGAGCGATTTCCATGATTGACAATCCCTGTAGTGCGTTTGCGTGTCTGTCGTCAACACTCACAGTTTTGGCCAATTATGACGCGATTCGTGGGCTATTACTCACCATTTAGGGGTCCCGAAGCGATTTCCATAGTTGTTGAACCCCAAGGTGCGTTTAGGTGTCGGTCATCAACACTCACTGTTTTGGGGCCCCGGTGTGATTTCCACAATTAAAGAACCGCCGGGTGCGTTTACATGTCGGTCATCAATGCTAGTAGTTTTGGCCAATTCTGGCCCGTTTCATGGACAATTACTCACTGTTTTGGGGCCCCGGAATGATTTCCACAATTAACGAATCCCCGGGTGCGCTTACGTGTTGGTTATGAACACTCATAGTTTTGGCCAATTCTAACGCATTTTCTGGACATTTAGTCACCATTTTCTGGTCCTGAAGTGATTTCCATAGTTGTTGATCCCCAAGGCGCACTTACGTGTTAGTCATCAACACTCACGGTTTTGGCTGATTGTGGCCTCTTTCATGGACTATTACTCACTGTTTTGGGGCCCCGGAGTGATTTCCACGGTTAACGAACCGCAGGGTGCATTTACGTGTCGATCATCAACAATCACAGTTTTGGCCGATTCTGGCCCGTTTCTTAGACTATTTCTCTGTTTTTGGGCCCAAGCGTGATTTCCACGATTTACGAACCCCGTGGTGCGTTTACGTGTCGGTCAATGACAGTCACAATTTTGGCCAATTCCTGGTCCGTTTTGTGTACTATTACTCACAGTTTTGGTGTCCCAGAGCGATTTCCATGATTTACAATCCCCGGGGTGCGTTTGCGTCTCTGTCGCCAACACTCACAGTTTTGGCCAATTCTGACGCGATTCGTGGACTATTACTCATCATTTAGGGGTCCCGAAGCGATTCCACAGTGGTTGAACCCTAAGGTCTGTTTACTGTCGGTCATCAACACTCACAGTTTTGGCCGATTCTGGCCCGTTTCATGGACTATTACTCACCATTTTGGGGCCCCGAAGTGAATTCCATGGTTGTTTGACCCCATGGTGCGCTTACGTGTCGATCATCAACAAGCGCACTTTGGGCCGATTTTGGCCCATTTCTTGCATTATTACTTAGTTTTGGGGTCCCGGAGTGATTTCCACGATTGACGAACTCCGGGTGCGTTTACGTGTCGGTCATAAACACTCACAATTTTGGCCAATTCTCGTCCGTTTCGTGCACTATTACTCACCGTTTGGGCGTCCTAGAGCGATTTCCACGATTGACAATCCCCGCAGTGCGTTTGCGTGTTTGTCGTCAACACTCACAGTTTTGGCCAATTATGACGCGATTCGTGGGCTATTACTCACCATTTAGGGGTCCCGAAGCGATTTCCATAGTTGTTGAACCCCAAGGTGCGTTTAGGTGTCGGTCATCAACACTCACTGTTTTGGGGCCCCGGTGTGATTTCCACGATTAAAGAACCGCGGGGTGCGTTTACATGTCGGTCATCAATGCTAGTAGTTTTGGCCAATTCTGGCCCGTTTCATGGACAATTACTCACTGTTTTGGGGCCCCGGAATGATTTCCACGATTAACGAATCCCCGGGTGCGCTTACGTGTTGGTTATGAACACTCACAGTTTTGGCCAATTCTAACGCATTTTGTGGACATTTAGTCACCGTTTTCTGGTCCTGAAGTGATTTCCATAGTTGTTGATCCCCAAGGCGCACTTACGTGTTAGTCATCAACACTCACAGCTTTGGCTGATTCTGGCCTGTTTCATGGACTATTACTCACTATTTTGGGGCCCCGGAGTGATTTCCACGGTTAACGAACCGCAGGGTGCATTTATGTGTCGGTCATCAACACTCGCAGTTTTGGCCGATTCTGGCCCGTTTCTTGGACTATTACTCTGTTTTTGGGTCCAAGCGTGATTTCCACGATTTACGAACCCCGTGGTGCGGTTACGTGTCGGTCAATGACACTCACAATTTTGGCCAATTTCTGGTCCGTTTTGTGTACTATTACTCACCGTTTTGGCGTCCCAGAGCGATTTCCACGATTTACAATCCCCGGGGTGCGTTTGCATCTCTGTCGCCAACACTCATAGTTTTGGCCAATTCTGACGCGATTCGTGGACTATTACTCATCATTTAGGGGTCCCGAAGCGATTCCATAGTGGTTGAACCCTAAGGTCCGTTTACGTGTCCGTCATCAACACTCACAGTTTTGGCCGATTCTGGCCCGTTTCATGGACTATTACTCACCATTTTGGGGCCCCGAAGTGATTTCCACGGTTGTTTGACCCCATGGTGCGCTTACGTGTCGATCATCAACAAGCGCACTTTGGGCCGATTTTGGCCCATTTCTTGCATTATTACTTAGTTTTGGGGTCCCGGAGTGATTTCCACGATTGACGAACTCCGGGGTGCGTTTACGTGTCGGTCATAAACACTCACAATTTTGGCCAATTCTCGTCCGTTTCGTGCACTATTACTCACCGTTTGGGCGTCCTAGAGCGATTTCCACGATTGACAATCCCCGCAGTGCGTTTGCGTGTCTGTCGTCAACACTCACAGTTTTGGCCAATTATGACGCGATTCGTGGGCTATTACTCACCATTTAGGGGTCCCGAAGCGATTTCCATAGTTGTTGAACCCCAAGGTGCGTTTAGGTGTCGGTCATCAACACTCACTGTTTTGGGGCCCCGGTGTGATTTCCACAATTAAAGAACCGCGGGGTGCGTTTACATGTCGGTCATCAATGCTAGTAGTTTTGGCCAATTCTGGCCCGTTTCATGGACAATTACTCACTGTTTTGGGGCCCCGGAATGATTTCCACGATTAACGAATCCCCGGGTGCGCTTACGTGTTGGTTATGAACACTCACAGTTTTGGCCAATTCTAACGCATTTTGTGGACATTTAGTCACCGTTTTCTGGTCCTGAAGTGATTTCCATAGTTGTTGATCCCCAAGGCGCTCTTACGTGTTAGTCATCAACACTCACAGTTTTGGCTGATTCTGGCCTGTGTCATGGACTATTACTCACTATTTTGGGGCCCCGGAGTGATTTCCACGGTTAACGAACCGCAGGGTGCATTTATGTGTCGGTCATCAACACTCGCAGTTTTGGCCGATTCTGGCCCGTTTCTTGGACTATTACTCTGTTTTTGGGTCCAAGCGTGATTTCCACGATTTACGAACCCCGTGGTGCGTTTACGTGTCGGTCAATGACAGTCACAATTTTGGCCAATTCCTGGTCCGTTTTGTGTACTATTACTCACAGTTTTGGTGTCCCAGAGCGATTTCCATGATTTACAATCCCCGGGGTGCGTTTGCGTCTCTGTCGCCAACACTCACAGTTTTGGCCAATTCTGATGCGATTCGTGGACTATTACTCATCATTTAGGGGTCCCGAAGCGATGCCACAGTGGTTGAACCCTAAGGTCCGTTTACGTGTCGGTCATCAACACTCACAGTTTTGGCCGATTCTGGCCCGTTTCATGGACTATTACTCACCATTTTGGGGCCCCGAAGTGATTTCCATGGTTGTTTGACCCCATGGTGCGCTTACGTATCGATCATCAACAAGCGCACTTTGGGCCGATTTTGGCCCATTTCTTGCATTATTACTTAGTTTTGGGGTCCCGGAGTGATTTCCACGATTGCCGAACTCCGGGGTGCGTTTACGTGTCGGTCATAAACACTCACAATTTTCGCCAATTCTCGACCGTTTCGTGCACTATTACTCACCGTTTGGGCGTCCTAGAGCAATTTCCACGATTGACAATCCCCGCAGTGCGTTTGCGTGTTTGTCGTCAACACTCACAGTTTTGGCCAATTATGACGCGATTCGTGGGCTATTACTCACCATTTAGGGGTCCCGAAGCGATTTCCATAGTTGTTGAACCCCAAGGTGCGTTTAGGTGTCGGTCATCAACACTCACTGTTTTGGGGCCCCGGTGTGATTTCCACAATTAAAGAACCGCGGGGTGCGTTTACATGTCGGTCATCAATGCTAGTAGTTTTGGCCAATTCTGGCCCGTTTCATGGACAATTACTCACTGTTTTGGGGCCCCGGAATGATTTCCACGATTAACGAATCCCCGGGTGCGCTTACGTGTTGGTTATGAACACTCACAGTTTTGGCCAATTCTAACGCATTTTGTGGACATTTAGTCACCGTTTTCTGGTCCTGAAGTGATTTCCATAGTTGTTGATCCCCAAGGCGCTCTTACGTGTTAGTCATCAACACTCACAGTTTTGGCTGATTCTGGCCTGTGTCATGGACTATTACTCACTATTTTGGGGCCCCGGAGTGATTTCCACGGTTAACGAACCGCAGGGTGCATTTATGTGTCGGTCATCAACACTCGCAATTTTGGCCGATTCTGGCCCGTTTCTTGGACTATTACTCTGTTTTTGGGTCCAAGCGTGATTTCCACGATTTACGAACCCCGTGGTGCGTTTACGTGTCGGTCAATGACACTCACAATTTTGGCCAATTTCTGGTCCGTTTTGTGTACTATTACTCACCGTTTTGGCGTCCCAGAGCGATTTCCACGATTTACAATCCCCGGGGTGCGTTTGCATCTCTGTCGCCAACACTCATAGTTTTGACCAATTCTGACGCGATTCGTGGACTATTACTCATCATTTAGGGGTCCCGAAGCGATTCCACAGTGGTTGAACCCTAAGGTCCGTTTACGTGTCCGTCATCAACACTCACAGTTTCGGCCGATTTTGGCCCGTTTCATGGACTATTACTCACCATTTTGGGGCCCCGAAGTGATTTCCACGGTTGTTTGACCCCATGGTGCGCTTACGTGTCGATCATCAACAAGCGCACTTTGGGCCGATTTTGGCCCATTTCTTGCATTATTACTTAGTTTTGGGGTCCCGGAGTGATTTCCACGATTGACGAACTCCGGGGTGCGTTTACGTGTCGGTCATAAACACTCACAATTTTGGCCAATTCTCGTCCGTTTCGCGCACTATTACTCACCGTTTGGGCGTCCTAGAGCGATTTCCACGATTGACAATCCCCGCAGTGCGTTTGCGTGTCTGTCGTCAACACTCACAGTTTTGGCCAATTATGACGCGATTCGTGGGCTATTACTCACCATTTAGGGGTCCCGAAGCGATTTCCATAGTTGTTGAACCCCAAGGTGCGTTTAGGTGTCGGTCATCAACACTCACTGTTTTGGGGCCCCGGTGTGATTTCCACAATTAAAGAACCGCGGGGTGCGTTTACATGTCGGTCATCAATGCTAGTAGTTTTGGCCAATTCTGGCCCGTTTCATGGACAATTACTCACTGTTTTGGGGCCTCGGAATGATTTCCACAATTAACGAATCCCCGGGTGCGCTTACGTGTTGGTTATGAACACTCATAGTTTTGGCCAATTCTAACGCATTTTGTGGACATTTAGTCACCGTTTTCTGGTCCTTAAGTGATTTCCATAGTTCTTGATCCCCAAGGCGCACTTACGTGTTAGTCATCAACACTCACAGTTTTGGCTGATTGTGGCCTATTTCATGGACTATTACTCACTGTTTTGGGGCCCCGGAGTGATTTCCACGGTTAACGAACCGCAGGGTGCATTTACGTGTCGGTCATCAACAATCACAGTTTTGGCCGATTCTGGCCCGTTTCTTGGACTATTTCTCTGTTTTTGGGCCCAAGCGTGATTTCCACGATTTACGAACCCCGTGGTGCGTTTACGTGTCGGTCAATGACAGTCACAATTTTGGCCAATTTCTGGTCCGTTTTGTGTACTATTACTCACCGTTTTGGCGTCCCAGAGCGATTTCCACGATTTACAATCCCCGGGGTGCGTTTGCATCTCTGTCGCCAACACTCATAGTTTTGGCCAATTCTGACGCGATTCGTGGACTATTACTCATCATTTAGGGGTCCCGAAGCAATTCCACAGTGGTTGAACCCTAAGGTCCGTTTACGTGTCCGTCATCAACACTCACAGTTTTGGCCGATTCTGGCCCGTTTCATGGACTATTACTCACCATTTTGGGGCCCTGAAGTGATTTCCACGGTTGTTTGACCCCATGGTGCGCTTACGTGTCGATCATCAACAAGCGCACTTTGGGCCGATTTTGGCCCATTTCTTGCATTATTACTTAGTTTTGGGGTCCCGGAGTGATTTCCACGATTGACGAACTCCGGGGTGCGTTTACGTGTCGGTCATAAACACTCACAATTTTGGCCAATTCTCGTCCGTTTCGTGCACTATTACTCACCGTTTGGGCGTCCTAGAGCGATTTCCACGATTGACAATCCCCGCAGTGCGTTTGCGTGTCTGTCGTCAACACTCACAGTTTTGGCCAATTATGACGCGATTCGTGGGCTATTACTCACCATTTGGGGGTCCCGAAGCGATTTCCATAGTTGTTGAACCCCAAGGTGCGTTTAGGTGTCGGTCATCAACACTCACTGTTTTGGGGCCCCGGTGTGATTTCCACAATTAAAGAACCGCGGGGTGCGTTTACATGTCGGTCATCAATGCTAGTAGTTTTGGCCAATTCTGGCCCGTTTCATGGACAATTACTCACTGTTTTGGGGCCCCGGAATGATTTCCACGATTAACGAATCCCCGGGTGCGCATACGTGTTGCTTATGAACACTCACAGTTTTGGCCAATTCTAACGCATTTTGTGGACATTTAGTCACCGTTTTCTGGTCCTGAAGTGATTTCCATAGTTGTTGATCCCCAAGGCGCTCTTACGTGTTAGTCATCAACACTCACAGTTTTGGCTGATTCTGGCGTGTGTCATGGACTATTACTCACTATTTTGGGGCCCCGGAGTGATTTCCACGGTTAACGAACCGCAGGGTGCATTTACGTGTCGGTCATCAACACTCGCAGTTTTGGCCGATTCTAGCCCGTTTCTTGGACTATTACTCTGTTTTTGGGTCCAAGCATGATTTCCACGATTTACGAACCCCGTGGTGCGTTTACGTGTCGGTCAATGACACTCACAATTTTGGCCAATTTCTGGTCCGTTTTGTGTACTATTACTCACCGTTTTGGCGTCCTAGAGCGAATTCCACGATTTACAATCCCCGGGGTGCATTTGCATCTCTGTCGCCAACACTCATAGTTTTGGCCAATTCTGACGCGATTCGTGGACTATTACTCATCATTTAGGGGTCCCGAAGCGATTCCATAGTGGTTGAACCGTAAGGTCCGTTTACGTGTCGGTCATCGACACTCACAGTTTTGGCCGATTCTGGCCCGTTTCATGGACTATTACTCACCGTTTTGGGGCCCCGAAGTGATTTCCATGGTTGTTTGACCCCAAGGTGCGCTTACGTGTCGATCATCAACAAGCGCACTTTGGGCCGATTTTGGCCCATTTCTTGCATTATTACTTAGTTTTGGGGTCCCGGAGTGATTTCCACGATTGACGAACTCCGTGGTGCGTTTACGTGTCGGTCATAAACACTCACAATTTTGGCCAATTCTCGTCCGTTTCGTGCATTATTACTCACCGTTTGGGCGTCCTAGAGCGATTTCCGCGATTGACAATCCCCGTAGTGCGTTTGCGTGTCTGTCGTCAACACTCACAGTTTTGGCCAATTATGACGCAATTCGTGGGCTATTACTCAATATTTAGGGGTCCCGAAGCAATTTCCATAGTTGTTGAACCCCAAGGTGCGTTTAGGTGTCGGTCATCAACACTCACTGTTTTGGGGCCCCTGTGTGATTTCCACGATAAACGAACCGCGGGGTGCGTTTACATGTCGGTCATCAATACTAGTAGTTTTGGCCAATTCTGGCCCGTTTCGTGGACAATTGCTCACTGATTTGGGGCCCCCGAATGATTTCCACGATTAACGAACCCCCGGGTGCGCTTACGTGTCGGTTATGAACAGTCAAAGTTTTGGCCAATTCTAACGCGTTTTGTGGACATTTAGTCACAGTTTTCTGGTCCTGAAGTGATTCCATAGTTGTCGATCCCCAAGGCGCACTTACGTGTTAGTCATCAACACTCACAGTTTTGCTTGATTCTGGCCTGTTTCATGGACTATTACTCACTGTTTTGGGGCCCCGGACTGATTTCCACGGTTAACGAACCGCAGGGTGCATTTACGTGTCGGTCATCAACACTCACAGTTTTGCCGATTCTGGCCCGTTTCTTGGACTATTACTCTGTTTTTGTGTCCAAGTGTGATTTCCACGATTTACGAACCCCATGGCGCGTTTACGTGTCGGTCAATGACCCTCACAACTTTGGCCAATTTCTGGTCCGTTTCATGTACTATTACTCACCGTTTTGGCGTCCCAGAGCGATTTCCATGATTTACAATCCCCGGGGTGCGTTTGTGTCTGTATCGTCAACACTCACAGTTCTGGCCAATTCTGACGCGATTCGTGGACTATTACTCATCATTTAGAGGTCCCGAAGCGATTCCATAGTGGTTGAACCCTAAGGTCCGTTTACGTGTCGGTCATCAACACTCACAGTTTTGGCCGATTCTGGCCCGTATCATGGACTATTACTCACCATTTTGGGGCCCCGAAGTGATTTCCACGGTTGTTTGACCCCATGGTGCGCTTACGTGTCGATCATCAACAAGCGCACTTTGGGCCGATTTTGGCCCATTTCTTGCATTATTACTTAGTTTTGGGGTCCCAGAGTGATTTCCACGATTGACGAACTCCGGGGTGCGTTTACGTGTCGGTCATAAACACTCACAATTTTGGCCAATTCTCGTCCGTTTCACGCACTATTACTCACCGTTTGGGCGTCCTAGAGCGATTTCCACGATTGACAATCCCCGCAGTGCGTTTGCGTGTCTGTCGTCAACACTCACAGTTTTGGCCAATTATGACGCGATTCGTGGGCTATTACTCACCATTTAGGGGTCCCGAAGCAATTTCCATAGTTGTTGAACCCCAAGGTGCGTTTAGGTGTCGGTCATCAACACTCACTGTTTTGGGGCCCCGGTGTGATTTCCACAATTAAAGAACCGCGGGGTGCGTTTACATGTCGGTCATCAATGCTAGTAGTTTTGGCCAATTCTGGCCCGTTTCATGGACAATTACTCACTGTTTTGGGGCCCCGGAATGATTTCCACAATTAACGAATCCCCGGGTGCGCTTACGTGTTGGTTATGAACACTCACAGTTTTGGCCAATTCTAACGCATTTTGTGGACATTTAGTCATCGCTTTCTGGTCCTGAAGTGATTTCCATAGTTGTTGATCCCCAAGGCGCTCTTACGTGTTAGTCATCAACACTCACAGTTTTGGCTGATTCTGGCCTGTGTCATGGACTATTACTCACTATTTTGGGGCCCCGGAGTGATTTCCACGGTTAACGAACCGCAGGGTGCATTTACGTGTCGGTCATCAACACTCGCAGTTTTGGCCGATTCTGGCCCGTTTCTTGGACTATTACTCTGTTTTTGGGTCCAAGCGTGATTTCCACGATTTACGAACCCCGTGGTGCGTTTACGTGTCGGTCAATGACACTCACAATTTTGGCCAATTTCTGGTCCGTTTTGTGTACTATTACTCACCGTTTTGGCGTCCTAGAGCGAATTCCACGATTTACAATCCCCGGGGTGCGTTTGCATCTCTGTCGCCAACACTCATAGTTTTGGCCAATTCTGACGCGATTCGTGGACTATTACTCATCATTTAGGGGTCCCGAAGCGATTCCATAGTGGTTGAACCGTAAGGTCCGTTTACGTGTCGGTCATCGACACTCACAGTTTTGGCCGATTCTGGCCCGTTTCATGGACTATTACTCACCGTTTTGGGGCCCCGAAGTGATTTCCATGGTTGTTTGACCCCAAGGTGCGCTTACGTGTCGATCATCAACAAGCGCACTTTGGGCCGATTTTGGCCCATTTCTTGCATTATTACTTAGTTTTGGGGTCCCGGAGTGATTTCCACGATTGACGAACTCCGTGGTGCGTTTACGTGTCGGTCATAAACACTCACAATTTTGGCCAATTCTCGTCCGTTTCGTGCATTATTACTCACCGTTTGGGCGTCCTAGAGCGATTTCCGCGATTGACAATCCCCGTAGTGCGTTTGCGTGTCTGTCGTCAACACTCACAGTTTTGGCCAATTATGACGCAATTCGTGGGCTATTACTCAATATTTAGGGGTCCCGAAGCAATTTCCATAGTTGTTGAACCCCAAGTTGCGTTTAGGTGTCGGTCATCAACACTCACTGTTTTGGGGCCCCTGTGTGATTTCCACGATAAACGAACCGCGGGGTGCGTTTACATGTCGGTCATCAATACTAGTAGTTTTGGCCAATTCTGGCCCGTTTCGTGGACAATTGCTCACTGATTTGGGGCCCCCGAATGATTTCCACGATTAACGAACCCCCGGGTGCGCTTACGTGTCGGTTATGAACAGTCAAAGTTTTGGCCAATTCTAACGCGTTTTGTGGACATTTAGTCACAGTTTTCTGGTCCTGAAGTGATTCCATAGTTGTTGATCCCCAAGGCGCACTTACGTGTTAGTCATCAACACTCACAGTTTTGCTTGATTCTGGCCTGTTTCATGGACTATTACTCACTGTTTTGGGGCCCCGGACTGATTTCCACGGTTAACGAACCGCAGGGTGCATTTACGTGTCGGTCATCAACACTCGCAGTTTTGCCGATTCTGGCCCGTTTCTTGGACTATTACTCTGTTTTTGTGTCCAAGTGTGATTTCCACGATTTACGAACCCCATGGCGCGTTTACGTGTCGGTCAATGACCCTCACAACTTTGGCCAATTTCTGGTCCGTTTCATGTACTATTACTCACCGTTTTGGCGTCCCAGAGCGATTTCCATGATTTACAATCCCCGGGGTGCGTTTGTGTCTGTATCGTCAACACTCACAGTTCTGGCCAATTCTGACGCGATTCGTGGACTATTACTCATCATTTAGAGGTCCCGAAGCGATTCCATAGTGGTTGAACCCTAAGGTCCGTTTACGTGTCGGTCATCAACACTCACAGTTTTGGCCGATTCTGGCCCGTATCATGGACTATTACTCACCATTTTGGGGCCCCGAAGTGATTTCCATGGTTGTTTGACCCCATGGTGCGCTTACGTGTCGATCATCAACAAGCGCACTTTGGGCCGATTTTGGCCCATTTCTTGCATTATTACTTAGTTTTGGGGTCCCGGAGTGATTTCCACGATTGACGAACTCCGGGGTGCGTTTACGTGTCGGTCATAAACACTCACAATTTTGGCCAATTCTCGTCCGTTTCGTGCACTATTACTCACCGTTTGGGCGTCCTAGAGCGATTTCCACGATTGACAATCCCCACAGTGCGTTTGCGTGTTTGTCGTCAACACTCACAGTTTTGGCCAATTATGACGCGATTCGTGGGCTATTACTCACCATTTAGGGGTCCCGAAGCGATTTCCATAGTTGTTGAACCCCAAGGTGCGGTTAGGTGTCGGTCATCAACACTCACTGTTTTCGGGCCCCGGTGTGATTTCCACGATTAAAGAACCGCGGGGTGCGTTTACATGTCGGTCATCAATGCTAGTAGTTTTGGCCAATTCTGGCCCATTTCATGGACAATTACTCACTGTTTTGGGGCCCCGGAATGATTTCCACGATTAACGAATCCCCGGGTGCGCTTACGTGTTGGTTATGAACACTCACAGTTTTGGCCAATTCTAACGCATTTTGTGGACATTTAGTCACCGTTTTCTGGTCCTGAAGTGATTTCCATAGTTGTTGATCCCCAAGGCGCACTTACGTGTTAGTCATCAACACTCACAGCTTTGGCTGATTCTGGCCTGTTTCATGGACTATTACTCACTATTTTGGGGCCCCGGAGTGATTTCCACGGTTAACGAACCACAGGGTGCATTTACGTGTCGGTCATCAACACTCGCAGTTTTGGCCGATTCTGGCCCGTTTCTTGGACTATTACTCTATTTTTGGGTCGAAGCGTGATTTCCACGATTTACGAACCCCGTGGTGCGTTTATGTGTCGGTCAATGACACTCACAATTTTGGCCAATTTCTGGTCCGTTTTGTGTACTATTACTCACCGTTTTGGCGTCCTAGAGCGAATTCCACGATTTACAATCCCCAGGGTATGTTTGCATCTCTGCCGCCAACACTCATAGTTTAGGCCAATTATGACGCGATTCGTGGACTATTACTCATCATTTAGGGGTCCCGAAGCGATTCCATAGTGGTTGAACCGTAAGGTCCGCTTACGTGTCGGTCATCGACACTCACAGTTTTGGCCGATTCTGGCCCGTTTCATGGACTATTACTCACCGTTTTGGGGCCCCGAAGTGATTTCCATGGTTGTTTGACCCCAAGGTGCGCTTACGTGTCGATCATCAACAAGCGCACTTTGGGCCGATTTTGGCCCATTTCTTGCATTATTACTTAGTTTTGGGGTCCCGGAGTGATTTCCACGATTGACGAACTCCGGGGTGCGTTTACGTGTCGGTCATAAACACTCACAATTTTGGCCAATTCTCATCCGTTTCGTGCATTATTACTCATCGTTTGGGCGTCCTAGAGCGATTTCCGCGATTGACAATCCCCGTAGTGCGTTTGTGTGTCTGTCGTCAACACTCACAGTTTTGGCCAATTATGACGCAATTCTGGGCTATTACTCACCATTTAGGGGTCCCGAAGCAATTTCCATAGTTGTTGAACCCCAAGGTGCGTTTAGGTGTCGGTCATCAACACTCACTGTTTTGGGGCCCCTGTGTGATTTCCACGATAAACGAACCGCGGGGTGCGTTTACATGTCGGTCATCAATACTAGTAGTTTTGGCCAATTCTGGCCCATTTCGTGGACAATTACTCACTGATTTGGGGCCCCGGAATGATTTCCACGATTAACGAACCCCCGGGTGCGCTTACGTGTCGGTTATGAACAGTCAAAGTTTTGGCCAATTCTAACGCGTTTTGTGGACATTTAGTCACAGTTTTCTGGACCTGAAATGATTCCATAGTTGTTGATCCCCAAGGCGCACTTACGTGTTAGTCATCAACACTCACAGTTTTGCTTGATTCTGGTCTGTTTCATGGACTATTACTCACTGTTTTGGGGCCCCGGACTGATTTCCACGGTTAACGAACCACAGGGTGCATTTATGTGTCGGTCATCAACACTCGCAGTTTTGCCGATTCTGGCCCGTTTCTTGGACTATTACTCTGTTTTTGTGTCCAAGCGTGATTTCCACGATTTACGAACCCCATGGCGCGTTTACGTGTCGGTCAATGACCCTCACAACTTTGGCCAATTTCTGGTCCGTTTCATGTACTATTACTCACCGTTTTGGCGTCCCAGAGCGATTTCCATGATTTACAATCCCCGGGGTGCGTTTGTGTCTGTATCGTCAACACTCACAGTTCCGGCCAATTCTGACGCGATTCGTGGACTATTACTCATCATTTAGAGGTCCCGAAGCGATTCCATAGTGGTTGAACCGTAAGGTCCGTTTACGTGTCGGTCATCAACACTCACAGTTTTGGCCGATTCTGGCCCGTATCATGGACTATTACTCACCATTTTGGGGCCCCGAAGTGGTTTCCACGGTTGTTTGACCCCATGGTGCGCTTACGTGTCGATCATCAACAAGCGCACTTTGGGCCGATTTTGGCCCATTTCTTGCATTATTACTTAGTTTTGGGGTCCCGGAGTGATTTCCACGATTGACGAACTCCGGGGTGCGTTTACGTGTCGGTCATAAACACTCACAATTTTGGCCAATTCTCGTCCGTTTCGTGCACTATTACTCACCGTTTGGGCGTCCTAGAGCGATTTCCACGATTGACAATCCCCACAGTGCGTTTGCGTGTCTGTCGTCAACACTCACAGTTTTGGCCAATTATGACGCGATTCGTGGGCTATTACTCACCAGTTAGGGGTCCCGAAGCGATTTCCATAGTTGTTGAACCCCAAGGTGCGTTTAGGTGTCGGTCATCAACACTCACTGTTTTCGGGCCCCGGTGTGATTTCCACGATTAAAGAACCGCGGGGTGCGTTTACATGTCGGTCATCAATGCTAGTAGTTTTGGCCAATTCTGGCCCATTTCATGGACAATTACTCACTGTTTTGGGGCCCCGGAATGATTTCCACGATTAACGAATCCCCGGGTGCGCTTACGTGTTGGTTATGAACACTCACAGTTTTGGCCAATTCTAACGCATTTTGTGGACATTTAGTCACCGTTTTCTGGTCCTGAAGTGATTTCCATAGTTGTTGATCCCCAAGGCGCACTTACGTGTTAGTCATCAACACTCACAGCTTTGGCTGATTCTGGCCTGTTTCATGGACTATTACTCACTATTTTGGGGCCCCGGAGTGATTTCCACGGTTAACGAACCGCAGGGTGCATTTACGTGTCGGTCATCAACACTCGCAGTTTTGGCCGATTCTGGCCCGTTTCTTGGACTATTACTCTGTTTTTGGGTCCAACCGTGATTTCCACGATTTACGAACCCCGTGGTGCGTTTACGTGTCGGTCAATGACACTCACAATTTTGGCCAATTTCTGGTCCGTTTTGTGTACTATTACTCACCGTTTTGGCGTCCTAGAGCGAATTCCACGATTTACAATCCCCGGGGTACGTTTGCATCTCTGCCGCCAACACTCATAGTTTAGGCCAATTATGACGCGATTCGTGGACTATTACTCATCATTTAGGGGTCCCGAAGCGATTCCATAGTGGTTGAACCGTAAGGTCCGTTTACGTGTCGGTCATCGACACTCATAGTTTTGGCCGATTCTGGCCCGTTTCATGGACTATTACTCACCGTTTTGGGGCCCCGAAGTGATTTCCATGGTTGTTTGACCCCAAGGTGCGCTTACGTGTCGATCATCAACAAGCGCACTTTGGGCCGATTTTGGCCCATTTCTTGCATTATTACTTAGTTTTGGGGTCCCGGAGTGATTTCCACGATTGACGAACTCCGGGGTGCGTTTACGTGTCGGTCATAAACACTCACAATTTTGGCCAATTCTCATCCGTTTCGTGCATTATTACTCATCGTTTGGGCGTCCTAGAGCGATTTCCGCGATTGAGAATCCCCGTAGTGCGTTTGTGTGTCTGTCGTCAACACTCACAGTTTTGGCCAATTATGACGCAATTCGTGGGCTATTACTCACCATTTAGGGGTCCCGAAGCAATTTCCATAGTTGTTGAACCCCAAGGTGCGTTTAGGTGTCGGTCATCAACACTCACTGTTTTGGGGCCCCTGTGTGATTTCCACGATAAACGAACCGCGGGGTGCGTTTACATGTCGGTCATCAATACTAGTAGTTTTGGCCAATTCTGGCCCGTTTCGTGGACAATTACTCACTGATTTGGGGACCCGGAATGATTTCCACGATTAACAAACCCCCGGGTGCGCTTTCGTGTCGGTTATGAACAGTCAAAGTTTTGGCCAAGTCTAACGCGTTTTGTGGACATTTAGTCACAGTTTTCTGGTCCTGAAGTGATTCCATAGTTGTTGATCCCCAAGGCGCACTTACGTGTTAGTCATCAACACTCACAGTTTTGCTTGATTCTGGCCTGTTTCATGGACACTCACTGTTTTGGGGCCCCGGACTGATTTCCACGGTTAACGAACCGCAGGGTGCATTTACGTGTCGGTCATCAACACTCGCAGTTTTGCCGATTCTGGCCCGTTTCTTGGACTATTACTCTGTTTTTGTGTCCAAGCGTGATTTCCATGATTTACGAACCCCATGGCGCGTTTACGTGTCGGTCAATGACCCTCACAACTTTGGCCAATTTCTGGTCCGTTTCATGTACTATTACTCACCGTTTTGGCGTCCCAGAGTGATTTCCATGATTTACAATCCCCGGGGTGCGTTTGTGTCTGTATCGTCAACACTCACAGTTCTGGCCAATTCTGACGCGATTCGTGGACTATTACTCATCATTTAGAGGTCCCGAAGCGATTCCATAGTGGTTGAACCCTAAGGTCCGTTTACGTGTCGGTCATCAACACTCACAGTTTTGGCCGATTCAGGCCCGTATCATGGACTATTACTCACCATTTTGGGGCCCCGAAGTGATTTCCACGGTTGTGTGACCCCATGGTGCGCTTACGTGTCGATCATCAACAAGCGCACTTTGGGCCGATTTTGGCCCATTTCTTGCATTATTACTTAGTTTTAGGGTCCCGGAGTGATTTCCGCGATTGACGAACTCCGGGGTGCGTTTACGTGTCGGTCATAAACACTCACAATTTTGGCCAATTCTCGTCCGTTTCGTGCACTATTACTCACCGTTTGGGCGTCCTAGAGCGATTTCCACGATTGACAATCCCCGCAGTGCGTTTGCGTGTCTGTCGTCAACACTCACAGTTTTGGCCAATTATGACGCGATTCGTGGGCTATTACTCACCATTTAGGGGTCCTGAAGCGATTTCCATAGTTGTTGAACCCCAAGGTGCGTTTAGGTGTCGGTCATCAACACTCACTGTTTTGGGGCCCCGGTATGATTTCCACGATTAAAGAACCGCGGGGTGCGTTTACATGTCGGTCATCAATGCTAGTAGTTTTGGCCAATTCTGGCCCATTTCATGGACAATTACTCACTGTTTTGGGGCCCCGGAATGATTTCCACGATTAACGAATCCCCGGGTGCGCTTACGTGTTGGTTATGAACACTCACAGTTTTGGCCAATTCTAACGCATTTTGTGGACATTTAGTCACCGTTTTCTGTTCCTGAAGTGATTTCCATAGTTGTTGATCCCCAAGGCGCACTTACGTGTTAGTCATCAACACTCACAGCTTTGGCTGATTCTGGCCTGTTTCATGGACTATTACTCACTATTTTGGGGCCCCGGAGTTATTTCCACGGTTAACGAACCGCAGGGTGCATTTACGTGTCGGTCATCAACACTCGCAGTTTTGGCCGATTCTGGCCCGTTTCTTGGACTATTACTCTGTTTTTGGGTCCAAGCGTGATTTCCACGATTTACGAACCCCGTGGTGCGGTTACGTGTCGGTCAATGACACTCACAATTTTGGCCAATTTCTGGTCCGTTTTGTGTACTATTACTCACCGTTTTGGCGTCCCAGAGCGATTTCCACGATTTACAATCCCCGGGGTGCGTTTGCGTCTCTGTCGCCAACACTCACAGTTTTGGCGAATTCTGACGCGATTCGTGGACTATTACTCATCATTTAGGGGTCCCGAAGCGATTCCACAGTGGTTGAACCCTAAGGTCCGTTTACGTGTTCGTCATCAACACTCACAGTTTTGGCCAATTCTGGCCCGTTTCATGGACTATTACTCACCATTTTGGGGCCCCGAAGTGATTTCCACGGTTGTTTGACGCCATGGTGCGCTTACGTGTCGATCATCAACAAGCGCACTTTGGGCCGATTTTGGCCCATTTCTTGCATTATTACTTAGTTTTGGGGTCCCGAAGTGATTTCCACGATTGACGAACTTCGGGGTGCGTTTACGTGTCGGTCATAAACACTCACAATTTTGGCCAATTCTCGTCTGTTTCTTGCACTATTACTCACCGTTTGGGCGCCCTTGAGCAATTTCCACGATTGACAATCCCCGTAGTGCGTTTGCGTGTCTGTCGTCAACACTCACAGTTTTGGCCAATTATGACGCGATTCGTGGGCTATTACTCACCATTTAGGGGTCTCGAAGCGATTTCCATAGTTGTTGAATCCCAAGGTGCGTTTAGGTGTCGGTCATCAACACTCACTGTTTTGGCGCCCCGGTGTGATTTCGACGATTAACGAACCGCGGGCTGCGTTTACATGTCGGTCATCAATACTAGTAGTTTTGTCCAATTCTGGCCGTTTCGTGGACAATTACTCACTATTTTGGGGCCCCGGAATGATTTCCACGATTAACGAACCCCCGGGTGCGTTTACGTGTCGGTTATGAACACTCATAGTTTTGGCCAATTCTAACACGTTTTGTGGACATTTAGTAACAGTTTTCTAGTCCTGAAGTGATTCCATAGATGTTGATCCCCAAGGCGCACTTACGTGTTAGTCATCAACACTCATTGTTTTGGCTGATTCTGGCCTGTTTCATGGGCTATTACTCACTGTTTTGGGGCCCCGGAGTGATTTCCACGGTTAACGAACCGCAGGGTGCATTTACGTGTCGGTCATCAACACTCGCAGTTTTGCCAATTCTGGCCCGTTTCTTGGACTATTACTCTGTTTTTGGGTCCAAGCGTGATTTCCACGATTTACGAACCCCATGGTGCGTTTACGTGTCGGTCAATGACAATCACAACTTTGGCCAATTTCTGGTCTGTTTCGTGTACTATTACTCACCGTTTTGGCGTCCGAAAACGATTTCCACGATTTACAATCCCCGGGGTGCGTTTGTGTCTCTGTCGTCAACACTCACAGTTTTGGCCAATTCTGACGCGATTCGTAGACTATTACTCATCATTTAGAGGTCCCGAAGCGATTCCATAGTGGTTGAACCCTAAGGTCCGTTTACGTCTCGGTCATCAACACTCACAGTTTTGGCCGATTCTGGCCCGTTTCATGGACTATTAATCACCGTTTTGGGGCCCCAAAGTAATTTCCACAGTTGGTTTAACCCCATGGTGCGCTTACATGTCGATCATCAACAAGCGCACTTTGGGCCGATTTTGGACCATTTCTTGCATTATTACTTAGTTTTGGGTCCCGGAGTGATTTCCACGATTGACGAACTCCGGGGTGCGTTTACGTGTCGGTCATAAACACTCACAATTTTAGCCAATTCTCGTCCGTTTCATGCACTATTACTCACCGTTTGGGCGTCCCAGAGCGATTTCCACGATTGACAATCCCCGGAGTG
>NC_041388.1:512183378-512224712 GCF_002162155.2 Triticum dicoccoides
GAAGCGATTCCACAGTGGTTGAACCCTAAGGTCCGTTTACGTGTTCGTCATCAACACTCATAGTTTTGGCCGATTCTGGCCCGTTTCAGGGACTATTACTCACCATTTTGGGTCCAAGCGTGATTTCCACGATTTACGAACCCCGTGGTGCGGTTACGTGTCGGTCAATGACACTCACAATTTTGGCCAATTTCTGGTCCGTTTTGTGTACTATTACTCACCGTTTTGGCGTCCTAGAGCGAATTCCACGATTTACAATCCCCGGGGTACGTTTGCATCTCTGCCGCCAACACTCATAGTTTAGGCCAATTATGACGCGATTCGTGGACTATTACTCATCATTTACGGGTCCCGAAGCGATTCCATAGTGGTTGAACCGTAAGGTTCGTTTACGTGTCGGTCATCGACACTCATAGTTTTGGCCGATTCTGGCCCGTTTCATGGACCATTACTCACCGATTTGGGGCCTCGAAGTGATTTCCATGGTTGTTTGACCCCAAGGTGCGCTTATGTGTCGATCATCAACAAGCGCACTTTGGGCCGATTTTGGCCCATTTCTTGCATTATTACTTAGTTTTGGGGTCCCGGAGTGATTTCCACGATTGACGAACTCCGGGGTGCGTTTACGTGTCGGTCATAAACACTCACAATTTTGGCCAATTCTCGTCCGTTTCGTGCATTATTACTCACCGTGTGGGCGTCCTAGAGCGATTTCCGCGATTGACAATCCCCGTAGTGCGTTTGCGTGTCTGTCGTCAACACTCACAGTTTTGGCCAATTATGACGCAATTCGTGGGCTATTACTCACCATTTAGGGGTCCTGAAGCAATTTCCATAGTTGTTGAAGCCCAAGGTGCGTTTAGGTGTCGGTCATCAACACTCACTGTTTTGGGGCCCCTGTGTGATTTCCACGATAAACGAACCGCGGGGTGCGTTTACATGTCGGTCATCAATACTAGTAGTTTTGGCCAATTCTGGCCCGTTTCGTGGACAATTACTCACTGATTTGGGGCCCCGGAATGATTTCCACGATTGACGAACCCCCGGGTGCGCTTACGTGTCGGTTATGAACAGTCAAAGTTTTGGCCAAGTCTAACGCGTTTTGTGGACATTTAGTCACAGTTTTCTGGTCCTGAAGTGATTCCATAGTTGTCAATCCCCAAGGCGCACTTACGTGTTAGTCATGAACACTCACAGTTTTGCTTGATTCTGGCCTGTTTCATGGACACTCACTGTTTTGGGGCCCCGGACTGATTTCCACGGTTAACGAACCGCAGGGTGCATTTACGTGTCGGTCATCAACACTCGCAGTTTTGCCGATTCTGGCCCGTTTCTTGGACTATTACTCTGTTTTTGTGTCCAAGCGTGATTTCCATGATTTACGAACCCCATGGCGCGTTTACGTGTCGGTCAATGACCCTCACAACTTTGGCCAATTTCTGGTCCGTTTCATGTACTATTACTCACCGTTTTGGCGTCCCAGAGCGATTTCCATGATTTACAATCCCCGGGGTGCGTTTGTGTCTGTATCGTCAACACTCACAGTTCTGGCCAATTCTGACGCGATTCGTGGACTATTACTCATCATTTAGAGGTCCCGAAGCGATTCCATAGTGGTTGAACCCTAAGGTCCGTTTACGTGTCGGTCATCAACACTCACAGTTTTGGCCGATTCTGGCCCGTATCATGGACTATTACTCACCATTTTGGGGCCCCGAAGTGATTTCCACGGTTGTTTGACCCCATGGTGCGCTTACGTGTCGATCATCAACAAGCGCACTTTGGGCCGATTTTGGCCCATTTCTTGAATTATTACTTAGTTTTAGGGTCCCGGAGTGATTTCCACGATTGACGAACTCCGGGGTGCGTTTACGTGTCGGTCATAAACACTCACAATTTTGGCCAATTCTCGTCCGTTTCGTGCACTATTACTCACCGTTTGGGCGTCCTAGAGCGATTTCCACGATTGACAATCCCCGCAGTGCGTTTGCGTGTCTGTCGTCAACACTCACAGTTTTGGCCAGTTATGACGCGATTCGTGGGCTATTACTCACCATTTAGGGGTCCCGAAGCGATTTCCATAGTTGTTGAACCCCAAGGTGCGTTTAGGTGTCGGTCATCAACACTCACTGTTTTAGGGGCCCCGGTATGATTTCCACGATTAAAGAACCGCGGGGTGCGTTTACATGTCGGTCATCAATGCTAGTAGTTTTGGCCAATTCTGGCCCATTTCATGGACAATTACTCACTGTTTTGGGGCCCCGGAATGATTTCCACGATTAACGAATCCCCGGGTGCGCTTACGTGTTGGTTATGAACACTCACAGTTTTGGCCAATTCTAACGCATTTTGTGGACATTTAGTCACCGTTTTCTGGTCCTG
The DNA here is from genome assembly GCF_002162155.2 of Triticum dicoccoides. Classification (NCBI taxonomy): domain Eukaryota; kingdom Viridiplantae; phylum Streptophyta; class Magnoliopsida; order Poales; family Poaceae; genus Triticum; species Triticum dicoccoides. The sequence goes on from NC_041388.1 coordinate 512,185,761, forward strand.
AAGTGATTTCCATAGTTGTTGATCCCCAAGGCGCACTTACGTGTTAGTCATCAACACTCACAGCTTTGGCTGATTCTGGCCTGTTTCATGGACTATTACTCACTATTTTGGGGCCCCGGAGTTATTTCCACGGTTAACGAACCGCAGGGTGCATTTACGTGTCGGTCATCAACACTCGCAGTTTTGGCCGATTCTGGCCCGTTTCTTGGACAATTACTCTGTTTTTGGGTCCAAGCGTGATTTCCACGATTTACGAACCCTGTGGTGCGGTTACGTGTCGGTCAATGACACTCACAATTTTGGCCAATTTCTGGTCCGTTTTGTGTACTATTACTCACCGTTTTGGCGTCCCAGAGCGATTTCCACGATTTACAATCCCCGGGGTGCGTTTGCGTCTCTGTCGCCAACACTCACAGTTTTGGCGAATTCTGACGCGATTCGTGGACTATTACTCATCATTTAGGGGTCCCGAAGCGATTCCACAGTGGTTGAACCCTAAGGTCCGTTTACGTGTTCGTCATCAACACTCACAGTTTTGGCCAATTCTGGCCCGTTTCATGGACTATTACTCACCATTTTGGGGCCCCGAAGTGATTTCCACGGTTGTTTGACGCCATGGTGCGCTTACGTGTCGATCATCAACAAGCGCACTTTGGGCCGATTTTGGCCCATTTCTTGCATTATTACTTAGTTTTGGGGTCCCGAAGTGATTTCCACGATTGACGAACTTCGGGGTGCGTTTACGTGTCGGTCATAAACACTCACAATTTTGGCCAATTCTCGTCTGTTTCTTGCACTATTACTCACCGTTTGGGCGCCCTTGAGCAATTTCCACGATTGACAATCCCCGTAGTGCGTTTGCGTGTCTGTCGTCAACACTCACAGTTTTGGCCAATTATGACGCGATTCGTGCGCTATTACTCACCATTTAGGGGTCTCGAAGCGATTTCCATAGTTGTTGAATCCCAAGGTGCGTTTAGGTGTCGGTCATCAACACTCACTGTTTTGGCGCCCCGGTGTGATTTCGACGATTAACGAACCGCGGGGTGCGTTTACATGTCGGTCATCAATACTAGTAGTTTTGTCCAATTCTGGCCGTTTCGTGGACAATTACTCACTATTTTGGGGCCCCGGAATGATTTCCACGATTAACGAACCACCGGGTGCGTTTACGTGTCGGTTATGAACACTCATAGTTTTGGCCAATTCTAACACGTTTTGTGGACATTTAGTAACAGTTTTCTAGTCCTGAAGTGATTCCATAGATGTTGATCCCCAAGGCGCACTTACGTGTTAGTCATCAACACTCATTGTTTTGGCTGATTCTGGCCTGTTTCATGGGCTATTACTCACTGTTTTGGAGCCCCGGAGTGATTTCCACGGTTAACGAACCGCAGGGTGCATTTACGTGTCGGTCATCAACACTCGCAGTTTTGCCAATTCTGGCCCGTTTCTTGGTCTATTACTCTGTTTTTGGGTCCAAGCGTGATTTCCACGATTTACGAACCCCATGGTGCGTTTACGTGTCGGTCAATGACAATCACAACTTTGGCCAATTTCTGGTCTGTTTCGTGTACTATTACTCACCGTTTTGGCGTCCGAAAACGATTTCCACGATTTACAATCCCCGGGGTGCGTTTGTGTCTCTGTCGTCAACACTCACAGTTTTGGCCAATTCTGACGCGATTCGTAGACTATTACTCATCATTTAGAGGTCCCGAAGCGATTCCATAGTGGTTGAACCCTAAGGTCCGTTTACGTCTCGGTCATCAACACTCACAGTTTTGGCCGATTCTGGCCCGTTTCATGGACTATTAATCACCGTTTTGGGGCCCCAAAGTAATTTCCACAGTTGGTTTAACCCCATGGTGCGCTTACATGTCGATCATCAACAAGCGCACTTTGGGCCGATTTTGGACCATTTCTTGCATTATTACTTAGTTTTGGGTCCCGGAGTGATTTCCACGATTGACGAACTCCGGGGTGCGTTTACGTGTCGGTCATAAACACTCACAATTTTAGCCAATTCTCGTCCGTTTCATGCACTATTACTCACCGTTTGGGCGTCCCAGAGCGATTTCCACGATTGACAATCCCCGGAGTGTGTTTGCGTGTCTGTCCTCAACACTCACAGTTTTGGCCAATTCTGATGCGATTCGTGGCCTATTACTCACCATTTAGGGGTCCCGAAGCGATTTACGTAGTGGTTGAACCCCAAGGTGCGTTTAGGTGTCGGTCATCAACACTCACTATTTTGGGGCCCCAGTGTGATTTCCACGATTAACGAACCGCGGGGTGCGTTTACATGTCGGTCATCAATACTAGTAGTTTGGTCCAATTCTGGCCCGTTTCATGGACAATTGCTCACTGTTTTGGGGCCCCGGAATGATTTCCACAATTAACGAATCCCCGGGTGCGTTTACGTGTCAGTTATGAACACTCACAGTTTTGGCCAATTCTAACACGTTTTGTGGACATTTAGTCACAGTTTTCTAGCCCTGAAGTGATTCCATAGTTGTTGATCCCCAAGGCGCACTTACGTGTTAGTCATCAACACTCACAGTTTTGGCTGATTCTGGCCTGTTTCATGGGCTATTATTCACTGTTTTGGGGCCCCGGAGTGATTTCCACGGTTAACGAACCGCAAGGTGCATTTACGTGTCGGTCATCAACACTCGCAGTTTTGCCAATTCTGGCCCGTTTCTTGGACTATTACTCTGTTTTTGGGTCCAAGCGTGATTTCCATGATTTACGAACCCCATGGTGCGTTTACGTGTCGGTCAATGACGCTCACAACTTGGGCCAATTTCTGGTCTGTTTCGTGTACTATTACTCACCGTTTTGGCGTCCCAGAACGATTTCCACGATTTACAATCCCCGGGGTGCGTTTGTGTCTCTATCATCAACACTCACAGTTCTGGCCAATTCTGACGCGATTCGTGGACTATTACTCATCATTTAGAGGTCCCGAAGCGATTCCATAGTGGTTGAACCCTAAGGTCCGTTTACGTGTCGGTCATCAACACTCACAGTTTTCGCCAATTCTGGCCCGTTTCATGGACTATTACTCACCGTTTTGGGGCCACGAAGTGATTTCCATGGTTGGTTTAACCCCATGGTGCGCTTACATGTTGATCATCAACACGCGCACTTTGGGCCGATTTTGGCCCATTTCTTGCATTATTACTTAGTTTTGGGGTCCCGGAGTGATTTCCACGATTGACGAACTCCGGGGTGCGTTTACGTGTCGGTCATAAACACTCACAATTTTGGCCAATTCTCGTCCGTTTCGCGCACTATTACTCACCGTTTGGGCGTCCTAGAGCGATTTGCATGATTGACAATCCCCGTAGTGCGTTTGCGTGTCTGTCGTCAACACTCACAGTTTTGGCCAATTATGACGCGATTCATGGGCTATTACTCACCATTTAGGGGTCCCAAAGCGATTTCCATAGTTGTTGAACCCCAAGGTGCGTTTAGGTGTCGGTCATCAACACTAACGGTTTTGGGGCCCCGGTGTGATTTCCACGATTAACAAACCGCGGGGTGCGTTTACATGTCGGTCATCAATACTAGTAGTTTTGGCCAATTCTGGCCCATTTCATGGACAATTACTCACTGTTTTGGGGCCCGGAATGATGTCCACGATTAAAGAACCCCCGGGTGCGCTTACGTGTTGGTTATGAACACTCACAGTTTTGGCCAATTCTAACGCGTTTTGTGGACATTTAGTCACCGTTTTCTGGTCCTGAAGTGATTTCCGTAGCTGTTGATCCCCAAGGCGCACTTACGTGTTAGTCATCAACACTCACAGTTTTGGCTGATTCTGGCCCGTTCCTTGGACTATTACTCTGTTTTTGGGTCCAAGCGTGATTTCCACGATTTACGAACCCCGTGGTGCGGTTACGTGTCGGTCAATGACACTCACAATTTTGGCCAATTTCTGGTCCGTTTTGTGTACTATTACTCACCGTTTTGGCGTCCCAGAGCGATTTCCACGATTTACAATCCCCGGGGTGCGTTTGCGTCTCTGTCGCCAACACTCATAGTTTTGGCGAATTCTGACGCGATTCGTGGACTATTACTCATCATTTAGGGGTCCCGAAGCGATTCCACAGTGGTTGAACCCTAAGGTCCGTTTACTTGTTCGTCATCAACACTCACAGTTTTGGCCGATTCTGGCCCGTTTCATGGACTATTACTCACCATTTTGGGGCCCCGAAGTGATTTCCACGGTTGTTTGACGCCATGGTGCGCTTACGTGTCGATCATCAACAAGCGCACTTTGGGCCGATTTTGGCCCATTTCTTGCATTATTACTTAGTTTTGGGGTCCCGGAGTGATTTCCACGATTGACGAACTCCGGGGTGCGTTTACGTGTCGGTCATAAACACTCACAATTTTGGCCAATTCTCGTCCATTTCGTGCACTATTACTCACCGTTTGGGCGTCCTAGAGCGATTTCCACGATTGACAATCCCCGCAGTGCGTTTGCGTGTCTGTCGTCAACACTCACAGTTTTGGCCAATTATGACGCGATTCGTGGGCTATTACTCACCATTTAGGGGTCCCGAAGCGATTTCCATAGTTGTTGAACCCCAAGGTGCGTTTAGGTGTCGGTCATCAACACTCACTGTTTTGGGGCCCCGGTGTGATTTCCACGACTAAAGAACCGCGGGGTGCGTTTACATGTCGGTCATCAATGCTAGTAGTTTTGGCCAATTCTGGCCCGTTTCATGGACAATTACTCACTGTTTTGGGGCCCCGGAATGATTTCCACGATTAACGAATCCCCGGGTGCGCTTACGTGTTGGTTATGAACACTCACAGTTTTGGCCAATTCTAACGCGTTTTGTGGACATTTAGTCACCGTTTTCTGGTCCTGAAGTGATTTCCATAGTTGTTGATCACCAAGGCGCACTTACGTGTTAGTCATCAACACTCACAGTTTTGGCTGATTCTGGCCTGTTTCATGGACTATTACTCACTATTTTGGGGCCCCGGAGTGATTTCCACGGTTAACGAACCCGCAGGGTGCATTTACGTGTCGGTCATCAACACTCACAGTTTTGGCTGATTCTGGCCTGTTTCATGGACTATTACTCACTATTTTGGGGCCCCGGAGTGATTTCCACGGTTAACGAACCGCAGGGTGCATTTACGTGTCGGTCATCAACACTCGCGGTTTTGGCCGATTCTGGCCCGTTTCTTGGACTATTACTCTGTTTTTGGGTCCAAGCGTGATTTCCACGATTTACGAACCCCGTGGTGCGGTTACGTGTCGGTCAATGACACTCACAATTTTGGCCAATTTCTGGTCCGTTTTGTGTACTATTACTCACCGTTTTGGCGTCCCAGAGCGATTTTCACGATTTACAATCCCCGGGGTGCGTTTGCGTCTCTGTCGCCAACACTCACAGTTTTGGCGAATTCTGACGCGATTCGTGGACTATTACTCATCATTTAGGGGTCCCGAAGCGATTCCACAGTGGTTGAACCCTAAGGTCCGTTTACGTGTCCGTCATCAACACTCATAGTTTTGGCCGATTCTGGCCCGTTTCATGGACTATTACTCACCATTTTGGGGCCCCGAAGTGATTTCCACGGTTGTTTGACCCCATGGTGCGCTTACGTGTCGATCATCAACAAGCGCACTTTGGGCCGATTTTGGCCCATTTCTTGCATTATTACTTAGTTTTGGGGTCCCCGAGTGATTTCCACGATTGACGAACTCCGGGGTGCGTTTACGTGTCGGTCATAAACACTCACAATTTTGGCCAATTCTCGTCCGTTTCGTGCACTATTACTCACCGTTTGGGCGTCCTAGAGCGATTTCCATGATTGACAATCCCCGTAGTGCGTTTGCGTGTCTGTCGTCAACACTCACAGTTTTGGCCAATTATGACGCGATTCATGGGCTATTACTCACCATTTAGGGGTCCCGAAGCGATTTCCATAGTTGTTGAACCCCAAGGTGCGTTTAGGTGTCGGTCATCAACACTAACGGTTTTGGGGCCCCGGTGTGATTTCCACGATTAACAAACCGCGGGGTGCGTTTACATGTCGGTCATCAATACTAGTAGTTTTGGCCAATTCTGGCCCATTTCATGGACAATTACTCACTGTTATGGGGCCCGGAATGATGTCCACGATTAAAGAACCCCCAGGTGCGCTTACGTGTTGGTTATGAACACTCACAGTTTTGGCCAATTCTAACGCGTTTTGTGGACATTTAGTCACCGTTTTCTGGTCCTGAAGTGATTTCCGTACTTGTTGATCCCCAAGGCGCACTTACGTTTTAGTCATCAACACTCACAGTTTTGGCTGATTCTGGTCTGTTCCATGGACTATTACTCACTGTTTTGGGGCCCCAGAGTGATTTCCACGGTTAACGAACCGCAGGGTGCATTTACGTGTCGGTCATCAACACTCGCAGTTTTGGCCGATTCTGCCCCGTTTCTTGGACTATTACTCTGTTTTTTGGGTCCAAGCTTGATTTCCACGATTTACGAACCCCGTGGTGCGTTTACGTGTCGGTCAATGACACTCACAATTTTGGCCAATTTTTGGTCCGTTTTGTGTACTATTACTCACCGTTTTGGCGTCCCAGAGCGATTTCCACGATTTACAATCCCCGGGGTGCGTTTGCTTCTCTGTCGCCAACACTCATAGTTTTGGCCAATTCTGACGCGATTCATGGACTATTACTCATCATTTAGGGATCCCGAAGCGATTCCATAGTGGTTGAACCCTAAGGTCCGTTTACGTGTCGGTCATCGACACTCACAGTTTTGGCCGATTCTGGCCCGTTTCATGTACTATTACTCACCGTTTTGGGGCCCCGAAGAGATTTCCACGGTTGTTTGAACCCAAGGTGCGCTTACATGTCGATCATCAACAAGCGCACTTTGGGCCGATTTTGGCCCATTTCTTGCATTATTACTTAGTTTTGGGGTCCCGGAGTGATTTCCACGATTGACGAACTCCGGGGTGCGTTTACGTGTCGGTCACAAACACTCACAATTTTGGCCAATTCTCGTCCGTTTCTTGCACTATTACTCACCGTTTGGGCGCCCTTGAGCAATTTCCACGATTGACAATCCCCGTAGTGCGTTTGCGTGTCTGTCGTCAACACTCACAGTTTTGGCCAATTATGACGCGATTCGTGGGCTATTACTCACCATTTAGGGGTCTCGAAGCGATTTCCATAGTTGTTGAATCCCAAGGTGCGTTTAGGTGTCGGTCATCAACACTCACTGTTTTGGGGCCCCGGTGTGATTTCGACGATTAACGAACCGCGGGGTGCGTTTACATGTCGGTCATCAATACTAGTAGTTTTGTCCAATTCTGGCCCGTTTCGTGGACAATTACTCACTATTTTGGGGCCCCGGAATGATTTCCATGATTAACGAACCCCCGGGTGCGTTTACGTGTCGGTTATGAACACTCATAGTTTTGGCCAATTCTAACACGTTTTGTGGACATTTAGTAACAGTTTTCTAGTCCTGAAGTGATTCCATAGTTGTTGATCCCCAAGGCGCACTTACGTGTTAGTCATCAACACTCATAGTTTTGGCTGATTCTGGCCTGTTTCATGGGCTATTACTCACTGTTTTGGGGCCCCGGAGTGATTTCCACGGTTAACGAACCGCAGGGTGCATTTACGTGTCGGTCATCAACACTCGCAGTTTTGCCAATTCTGGCCCGTTTCTTGGACTATTACTCTGTTTTTGGGTCCAAGCGTGATTTCCACGATTTACGAACCCCATGGTGCGTTTACGTGTCGGTCAATGACACTCACAACTTTGGCCAATTTCTGGTCTGTTTCGTGTACTATTACTCACCGTTTTGGCGTCCCAGAACGATTTCCACGATTTACAATCCCCGGGGTGCATTTGTGTCTCTGTCGTCAACACTCACAGTTTTGGCCAATTCTGACGCGATTCGTAGACTATTACTCATCATTTAGAGGTCCCGAAGCGATTCCATAGTGGTTGAACCCTAAGGTCCGTTAACGTGTCGGTCATCAACACTCACAGTTTTGGCCGATTCTGGCCCGTTTCATGGACTATTAATCACTGTTTTGGGGCCCCAAAGTAATTTCCACAGTTGGTTTAACCCCATGGTGCGCTTACATGTCGATCATCAACAAGCGCACTTTGGGCCGATTTTGGACCATTTCTTGCATTATTACTTAGTTTTGGGTCCCGGAGTGATTTCCACGATTGACGAACTCCGGGGTGCGTTTACGTGTCGGTCATAAACACTCACAATTTTAGCCAATTCTCATCCGTTTCATGCACTATTACTCACCGTTTGGGCGCCCTTGAGCAATTTCCACGATTGACAAACCCCGGAGTGCGTTTGCGTGTCTGTCCTCAACACTCACAGTTTTGGCCAATTCTGACGCGATTCGTGGCCTATTACTCACCATTTAGGGGTCCCGAAGCGATTTCCGTAGTGGTTGAACCCCAAGGTGCGTTTAGGTGTCGGTCATCAACACTCACTATTTTGGGGCCCCAGTGTGATTTCCACGATTAACGAACCGCGGTGTGCGTTTACATGTCGGTCATCAATACTAGTAGTTTTGGCCAATTCTGGCCCGTTTCGTGGACAATTACTCACTGTTTTGGGGCCCCGGTATGATTTCCACGATTAATGAACCCCCGGGTGCGCTTACGTGTTGGTTATGAACACTCACAGTTTTGGCCAATTCTAACGCGTTTTGTGGACATTTAGTCACCGTTTTCTGGTCCTTAAGTGATTTCCACAGTTGTTGATCCCCAAGGTGCACTTACATGTTAGTCATCAACACTCACAGTTTTGGATGATCCTTATTACTTAGTTTTGGGGTCCCGGAGTGATTTCCACGAATGACGAACTCCGGGGTGCGTTTACGTGTCGGTCATAAACACTCACCATTTTGGCCAATTCTCATCCGTTTCGTGCACTATTACTCACCGTTTGGGCGTCCTAGAGCGATTTCCACGATTGACAATCCCTATAGTGCGTTTGCGTGTCTGTCGTCAACACTCACAGTTTTGGCCAATTCTGACGCGATTCGTGGGCTATTACTCAAAATTTAGGGGTCCCGAAGCGATTTCCATAGTTGTTGAACCCCAAGGTGCGTTTAGGTGTCGGTCATCAACACTCACTGTTTTGGGGCCCTGGTGTGATTTCCATGATTAACGAACCGCGGGGTGCGTTTACATGTCGGTGATCAATACTAGTAGTTTTGGCCAATTCTGGCCCGTTTCGTGGACAATTACTGACTGTTATGGGGCCCCGGAATGATTTCCACGATTAACGAACCCCGGGGTGCGCTTACGTGTTGGTTATGAAAACTCACAGTTTTGGCCAATTCTAACGCATTTTGTGGACTTTTACTCACCATTTTCTGGTCCTGAAGTGATTTCCATAGTTGTTGAACCCCAAGGCACTTACGTGTTAGACATCAACACTCACAGTTTTGGATGATTCTGGCCTGTTTCATGGACTATTACTCACTGTTTTGGGGCCCCGGAGTGATTTCCATGGTTAACGAACCGCAGAGGGCATTTACGTGTCGGTCATCAACACTCGCAGTTTTGGCCGATTCTGGCCCGTTTCTTGGACTATAACTCTGTTTTTGGGTCCAAGCGTGATTTCCATGATTTACAAACCCCGTGGTGTGTTTACGTGTCGGTCAATGACACTCACAATTTTGGCCAATTTCTGGTCCGTTTTGTGTACTATTAATCATCGTTTTGGAGTCCCAGAGCGATTTCCACGATTTACAATCCCCGGTGTGCGTTTGTGTCTCTGTCGTCAACACTCATAGTTTTGGCCAATTCTGACGCGATTCATGGACTATTACTCATCATTTGGGGGACCCGAAGGGATTCCATAGTGGTTGAACCCTAAGGTCCGTTTACGTGTCGGTCATCAACACTCACAGTTTTGGCCGATTCTGGCCCGTTTCTTGGACTATTACTCACCGTTTTGGGGCCCCAAAGTGATTTCCAGGGTTGTTTAACCCCATGGTGCGCTTACATGTCGATCATCAACAAGCGCACTTTCGGCCGATTTTTGCCCATTTCTTGCATTATTACTTAGTTTTGGGGTCCCGGAGTGATTTCCACGAATGACGAACTCCGGGGTGCGTTTACGTGTCGGTCATAAACACTCACAATTTTGGCCAATTCTCGTCCGTTTCGTGCACTATTACTCACCGTTTGGGCGTCCCAAAGCAATTTCCACGATTGACAATCCCCATAATGTGTTTGCGTGTCTGTCGTCAACACTCATAGTTTTGGCCAATTCTGACGCGATTCGTGGGCTATTACTCACCATTTAGGGGTCCCGAAGCGATTTCCATAGTTGTTGAACCCCAAGGTGCGTTTAGGTTTCGGTCATCAACACTCACTGTTTTGGGGCCCCGGTGTGATTTGCACGATTAACGAACCGCGGGGTGCGTTTACATGTCGGTTTTCAATACTAGTAGTTTTGGCCAATTCTGGCCCGTTTCGTGGACAATTACTCACTGTTTTGGGGCCTCGGAATGATTTCCACGATTAACGAACCCCCTGGTGCGCTTACGTGTTGGTTATGAACACTCACAGTTTTCACCAATTCTAACGCATTTTCTGGACTTTTAGTCACCATTTTCTGCTCCTGAAGTGATTTCCATAGTTGTTGAACCCCAAGGCGCACTTACGTGTTAGACATCAACACTCACAGTTTTGGCTGATTCTGGCCTGTTTCATGGACTATTACTCACTGTTTTGGGGCCCCGGAGTGATTTCCACGGTTAACGAACCGCAGGGTGCATTTACGTGCCGGTCATCAACACTCGCAGTTTTGGCCGATTCTGGCCCGTTTCATGGACTATCACTCTGTTTTTGGGTCCAAGCGTGATTTCCACGATTTACAAACCCCGTGGTGCGTTTACGTGTTGGTCAATGACACTCACAATTTTGGCCAATTTCTGGTCCGTTTTGTGTACTATTAATCATCGTTTTGGAGTCCCGGAGCGATTTCCACGATTTACAATCCCCGGGGTGCGTTTGTGTCTCTGTCGTCAACACTCACAGTTTTGGCCAATTCTGACGCGATTCGTGGACTATTACTCATCATTTGGAGGTCCCGAAGCGATTCCATAGTGGTTGAACCCTAAGGTCCGTTTACGTGTCGGTCATCAACACTCACAGTTTTGGCCGATTTTCGCCCGTTTCATGGACTATTACTCACCCTTTTGGGGCCCCAAAGTGATTTCCACGGTTGTTTAACCCCATGGTGCGCTTACATGTCGATCATCAACAAGCGCACTTTTGGCCGATTTTTGCCCATTTCTTGCATTATTACTTAGTTTTGGGGTCCCGGAGTGATTTCCACGAATGACGAACTCCGGGGTGCGTTTACGTGTCGGTCATAAACACTAACAATTTTGGCCAATTCTCGTCCGTTTCGTGCACTATTACTCACCGTTTGGGCGTCCCAGAGCGATTTTGACGATTGACAATCCCCATAGTGCGTTTGCGTGTCTGTCGTCAACACTCACAGTTTTGGCCAATTCTGACGCGATTCGTGGGCTATTACTCAAAATTTAGGGGTCCCGAAGCGATTTCCATAGTTGTTGAACCCCAAGGTGTGTTTAGGTGTCGGACATCAACACTCACTGTTTTGGGGCCCTGGTGTGATTTCCACGATTAACGAACCGCGGGGTGCGTTTACATGTCGGTTTTCAATACTAGTAGTTTTGGCCAATTCTGGCCCGTTTCGTGGACAATTACTCACTGTTTTGGGGCCTCAGAATGATTTCCACGATTAACGAACCCCCTGGTGCGCTTACGTGTTGGTTATGAACACTCACAGTTTTGGCCAATTCTAACGCATTTTGTGGACTTTTAGTCACCGTTTTCTGCTCCTGAAGTGATTTCCATAGTTGTTGAACCCCAAGGCGCACTTACGTGTTAGACATCAACACTCACAGTTTTGGCTGATTTTGGCCTGTTTCATGGACTATTACTCACTGTTTTGGGGCCCCGGAGTGATTTCCACGGTTAACGAACCGCAGGGTGCATTTACGTGTCGGTCATCAACACTCGCAGTTTTGGCCGATTCTGGCCCGTTTCATGGACTATCACTCTGTTTTTGGGTCCAAGCGTGATTTCCACGATTTACAAACCCCGTGGTGCGTTTACGTGTTGGTCAATGACACTCACAATTTTGGCCAATTTCTGGTCCGTTTTGTGTACTATTAATCATCGTTTTGGAGTCCCGGAGCGATTTCCACGATTTACAATCCCCGGGGTGCGTTTGTGTCTCTGTCGTCAACACTCACAGTTTTGGCCAATTCTAACGCGATTCGTGGACTATTACTCATCATTTGGAGGTCCCGAAGCGATTCCATAGTGGTTGAACCCTAAGGTCCGTTTACGTGTCGGTCATCAACACTCACAGTTTTGGCCGATTTTCGCCCGTTTCATGGACTATTACTCACCCTTTTGGGGCCCCAAAGTGATTTCCACGGTTGTTTAACCCCATGGTGCGCTTACATGTCGATCATCAACAAGCGCACTTTTGGCCGATTTTTGCCCATTTCTTGCATTATTACTTAGTTTTGGGGTCCCGGAGTGATTTCCACGAATGACGAACTCCGGGGTGCGTTTACGTGTCGGTCATAAACACTAACAATTTTGGCCAATTCTCGTCCGTTTCGTGCACTATTACTCACCGTTTGGGCGTCCCAGAGCGATTTTGACGATTGACAATCCCCATAGTGCGTTTGCGTGTCTGTCGTCAACACTCACAGTTTTGGCCAATTCTGACGCGATTCGTGGGCTATTACTCAAAATTTAGGGGTCCCGAAGCGATTTCCATAGTTGTTGAACCCCAAGGTGCGTTTAGGTGTCGGACATCAACACTCACTGTTTTGGGGCCCTGGTGTGATTTCCACGATTAACGAACCGCGGGGTGCGTTTACATGTCGGTTTTCAATACTAGTAGTTTTGGCCAATTCTGGCCCGTTTCGTGGACAATTACTCACTGTTTTGGGGCCTCGGAATGATTTCCACGATTAACGAACCCCCTGGTGCGCTTACGTGTTGGTTATGAACACTCACAGTTTTGGCCAATTCTAACGCATTTTGTGGACTTTTAGTCACCGTTTTCTGCTCCTGAAGTGATTTCCATAGTTGTTGAACCCCAAGGCGCACTTACGTGTTAGACATCAACAGTCACAGTTTTGGCTGATTCTGGCCTGTTTCATGGACTATTACTCACTGTTTTGGGGCCCCGGAGTGATTTCCACGGTTAACGAACCGCAGAGTGCATTTACGTGTCGGTCATCAACACTCACAGTTTTGGCCGATTTTCGCCCGTTTCATGGACTATTACTCACCCTTTTGGGGCCCCAAAGTGATTTCCACGGTTGTTTAACCCCATGGTGCGCTTACATGTCGATCATCAACAAGCGCACTTTTGGCCGATTTTTGCCCATTACTTGCATTATTACTTAGTTTTGGGGTCCCGGAGTGATTTCCACGAATGACGAACTCCGGGGTGCGTTTACGTGTCGGTCATAAACACTAACAATTTTGGCCAATTCTCGTCCGTTTCGTGCACTATTACTCACCGTTTGGGCGTCCCAGAGCGATTTTGACGATTGACAATCCCCATAGTGCGTTTGCGTGTCTGTCGTCAACACTCACAGTTTTGGCCAATTCTGACGCGATTCGTGGGCTATTACTCAAAATTTAGGGGTCCCGAAGCGATTTCCATAGTTGTTGAACCCCAAGGTGCGTTTAGGTGTCGGACATCAACACTCACTGTTTTGGGGCCCTGGTGTGATTTCCACGATTAACGAACCGCGGGGTGCGTTTACATGTCGGTTTTCAATACTAGTAGTTTTGGCCAATTCTGGCCCGTTTCGTGGACAATTACTCACTGTTTTGGGGCCTCGGAATGATTTCCACGATTAACGAACCCCCTGGTGCGCTTACGTGTTTGTTTATGAACACTCACAGTTTTGGCCAATTCTAACGCATTTTGTGGACTTTTAGTCACCGTTTTCTGGTCCTGAAGTGATTTCCATAGTTGTTGAACCCCAAGGCGCACTTACGTGTTAGACATCAACATTCACAGTTTTTGCTGATTCTGGCCTGTTTCATGGACTATTACTCACTGTTTTGGGGCCCCGGAGTGATTTCCACGGTTAACGAACCACAGGGTGCATTTACGTGTCGGTCATAAACACTCGCAGATTTGGCCGATTCTGGACCGTTTCTTGGACTATCACTCTGTTTTTGGGTCCAAGCGTGATTTCCACGATTTACAAACCCCGTGGTGCGTTTACGTGTCGGTCAATGACACTCACAATTTTGGCCAATTTCTGGTCCGTTTTGTGTACTATTAATCATCGTTTTGGAGTCCCAGAGCGATTTCCACGATTTACAATCCCCGGTGTGCGTTTGTGTGTCTGTCGTCAACACTCGCAGTTTTGGCCAATTCTGACGCGATTCGTGGACTATTACTCATCATTTGGGGGTCCCGAAGCGATTCCATAGTGGTTGAACACCAAGGTCCGTTTACGTGTCGGTCATCAACACTCACAGTTTTGGCCAATTTTCGCCCGTTTCATGGACTATTACTCACCGTTTTGGGGCCGCAAAGTGATTTCCATGGTTGTTTAACCCCATGGTGCGCTTACATGTCGATCATCAACAAGCGCACTTTGGGCCGATTTTTGCCCATTTCTTGCATTATTACTTAGTTTTGGGGTCCCGGAGTGATTTCCACGAATGACGAACTCCGGGGTGCGTTTACGTGTCGGTCATAAACACTAACAATTTTGGCCAATTCTGATCCGTTTCGTGCACTATTACTCACCGTTTGGGCGTCCCAGAGCGATTTCGACGATTGACAATCCCCATAGTGCGTTTGCGTGTCTCTCGTCAACACTCACAGTTTTGGCCAATTCTGACGCGATTCGTGGGCTATTACTCAAAATTTAGGGGTCCCGAAGCGATTTCCATAGTTGTTGAACCCCAAGGTGTGTTTAGGTGTCGGACATCAACACTCACTGTTTTGGGGCCCGGGTGTGATTTCCACGATTAACGAACCGCGGGGTGCGTTTACATGTCGGTGATCAATACTAGTAGTTTTGGCCAATTCTGGCCCGTTTCGTGGACAATTACTCACTGTTTTGGGGCCCCGGAATGATTTCCACGATTAACGAACCCCCAGGTGCGCTTACGTGTTGGTTATGAACACTCACAGTTTTGGCCAATTCTAACGCATTTTGTGGACTTATAGTCACCGTTTTCTGGTCCTGAAGTGATTTCCATAGTTGTTGAACCCCAAGGCGCACTTACGTGTTAGACATCAACACTCACAGTTTTGGCTGATTCTGGCCTGTTTCATGGACTATTACTCACTGTTTTGGCGCCCCGGAGTGATTTCCACGGTTAACGAACCACAGGGTGCATTTACGTGTCGGTCATCAACACTCGCAGTTTTGGCTGATTCTGGACCGTTTCTTGGACTATTACTCTGTTTTTGGGTCCAAGCGTGATTTCCACGATTTACAAACCCCGTGGTGCGTTTACGTGTCGGTCAATGACACTCACAATTTTGGCCAATTTCTGGTCCGTTTTGTGTACTATTAATCATCGTTTTGTAGTCCCGGAGCGATTTCCACGATTTACAATCCCCGGTGTGCGTTTGTGTCTCTGTCGTCAACACTCGCAGTTTTGGCCAATTCTGACGCGATTCGTGGACTATTACTCATCATTTGGGGGTCCCGAAGCGATTCCATAGTGGTTGAACACTAAGGTCCGTTTACGTGTCGGTCATCAACACTCACAGTTTTGGCCAATTTTCGCCCGTTTCATGGACTATTACTCACCGTTTTGGGGCCGCAAAGTGATTTCCACGGTTGTTTAACCCCATGGTGCGCTTACATGTCGATCATCAACAAGCGCACTTTGGGCCGATTTTTACCCATTTCTTGCATTATTACTGAGTTTTGAGGTCCCGGAGTGATTTCCACGAATGACGAACTCCGGGGTGCGTTTACGTGTCGGTCATAAACACTAACAATTTTGGCCAATTCTCATCCGTTTCGTGCACTATTACTCACCGTTTGGGCGTCCCAGAGCGATTTCGACGATTGACAATCCCCATAGTGCGTTTGCGTGTCTGTCGTCAACACTCACAGTTTTGGCCAATTCTGACGCGATTAGTGGGCTATTACTCAAAATTTAGGGGTCCCGAAGCGATTTCCATAGTTGTTGAACCCCAAGGTGTGTTTAGGTGTCGGACATCAACACTCACTGTTTTGGGGCCCGGGTGTGATTTCCACGATTAACGAACCGCGGGGTGCGTTTACATGTCGGTGATCAATACTAGTAGTTTTGGCCAATTCTGGCCCGTTTCGTGGACAATTACTCACTGTTTTGGGGCCCCGGAATGATTTCCACAATTAACGAACCCCCAGGTGCGCTTACGTGTTGGTTATGAACACTCACAGTTTTGGCCAATTCTAACGCATTTTGTGGACTTTTAGTCACCGTTTTCTGGTCCTGAAGTGATTTCCATAGTTGTTGAACCCCAAGGCGCACTTACGTGTTAGACATCAACACTCACATTTTTGGCTGATTCTGGCCTGTTTCATGGACTATTACTCACTGTTTTGGGGCCCCGGAGTGATTTCCACGGTTAACGAACCACAGGGTGCATTTACGTGTCGGTCATCAACACCCGCAGTTTTGGCCGATTCTGGCCCGTTTCTTGGACTATCACTCTGTTTTTGGGTCCAAGCGTGATTTCCACGATTTACAAACCCCGTGGTGCGTTTACGTGTCGGTCAATGACACTCACAATTTTGGCCAATTTCTGGTCCGTTTTGTTAACTATTAATCATCGTTTTGTAGTCCCGGAGCGATTTCCACGATTTAAAATCCCCGGGGTGCGTTTGTGTCTCTGTCGTCAACACTCACAGTTTTGGCCAATTCTGACGCGATTCATGGACTATTACTCATCATTTGGGGGTCCCGAAGCGATTCCATAGTGGTTGAACCCTAAGGTCCGTTTACGTGTCGGACATCAACACTCACCGTTTTGGGGCCCCAAAGTGATTTCCACGGTTGGTTAACCCCATGGTGCGCTTACACGTCGATCATCAACAAGCGCACTTTGGGCCGATTTTTGCCCATTTCTTGCATTATTACTTAGTTTTGGGGTCCCGGAGTGATTTCCACGAATGATGAACTCCGGGGTGCGTTTACGTGTCGGTCATAAACACTAACAATTTTGGCCAATTCTCATCCGTTTCATGCACTATTACTCACCGTTTGGGCGTCCCAGAGCGGTTTCGACGATTGACAATCCCCATAGTGCGTTTGCGTGTCTGTCGTCAACACTCATAGTTTTGGCCAATTCTGACGCGATTCGTGGGCTATTACTCAAAATTTAGGGGTCCCGAAGCGATTTCCATAGTTGTTGAACCCCAAGGTGCGTTTAGGTGTCGGACATCAACACTCACTGTTTTGCGGCCCCGGTGTGACTTCCACGATTACTCGAACCGCGGGGTGCGTTTACATGTCGGTGATCAATACTAGTAGTTTTGGCCAATTCTGGCCCGTTTCATGGACAATTACTCACTGTTTTGGGGCCCCGGAATGATTTCCACGATTAACGAACCCCCAGGTGCGCTTACGTGTTGGTTATGAACACTCATAGTTTTGGCCAATTCTAACGCATTTTGTGGACTTTTAGTCACCGTTTTCTGGTCCTGAAGTGATTTCCATAGTTGTTGAACCCCAAGGCGCACTTACGTGTTAGACATGAACACTCACAGTTTTGGCTGATTCTGGCCTGTTTCATGGACTATTACTCACTGTTTTGGGGCCCCGGAGTGATTTCCACGGTTAACGAACCAGAGGGTGCATTTACGTGTCGGTCATCAACACTCGCAGTTTTGGCCGATTCTGGACCGTTTCTTGGACTATTACTCTGTTTTTGGGTCCAAGCGTGATTTCCACGATTTACGAACCCCGTGGTGCGTTTACGTGTCGGTCAATGACACTCACAATTTTGGCCAATTTCTGGTCCGTTTTGTGTTCTTTTACTCACCGTTTTGGCGTCCAAGAGCGATTTCCACCAATTACGATCCCCAGGGTGCGTTTGCGTCTCTGTCGTTAATACTCACAGTTTTGGCCAATTCTGACGCGATTCGTGGACTATTATTCCTCATTTAGGGGTCCCGAATTGATTCCATAGTGGTCGAACCCTAAGGTCCGTTTACGTGTCGGTCATCAACACTCACAGTTTTGGCCGATTCTGGCCCGTTTCATGGACTATTACTCACCGTTTTGGGGCCCCAAAGTGATTTCCACGGTTGTTTAACCCCATGGTGCGCTTACATGTCGATCATCAACAAGCGCACTTTGGGCCGATTTTGGCCCATTTCTTGCATTATTACTTAGTTTTGGGGTCCCGGAGTGATTTCCACGATTGACGAACTCCGGGGTGTGTTTACGTGTCGGTCATAAACACTCACAATTTTGGCCAATTCTCGTCCGTTTCGTGCACTATTACTCAGCGTTTGGGCGCCCCAGAGCGATTTCCACGGTTGACAAACCCCCTAGTGCGCTTGCGTGTCTGTCGTCAACACTCATAGTTTTGGCCAATTCTGACGCGATTCGTGGGCTATTACTCACCATTTAGGGGTCCCGAAGCGATTTCCATAGTTGTTGAACCCCAAGGTGCATTTAGGTGTCAGTCATCAACACTCACTGTTTTGGGGCCCCGGTGTGATTTCCACGATTAACGAACCGCGGGGTGCGTTTACATGTCGGTCATCAATACTAGTAGTTTTGGCCAATTCTGGCCCGTTTCGTGGAGAATTACTCATTGTTTTGGGGCCCCGGAATGATTTCCACGATTAACGAACCCCCGGGTGCGCTTACGTGTTGGTTATGAACACTCATAGTTTGGCCAATTCTAACGCATTTTTTGGACTTTTAGTCACCGTTTTCTGGTCCTGAAGTGATTTCCAAAGTTGTTGAACCCCAAGGCGCACTTAAGTGCTAGTCATCAACACTCACAGTTTTGGTTGATTCTGGCCTGTTTCATGGACTATTACTCACTGTTTTGGGGCCCCGGAGTGATTTCCACGGCTAACGAACCACAGGGTGCATTTACGTGTCGGTCATCAACACTCGCTGTTTTGGCTGATTCTGGACCGTTTCTTGGACTATTACTCTGTTTTTGGGTCCAAGCGTGATTTCCACGATTTACGAACCCCATGGTGCGCTTACATGTCGATCATCAACAAGTGCACTTTGGGCCCATTTTGGCCCATTTCTTGCATTATTACTTAGTTTTGGGGTCCCGGAGTGATTTCCACGATTGACGAACACTACGGGGTGCGTTTACGTGTTGGTCATAAACACTCACAATTTTGGCCAATTCTCGTCCGTTTCGTGCACTATTACTCACTGTTTGGGCGTCCTAGAGCAATTTCCACGATTGACAATCCCCGGAGTGCGTTTGCGTGTCTGTCGTCAACACTCACCGTTTTGCCAATTCTGACGCGATTCCTGGGCTATTACTCACCATTTAGGGGTCCCGAAGCGATTTCCATAGTTGTTGAACCCCAAGGTGCGTTTAGGTGTCGGTTATCAACACTCACTGTTTTGGGGCCCCGGTGTGATTTCCGCGATTAATGAACCGCGGGGTGCGTTTACATGTTGGTTATCAATACTAGTAGTTTTGTCCAATTCTGGCCTGTTTCGTGGACAATTACTCACTGTTTTGGGGCCCCGGAATGATTTCCAGGATTAACGAACCCCCGGGTGTGCTTACGTGTTGGTTATGAACACTCACAGTTTTTGCCAATTCTAACGCATTTTGTGGACTTTTAGTCACCGTTTTCTGGTCCTGAAGTGATTTCCATAGTTGTTGAACCCCAAGGTGCACTTACGTGTTAGACATCAACACTCACAGTTTTGGCTGATTCTGGCCTGTTTCATGGACTATTACTCACTGTTTTGGGGCCCCGGTGTGATTTCCACGGTTAACGAACCGCAGGGTGCATTTACGTGTCGGTCATCAACACTCGCAGTTTTGGCCGATTCTGGCCTGTTTCATGGACTATTACTCTGTTTTTGGGTCCAAGCGTGATTTCCACGATTTACGAACCCCGTGGTGCGTTTACGTGTCGGTCAATGACACTCACAATTTTGGCCAATTTGTGATCCGTTTTGTGTACTATTAATCACCGTTTTGGAGTCCCAGAGCGATTTCCACGATTTACAATCCTCGGTGTGCGTTTGTGTCTCTGTCGTCAACACTCACAGTTTTGGCCAATTCTGACGCGATTCGTGGACTATTACTCATCATTTAGGGGTCCCGAAGCGATTCCATAGTGGTTGAACCCTAAGGTCCGTTTACGTGTCGGTCATCAACACTCACTGTTTTGGGGCCCCAAAGTGATTTCCACGGTTGTTTAACCCCATGGTGCGCTTACATGTCGATCATCAACAAGCGCACTTTGGGCCGATTTTGGCCCATTTCTTGCATTATTACTTAGTTTTGGGGTCCTGGAGTGATTTCCACGAATGACGAACTCCGGGGTGCATTTACGTGTCGGCCATCAACACTCGCAGTTTTGGCCGATTCTGGACCGTTTCTTGGACTATTACTTTGTTTTTGGGTCCAAGCGTTACTTCCACGATTTACGAACCCCGTGGTGCGTTTACGTGTCGGTCAATGACACTCACAATATTGGCCAATTTCTGGTCCGTTTTGTGTACTATTACTCACCGTTTTGGCGTCCCAGAGCGATTTCCACGAATTACAATCCCCGGGATGCATTTGCGTCTCTGTCGTTAACACTCACAATTTTTGCCATATCTGACGTGATTCGTGGACTATTACTCATCATTTAGGGGTCCCGAATCGATTCCATAGTCGTCGAACCCTAAGGTCCGTTTACGTGTCGGTCATCAACACTCACAGTTTTGGCCGATTCTGGCACGTTGCATGGACTATTACTCACCGTTTTGGGGCCCAATAGTGATTTCCACGGTTGTTTAACCCCATGGTGCGCTTACATGTCGATCATCAACAAGCGCACTTTGGCCCGATTTTGGCCCTTTTCTTGCATTATTACTTAGTTTTGGGGTCCCGGAGTGATTTCCACGATTGACGAACTCCGGGGTGAGTTTACGTGTCGGTCATAAACACTCACAATTTTGGCCAATTCTCGTCCGTTTCGTGCACTATTACTCAGCGTTTGGGCGCCCCAGAGCGATTTCCACGATTGACAATCCCCGGAGTGCGTTTGCGTGTCTGTTGTCAACACTCACAGTTTTGGCCAATTCTGACGTGATCCGTGGGCTATTACTCACCATTTAGGGGTCCCGAAGCGATTTCCATAGTTGTTGAACCCCAAGGTGCATTTAGGTATCGGTCATCAACACTCACTGTTTTGGGGCCCCGGTGTGATTTCCACGATTAACAAACCGCGGGGTGCGTTTACATGTCGGTCATCAATACTAGTAGTTTTGGCCAATTCTGGCCCGTTTCGTGGACAATTACTCATTGTTTTGGGGCCCCAGAATGATTTCCACGATTAACGAACCCCCGGGTGCACTTACGTGTCGGTTATGAACACTCACAGTTTTGGCCAATTCTAACGCGTTGTGGACTTTTAGTCACCGTTTTCTGGTCCTGAAGTGATTTCCATAGTTGTTGAACCCCAAGGCGCACTTACGTGTTAGTCATCAACACTCACAGTTTTGGTTGATTCTGGCCTGTTTCATGGACTATTACTCACTGTTTTGGGGCCCCGGAGTGATTTCCACGGTTAACGAACCACTGGGTGCATTTACGTGTCGGTCATCAACACTCGCAGTTTTGGCTGATTCTGGACCGTTTCTTGGACTATTACTCTGTTTTTGGGTCCAAGCGTGATTTCCACGATTTACGAACCCCATGGTGCGCTTACATGTCGATCATCAACAAGCGCACTTTGGGCCCATTTTGGCCCATTTCTTGCATTATTACTTAGTTTTGGGGTCCCGGAGTGATTTCCACGATTGACGAACTCCGGGGTGCGTTTACGTGTCGGTCATAAACACTCACAATTTTGGCCAATTCTCGTCCGTTTCGTGCACTATTACTCACAGTTTGGGCGTCCCAGAGTGATTTCCACGATTGACAATCCCCGGAGTGCGTTTGCGTGTCTGTCGTCAACACTCATAGTTTTGGCCAATTCTGACGCGATTCGTGGGCAAGTACTCACCATTTAGGGGTCCCGAAGCGATTTCCATAGTTGTTGAATCCCAAGGTGCGTTTAGGTGTCGGCCATCAACACTCACTGTTTTGGGGCCCCGGTGTGATTTCCACGATTAACGAACCGCGGGGTGCGTTTACATGTCGGTCATCAATACTAGTAGTTTTGGCCAATTCTGGCCCGTTTCGTGGACAATTACTCATTGTTTTGGGGCCCCGGAATGATTTCCACGATTAACGAACCCTCGGGGTCGCTTACGTGTCGGTTATGAACACTCACTGTTTTGGGGCCCCGGAGTGATTTCCACGGTTAACGAACCATAGGGTGCATTTACGTGTCGGTCATCAACAGTCGCTGTTTTGGCTGATCTGGACCGTTTCTTGGACTATTACTCTATTTTTGGGTCCAAGCGTGATTTCCATGATTTACGAACCCCATGGTGCGCTTACATGTCGATCATCAACAAGCGCACTTTGGGCCGATTTTGGCCCATTTCTTGCATTATTACTTAGTTTTCGGGTCCCAGAGTGATTTCCACAATTGACAAACTCCGGGGTGCGTTTACGTGTCGGTCATAAACACTCACAATTTTGGCCAATTCTCGTCCGTTTCGTGCACTATTACTCACCGTTTCGGCGTCCCAGAGCGATTTCCACGATTGACAATCCCCGGAGTGCGTTTGCGTGTCTCTCGTGAACACTCACAGTTTTGGCCAATTCTGATGCGATTCGTGGGCTATTACTCACCATTTAGTTGTCCCGAAGCGATTTCCATAGTTGTTGAACCCCAAGGTGCGTCTAGGTCTCCGTCATCAACACTCACTGTTTTGGGGCCCCGCTGTGATTTCCACGATTAACGAACCGCGGGGTGCGTTTACATGTCGGTCATCAATCCTAGTAGTTTTGGCCAATTCTGGCCCGTTTCATGGACAATTACTCACTGTTTTGGGGCCCCGGAATGGTTTCCATGATTAATGAACCCACGGGTGCGCTTACGTGTCGGTTATGAACACTCACAGTTTTGGCCAATTCTAATGCCTTTTGTGGACTTTTAGTCACCGTTTTCTGGTCCTGAAGTGATTTCAATAGTTGTTGAACCCCAAGGCGCACTTACGTGTTAGTCATCAACACTCACAGTTTTGGCTGATTCTGGCATGTTTCATGGACTATTACTCACTGTTTTGGGGCCCCGGAGTGATTTCCACGGTTAACGAACCGCAGGGTGCATTTACGTGTCGGTCATCAACACTCGCAGTTTTGGCTGATCTGGACCGTTTCTTGGACTATCACTCTGTTTTTGGGTCCAAGCGTGATTTCCACGATTTACGAACCCCATGGTGCGCTTACATTTCGATCATCAACAAGCGCACTTTGGGCCGATTTTGGCTCATTTCTTGCATTATTACTTACTTTTGGGGTCCCGGAGTGATTTCCACGATTGACGAACTCCGGGGTGCGTTTACGTGTCGGTCATAAACACTCACAATTTTGGCCAATTCTCGTCCGTTTCGTGCACTATTACTCACTGTTTGGGCGTCCCAGAGTGATTTCCATGATTGACAATCCCCGGAGTGCGTTTGCGTGTCTGTCGTCAACACTCATAGTTTTGGCCAATTCTGACGCGATTCGTGGGCTAGTACTCACCATTTAGGGGTCCCGAAGCGATTTCCATAGTTGTTGAACCCCAAGGTGCGTTTAGGTGTCGGCCATTAACACTCACTGTTTTGGGGCCCCGGTGTGATTTCCACGATTAACGAACCGCGGGGTGCGTTTACATGTCGGTCATCAATACTAGTAGTTTTGGCCAATTCTGGCCCGTTTCGTGGACAATTACTCATTGTTTTGGGGCCCCGGAATGATTTCCACGATTAACGAACCCCCGGGTGCGCTTACGTGTCGGTTATGAACACTCACAGTTTTGGCCAATTCTAACGCGTTTTGTGGACTTTTAGTCACCGTTTTCTGGTCCTGAAGTGACTTCCATAGTTGTTGAACTCGAAGGCACACTTACGTGTTAGTCATCAACATTCACAATTTTTGGCTGATTCTGGCCTGTTTTATGGACTATTACTCACTGCTTTGGGGCCCCGGAGTGATTTCCACGGTTAACGAACCACAGGGTGCATTTACGTGTCGGTCATCAACACTCGCAGTTTTGGCTGATCTGGACCGTTTCTTGGACTATTACTCTGTTTTTGGGTCCAAGCGTGATTTCCACGATTTACGAACCCCATGGTGCGCTTACATGTCGATCATCAACAAGCGCACTTTGGGCCGATTTTGGCCCATTTCTTGCATTATTACTTAGTTTCCAGGTCCCAGAGTGATTTCCACAATTGACAAACTCCGGGGTGCGTTTACGTGTCGGTCATAAACACTCACAATTTTGGCCAATTCTCGTCCGTTTCATGCACTATTACTCACCGTTTCGGCGTCCCAGAGCGATTTCCACGATTGACAATCCCCGGAGTGCGTTTGCGTGTCTGTCGTCAACACTCACAGTTTTTGCCAATTCTGACGCGATTCGTGGGCTATTACTCACCATTTAGGGGTCCCGAAGCGATTTCCATAGTTGTTGAACCCCAAGGTGCATTTAGGTGTCGGTCATCAACACTCACTGTTTTGGGGCCCCGGCGTGATTTCCACGATTAACGAACCGCGGGGTGCGTTTACATGTCGGTCATCAATACTAGTAGTTTTGGCCAATTCTGGCCCGTTTCGTGGACAATTACTCATTGTTTTGGGGCCCCAGAATGATTTCCACGATTAACGAACCCTCGGGTTCGCTTACGTGTCGGTTATGAACACTCACAGTTTTGGCCAATTCTAACGCGTTTTGTGGACTTTTAGTCACCGTTTTCTGGTCCTGAAGTGATTTCCATAGTTGTTGAACTCGAAGACGCACTTACGTGTTAGTCATCAACACTCACAATTTTTGGCTGATTCTGGCCTGTTTTATGGACTATTACTCATTGTTTTGGGGCCCCGGAGTGATTTCCACGGTTAACGAACCACAGGGTGCATTTACGTGTCAGTCATCAACACTCGCAGTTTTGGCTGATTCTGGACCATTTCTTGGACTATTACTCTGTTTTTGGGTCCAAGCGTGATTTCCACGATTTACGAACCCCATGGTGCGCTTACATGTCGATCATCAACAAACGCACTTTGGGCCCATTTTGGCCCATTTCTTGCATTATTACTTAGTTTTGGGGTCCCGGAGTGATTTCCACGATTGACGAACTGCGGGGTGCGTTTACATGTCGGTCATAAACACTCACAATCTTGGCCAATTCTCGTCCGTTTCCTGCACTATTACTCACTGTTTGGGCGTCCCAGAGTGAATTCCACAATTGACAATCCCCAGAGTGCGTTTGCGTGTCTGTCGTCAACACTCACAGTTTTGGCCAATTCTAACGCGATTTGTGGGCTATTACTCACCATTTAGGGGTCCCGAAGCGATTTCCACAGTTGTTGAACCCCAAGGTGCGTTTAGGTGTCGGTCATCAACACTCACTGTTTTGGGGCCCCGGTGTGATTTCCACGATTAACGAACCGCGGGGTGCGTTTACATGTCGGTCATCAATACTAGTAGTTTTGGCCAATTCTGGCCCGTTTCGTGGACAATTACTCATTGTTTTGGGGCCCCGGAATGATTTCCACGATTAACGAACCCCCGGGTGCGCTTACGTGTCGGTTATGAACACTCACGGTTTTGGCCAATTCTAACGCGTTTTGTGGACTTTTAGTCACCGTTTTCTGGTCCTGAAGTGATTTCCATAGTTGTTGAACCCCAAGGCGCACTTACGTGTTAGTCATCAACACTCACAGTTTTGGCTAATTCTGGCCTGTTTCAAGGACTATTACTCACTGTTTTGGGGCCCTGGAGTGATTTCCACCGTTAACGAACCACAGGGTCCATTTACGTGTCGGTCATCAACACTCACAGTTTTGGTTGATTCTGGCCTGTTTCATGGACTATTACTCACTGTTTTGGGGCCCCGGAGTGATTTCCACGGTTAACGAACCACAGGGTGCATTTACGTGTCGGTCATCAACAGTCGCAGTTTTGGCTGATCTGGACCGTTTCTTGGACTATTACTCTATTTTTGGGTCCAAACGTGATTTCCATGATTTACGAACCCCATGGTGCGCTTACATGTCGATCATCAACAAACGTACTTTGGGCCCATTTTGGCCCATTTCTTGCATTATTACTTAGTTTTCGGGTCCCAGAGTGATTTCCACAATTGACAAACTCCGGGGTGCGTTTACGTGTCGGTCATAAACACTCACAATTTTGGCCAATTCTCGTCCGTTTCGTGCACTATTACTCACCGTTTCGGCGTCCCAGAGCGATTTCCACGATTGACAATCCCCGGAGTGCATTTGCGTGTCTCTCGTGAACACTCACAGTTTTGGCCAATTCTGATGCGATTCGTGGGCTATTACTCACCATTTAGTTGTCCCGAAGCGATTTCCATAGTTGTTGAACCCCAAGGTGCGTCTAGGTCTCCGTCATCAACACTCACTGTTTTGGGGCCCCGCTGTGATTTCCACGATTAACGAACCGCGGGGTGCGTTTACATGTCGGTCATCAATACTAGTAGTTTTGGCCAATTCTGGCCCGTTTCATGGACAATTACTCACTGTTTTGGGGCCCCGGAATGGTTTCCACGATTAATGAACCCACGGGTGCGCTTACGTGTCGGTTATGAACACTCACAGTTTTGGCCAATTCTAATGCCTTTTGTGGACTTTTAGTCACCGTTTTCTGGTCCTGAAGTGATTTCAATAGTTGTTGAACCCCAAGGCGCACTTACGTGTTAGTCATCAACACTCACAGTTTTGGCTGATTCTGGCATGTTTTATGGACTATCACTCACTGTTTTGGGGCCCCGGAGTGATTTCCACGGTTAACGAACCGCAGGGTGCATTTACGTGTCGGTCATCAACACTCGCAGTTTTGGCTGATCTGGACCGTTTCTTGGACTATCACTCTGTTTTTGGGTCCAAGCGTGATTTCCACGATTTACGAACCCCATGGTGCGCTTACATTTCGATCATCAACAAACGCACTTTGGGCCCATTTTGGCCCATTTCTTGCATTATTACTTAGTTTTGGGGTCCCGGAGTGATTTCCACGATTGACGAACTGCGGGGTGCGTTTACGTGTCGGTCATAAACACTCACAATCTTGGCCAATTCTCGTCCGTTTCCTGCACTATTACTCACTGTTTGGGCGTCCCAGAGTGATTTCCACAATTGACAATCCCCAGAGTGCGTTTGCGTGTCTGTCGTCAACACTCACAGTTTTGGCCAATTCTAACGCGATTTGTGGGCTATTACTCACCATTTAGGGGTCCCGAAGCGATTTCCACAGTTGTTGAACCCCAAGGTGCGTTTAGGTGTCGGTCATCAACACTCACTGTTTTGGGGCCCCGGTGTGATTTCCACGATTAACGAACCGCGGGGTGCGTTTACATGTCGGTCATCAATACTAGTAGTTTTGGCCAATTCTGGCCCGTTTCGTGGACAATTACTCATTGTTTTGGGGCCCCGGAATGATTTCCACGATTAACGAACCCCCGGGTGCGCTTACGTGTCGGTTATGAACACTCACGGTTTTGGCCAATTCTAACGCGTTTTGTGGACTTTTAGTCACCGTTTTCTGGTCCTGAAGTGATTTCCATAGTTGTTGAACCCCAAGGCGCACTTACGTGTTAGTCATCAACACTCACAGTTTTGGCTAATTCTGGCCTGTTTCAAGGACTATTACTCACTGTTTTGGGGCCCTGGAGTGATTTCCACCGTTAACGAACCACAGGGTGCATTTACGTGTCGGTCATCAACACTCGCAGTTTTGGCCGATTCTGGCCCGTTTCTTGGACTATCACTCTGTTTTTGGGTCCAAGCGTGATTTCCACGATTTACGAACCCCGTGGTGCGTTTACGTGTCGGTCAATGACACTCACAATTTTGGCCAATTTCTGGTCCGTTTTGTGTACTATTAATCACCGTTTTGGAGTCCCAGAGCGATTTCCACGATTTACAATCCCCGGTGTGCGTTTGTGTCTCTGTCGTCAACACTCACAGTTTTGGCCAATTCTGACGCGATTCGTGGACTATTACTCATCATTTAGGGGTCCCGAAGCGATTCCATAGTGGTTGAACCCTAAGGTCCGTTTACGTGTCGGTCATCAACACTCACAGTTTTGGCCGATTCTGACCCGTTTCATGGACTATTACTCACTGTTTTGGGGCCCCAAAGTGATTTCCACGGTTGTTTAACCCCATGGTGCGCTTACATGTCGATCATCAATAAGCGCACTTTGGGCCGATTTTGGCCCATTTCTTGCATTATTACTTAGTTTTGGGGTCCCGGAGTGATTTCCACGAATGACGAACTCCGGGGTGCATTTACGTGTCGGCCATCAACACTCACAGTTTTGGCCGATTCTAGACCGTTTCTTGGACTATTACTTTGTTTTTGGGTCCAAGCGTTATTTCCACGATTTACGAACCCCGTGGTGCGTTTACGTGTCGGTCAATGACACTCACAATTTTGGCCAATTTCTGGTCCGTTTTGTGTACTATTACTCACCGTTTTGGCATCCCAGAGCGATTTCCACGAATTACAATCCCCGGGGTGCATTTGCGTCTCTGTCGTTAACACTCACAATTTTGGCCATATCTGACGCGTTTCGTGGACTATTACTCATCATTTAGGGGTCCTGAATCGATTCCATAGTGGTCGAACCCTAAGGTCCGTTTATGTGTCGGTCATCAACACTCACAGTTTTGGCCGATTCTGGCCCGTTGCATGGACTATTACTCACCGTTTTGGGGCCCCATAGTGATTTCCACGGTTGTTTAACCCCATGGTGCGCTTACATGTCGATCATCAACAAGCGCACTTTGGGCCGATTTTGGCCCATTTCTTGCATTATTACTTAGTTTTGGGGTCCCGGAGTGATTTCCACGATTGACGAACTCCGGGGTGAGTTTACGTGTCGGTCATAAACACTCACAATTTTGGCCAATTCTCGTCCGTTTCGTGCACTATTACTCAGCGTTTGGGCGCCCCAGAGCGATTTCCACGATTGACGATCCCCGGAGTGCGTTTGCGTGTCTGTCGTCAACACTCACAGTTTTGGCCAATTCTGACGTGATCCGTGGGCTATTACTCACCATTTAGGGGTCCCGAAGTGATTTCCATAGTTGTTGAACCCCAAGGTGCATTTAGGTGTCGGTCATCAACACTCACTGTTTTGGGGCCCCGGTGTGATTTCCACGATTAACGAACCGCGGGGTGCGTTTACATGTCGGTCATCAATACTAGTAGTTTTGGCCAATTCTGGCCCGTTTCGTGGACAATTACTCATTGTTTTGGGGCCCTGGAATGATTTCCACGATTAACGAACCCCCGGGTGCGCTTACGTGTCGGTTATGAACACTCATAGTTTTGGCCAATTCTAACGCGTTTTTTGGACTTTTAGTCACCGTTTTCTGGTCCTGAAGTGATTTCCATAGTTGTTGAACTCGAAGGCGCACTTACGTGTTAGTCATCAACACTCACAATTTTTGGCTGATTCTGGCCTGTTTTATGGAATATTACTTACTGTTTTGGGGCCCCGGAGTGATTTCCACGGTTAACGAACCACAGGGTGCATTTACGTGTCGGTCATCAACACTCGCAGTTTTGGCTGATCTGGACCGTTTCTTGGACTATTACTCTGTTTTTGGGTCCAAGCGTGATTTCCACGATTTACGAACCCCATGGTGCGCTTACATGTCGATCATCAACAAGCGCACTTTGGGCCGATTTTGGCCCATTTCTTGCATTATTACTTAGTTTTGGGGTCCCGGAGTGATTTCCACAATTGACAAACTCCGGGGTGCGTTTACGTGTCGGTCATAAACACTCACAATTTTGGCCAATTCTCGTCCGTTTCGTGCACTATTACTCACCGTTTCGGCGTCCCAGAGCGATTTCCACGATTGACAATCCCCGGAGTGCGTTTGCGTGTTTGTCGTCAACACTCACAGTTTTGGCCAATTCTGACGCGATTCGTGGGCTATTACTCACCATTTAGGGGTCCCGAAGCGATTTCCATAGTTGTTGAACCCCAAGGTGCATTTAGGTGTCGGTCATCAACACTCACTGTTTTGGGGCCCCGGTGTGATTTCCACGATTAACGAACCGCGGGGTGCGTTTACATGTCGGTCATCAATACTAGTAGTTTTGGCCAATTCTGGTCCGTTTCGTGGACAATTACTCATTGTTTTGGGGCCCCGAAATGATTTCCACGATTAACGAACCCTCGGGTTCGCTTACGTGTCGGTTATGAACACTCACAGTTTTGGCCAATTCTAACGCGTTTTGTGGACTTTTAGTCACCGTTTTCTGGTCCTGAAGTGATTTCCATAGTTGTTGAACTCGAAGGCGCACTTACGTGTTAGTCATCAACACTCACAATTTTTGGCTGATTCTGGCCTGTTTTATGGACTATTACTCACTGTTTTGGGGCCCCGGAGTGATTTCCACGGTTAACGAACCACAGGGTGCATTTACGTGTCGGTCATCAACACTCGCAGTTTTGGCTGATTCTGGACCGTTTCTTCGACTATTACTCTGTTTTTGGGTCCAAGCGTGATTTCCACGATTTACGAACCCCATGGTGCGCTTACATGTCGATCATCAACAAACGCACTTTGGGCCCATTTTGGCCCATTTCTTGCATTATTACTTAGTTTTGGGGTCCCGGAGTGATTTCCATGATTGACGAACTGCGGGGTGCGTTTACGTGTCGGTCATAAACACTCACAATCTTGGCCAATTCTCGTCCGTTTCCTGCACTATTACTCACTGTTTGGGCGTCCCAGAGTGATTTCCACAATTGACAATCCCTAGAGTGCGTTTGCGTGTATGTCGTCAACACTCACAGTTTTGGCCAATTATAACGCGATTCGTGGGCTATTACTCACCATTTAGGGGTCCCGAAGCGATTTCCATAGTTGTTGAACCCCAAGGTGCGTTTAGGTGTCGGTCATCAACACTCACTTTTTGGGGCCCCGGTGTGATTTCCACGATTAACGAACCGCGGGGTGCGTTTACATGTCGGTCATAAATACTAGTAGTTTTGGCCAATTCTGGCCCGTTTCGTGGACAATTACTCATTGTTTTGGGGCCCCGGAATGATTTCCACGATTAACGAACCCCCGGGTGCGCTTACGTGTCGGTTATGAACACTCACGGTTTCGGCCAATTCTAACGCGTTTTGTGGACTTTTAGTCACCGTTTTCTGGTCCTGAAGTGATTTCCATAGTTGTTGAACTCGAAGGCGCACTTACGTGTTAGTCATCAACACTCACAATTTTTGGCTGATTCTGGCCTGTTTTATGGACTATTACTCACTGTTTTGGGGCCCCGGAGTGATTTCCACGGTTAACGAACCACAGGGTGCATTTACGTGTCGGTCATCAACACTCGCAGTTTTGGCTGATCTGGACCGTTTCTTGGACTATTACTCTGTTTTTGGGTCCAAGCGTGATTTCCACGATTTACGAACCCCACGGTGCGCTTACATGTCGATCATCAACAAGCGCACTTTGGGCCGATTTTGGCCCATTTCTTGCATTATTACTTAGTTTTCGGGTCCCAGAGTGATTTCCACAATTGACAAACTCCGGGGTGCATTTACGTGTTGGTCATAAACACTCAAAATTTTGGCCAATTCTCGTCCGTTTCGTGCACTATTACTCACCGTTTCGGCGTCCCAGAGCGATTTCCACGATTGACAATCCCCGGAGTGCGTTTGCGTGTCTGTCGTCAACACTCACAGTTTTGGCCAATTCTGATGCGATTCGTGGGCTATTACTCACCTCCCGAAGCGATTTCCATAGTTGTTGAACCCCAAGGTGCGTTTAGGTCTCGGTCATCAACACTCACTGTTTTGGGGCCCCGCTGTGATTTCCACGATTAACGAACCGCGGGGTGCATTTACATGTCGGTCATCAATACTAGTAGTTTTGGCCAATTCTGGCCTGTTTCGTGGACAATTACTCACTGTTTTGGGGCCCCGGAATGGTTTCCACGATTAATGAACCCACGGGTGCGCTTACGTGTCGGTTATGAACACTCACAGTTTTGGCCAATTCTAATGCCTTTTGTGGACTTTTAGTCACCGTTTTCTGGTCCTGAAGTGATTTCAATAGTTGTTGAACCCCAAGGCGCACTTACGTGTTAGTCATCAACACTCACAGTGTTGGCTGATTCTGGCATGTTTCATGGACTATTACTCACTGTTTTGGGGCCCCGGAGTGATTTCCATGGTTAACGAACCGCAGGGTGCATTTACGTGTCGGTCATCAACACTCGCAGTTTTGGCCGATTCTGGCCCGTTTCTTGGACTATCACTCTGTTTTTGGGTCCAAGCATGATTTCCACGATTTACGAACCCCATGGTGCGCTTACGTGTCGGTCAATGACACTCACAATTTTGGCCAATTTCTGGTCCGTTTTGCGTACTATTACTCACCGTTTTGGCATCCCAGAGCGCTTTCCACGATTTACAATCCACGGGGTGCGTTTGCGTCTCTGTCGTCAACACTCACCGTTTTGGCCACTTCTGACGCGATTCGTGGACTATTACTCATCATTTAGGTGTCCTGAAGCGATTTCATAGTGGTTGAACCCTAAGGTCCGTTTACGTGTCGGTCATCAACACTCATAGTTTTGGCCGATTCTGGCCCGTTTCATTGACTAATACACACCGCTTTGGGGCCACAAAGTGATTTCCACGGTTGTTTGACCCCATGGTGCGCTTACGTGTCGATCATCAACAAGCGCACTTTGGGCCGATTTTGGCCCATTTCTTGCATTATTACTTAGTTTTGGGGTCCCGGAGTGATTTCCACATTTGATGAACTCTGGGGTGCGTTTACTTGTCGGTCATAAACACTCACAATTTTGGCCAATTCTCGTCCGTTTCGTGCACTATTACTCACCGTTTCGGCGTCCAGAGCGATTTCCACGATTGACAATCCCCGGAGTGCGTTTGCGTGTCTGTCGTCAACACTCACAGTTTTGGCCAATTCTGACGCGATTCGTGGGCTATTACTCACCATTTAGGGGTCCCGAAGCGATTTCCATAGTTGTTGAACCCCAAGGTGCGTTTAGGTGTCCGTCATCAACACTTACTATTTTGGGGCCCCGATGTGATTTCCACGATTAACGAACCGCAGGGTGCGTTTACATGTCGGTCATCAATACTAGTAGTTTTGGCCAATTCTGGCCCGTTTCGTGGACAATTAATCATTGTTTTGGGGCCCCGGAATAATTTCCACGATTATCGAACCCCGGGGTGCGCTTACGTGTTGGTTATGAACACTCACAGTTTTGGCCAATTCTAACGCATTTTGTGGACTTTTAGTCACCGTTTTCTAGTCCTGAAATCATTTCCATAGTTGTTGAACCCCAAGGCCCACTTACGTGTTAGTCATCAATACTCACAATTTTGGCTGATTCTGGCCTGTTTCGTGGACTATTACTCACTGTTTTGGGGCCCCGGAGTGATTTCCACGGTTAATGAACCGCAGGGTGCATTTACGTGTCGGTCATCAACACTCGCAGTTTTGGCCGATTTGGCCCGTTTCTTGGACTATTACTCTGTTTTTAGGTCCAAGCGTGATTTCCACGATTTACGAACCCTGTGGTGCGTTTACGTGTCGGTCAATGACACTCACAATTTTGGCCAATTTCTGGTCCGTTTTGTGTACTATTACTCACCGTTTTGGCGTCCCAGAGCGATTTCCATGATTTACAATCCCCGGGGTGCGTTTGCGTCTCTGTCGCCAACACTCATAGTTTTGGCCACTTCTGACGCGATTCGTGGACTATTACTCATCATTTAGGGGTCCCGAAGCGATTCCATAGTGGTTGAACCCTAAGGTCCATTTACGTGTCGGTCATCAACACTCACAGTTTTTGCCGATTCTGGCCCGTTTCATGGACTATTACTCACCGTTTTGGGGCCACAAAGTGATTTCCACGGTTGTTTGACCCCAAGGCGCGCTTACGTGTCGATCATCAACAAGCGCACTTTGGGCCGATTTTGGCCCATTTCTTGCATTATTACTTAGTTTTGGGTTCCCGGAGTGATTTCCACAATTGACAAACTCCCGGGTGCGTTTACGTGTCGGTCATAAACACTCACAATTTTGGCCAATTCTCATCCGTTTCGTGCACTATTACTCACCGTTTTGGCGTCCTAGAGCGATTTCCACGATTGACAATCCCCGGAGTGCGTTTGCGTGTCTGTCGTCAACACTCACAGTTTTGGCCAATTCTGACGCGATTCGTGGGCTATTACTCACCATTTAGTTGTCCCGAAGCGATTTCCATAGTTGTTGAACCCCAAGGTGCGTTTAGGTCTCGGTCATCAACACTCACTGTTTTGGGGGCCCGCTGTGATTTCCACGATTAACGAACCGCGGGGTGCGTTTACATGTCGGTCATCAATACTAGTAGTTTTGGCAAATTCTGGCCCGTTTCGTGGACAATTACTCACTGTTTTGGGGCCCCGGAATGATTTCCACGATTAATGAACCCCCGGGTGCGCTTACGTGTCGGTTATGAACACTCACAGTTTTGGCCAATTCTAATGCCTTTTGTGGACTTTTAGTCACCGTTTTCTGGTCCTGAAGTGATTTCAATAGTTGTTGAACCCCAAGGCGCACTTACGTGTTAGTCATCAACACTCACAGTTTTGGCTGATTCTGGCATGTTTCATGGACTATTACTCACTGTTTTGGGGCCCCGGAGTGATTTCCACGGTTAACGAACCGCAGGGTGCATTTACGTGTCGGTCATCAACACTCGCAGTTTTGGCCGATTCTGGCCCGTTTCTTGGACTATTACTCTGTTTTTAGGTCCAAGCGTGATTTCCATGATTTACGAACCCCGTGGTGTGTTTACGTGTCGGTCAATGACACTCACAATTTTGGCCAATTTTTGGTCCGTTTTGCGTACTATTACTCACCGTTTTGGCATCCCAGAGCGATTTCCACGATTTACAATCCACGGGGTGCGTTTGCGTCTCTGTCGTCAACAGTCACCGTTTTGGCCACTTCTGACGCGATTCGTGGACTATTACTCATCATTTAGGTGTCCTGAAGCGATTCCATAGTGGTTGAACCCTAAGGTCCGTTTACGTGTCGGTCATCAACACTCATAGTTTTGGCCGATTCTGGCCCGTTTCATTGACTAATACACACCGCTTTGGGGCCACAAAGTGATTTCCACGGTTGTTTGACCCCATGGTGCGCTTACGTGTCGATCATCAACAAGCGCACTTTGGGCCGGTTTTGGCCCATTTCTTGCATTATTACTTAGTTTTGGGGTCCCGGAGTGATTTCCACATTTGAAGAACTCTGGGGTGCGTTTACGTGTCGGTCATAAACACTCACAATTTTGGCCAATTCTCGTCCGTTTCGTGCACTATTACTCACCGTTTCGGCGTCCAGAGCGATTTCCACGATTGACAATCCCCGGAGTGCGTTTGCGTGTCTGTTGTCAACACTCACAGTTTTGGCCAATTCTGACGCGATTCGTGGGCTATTACTCACCATTTAGGGGTCCCGAAGCGATTCCCATAGTTGTTGAACCCCAAGGTGCGTTTAGGTGTCCGTCATCAACACTTACTATTTTGGGGCCCCGATGTGATTTCCACGATTAACGAACCGCAGGGTGCGTTTACATGTCGGTCATCAATACTAGTAGTTTTGGCCAATTCTGGCCCGTTTCGTGGACAATTAATCATTGTTTTGGGGCCCCGGAATGATTTCCACGATTATCGAACACCGGGGTGCGCTTACGTGTTGGTTATGAACACTCACAGTTTTGGCCAATTCTAACGCATTTTGTGGACTTTTAGTCACCGTTTTCTAGTCCTGAAATCATTTCCATAGTTGTTGAACCCCAAGGCCCACTTACGTGTTAGTCATCAATACTCACAATTTTGGCTGATTCTGGCCTGTTTCGTGGACTACTCACTGTTTTGGGGCCCCGGAGTGATTTCCACGGTTAATGAACCGCAGGGTGCATTTACGTGTCGGTCATCAACACTCGCAGTTTTGGCCGATTTGGCCCGTTTCTTGGACTATTACTCTGTTTTTAGGTCCAAGCGTGATTTCCACGATTTACGAACCCTGTGGTGCGTTTACGTGTCGGTCAATGACACTCACAATTTTGGCCAATTTCTGGTCCGTTTTGTGTACTATTACTCACCGTTTTGGCGTCCCAGAGCGATTTCCATGATTTAGAATCCCCGGGGTGCGTTTGCGTCTCTGTCGCCAACACTCATAGTTTTGGCCACTTCTGACGCGATTCGTGGACTATTACTCATCATTTAGGGGTCCCGAAGCGATTCCATAGTGGTTGAACCCTAAGGTCCATTTACGTGTCGGTCATCAACACTCACAGTTTTTGCCGATTCTGGCCCGTTTCATGGACTATTACTCACCGTTTTGGGGCCACAAAGTGATTTCCACGGTTGTTTGACCCCATGGCGCGCTTACGTGTCGATCATCAACAAGCGCACTTTGGGCCGATTTTGGCCCATTTCTTGCATTATTACTGAGTTTTGGGTTCCCGGAGTGATTTCCACAATTGACAAACTCCCGGGTGCGTTTACGTGTCGGTCATAAACACTCACAATTTTTGCCAATTCTCATCCGTTTCGTGCACTATTACTCACCGTTTTGGCGTCCTAGAGCGATTTCCACGATTGACAATCCCCGGAGTGCGTTTGCGTGTCTGTCGTCAACACTCACAGTTTTGGCCAATTCTGACGCAATTCGTGGGCTATTACTCAACATTTAGGGGTCCCGAAGCGATTTCCATAGTTGTTGAACCCCAAGATGCGTTTAGGTGTCGGTCATCAACACTCACTGTTTTGGGGCCCCGCTGTGATTTCCACGATTAACGAACCGCGGGGTGCGTTTACATGTCGGTCATCAATACTAGTAGTTTTGGCCAATTCTGGCCCGTTTCGTGGACAATTACTCACTGTTTTGGGGCCCCGGAATGATTTCCACGATTAATGAACCCCCGGGTGCGCTTACGTGTCGGTTATGAACACTCACAGTTTTGGCCAATTCTAATGCCTTTTGTGGACTTTTAGTCACCGTTTTCTGGTCCTGAAGTGATTTCAATAGTTGTTGAACCCCAAGGCGCACTTACGTGTTAGTCATCAACACTCACAGTTTTGGCTGATTCTGGCATGTTTCATGGACTATTACTCACTGTTTTGGGGCCCCGGAGTGATTTCCACGGTTAACGAACCGCAGGGTGCATTTACGTGTCGGTCATCAACACTCGCAGTTTTGGCCGATTCTGGCCCGTTTCTTGGACTATTACTCTGTTTTTAGGTCCAAGCGTGATTTCCATGATTTACGAACCCCGTGGTGTGTTTACGTGTCGGTCAATGACACTCACAATTTTGGCCAATTTCTGGTCCGTTTTGCGTACTATTACTCACTGTTTTGGCATCCCAGAGCGATTTCCACGATTTACAATCCACGGGGTGCGTTTGCGTCTCTGTCGTCAACAGTCACCGTTTTGGCCACTTCTGACGCGATTCGTGGACTATTACTCATCATTTAGGTGTCCTGAAGCGATTCCATAGTGGTTGAACCCTAAGGTCCGTTTACGTGTCGGTCATCAACACTCATAGTTTTGGCCGATTCTGGCCCGTTTCATTGACTAATACACACCGCTTTGGGGCCACAAAGTGATTTCCATGGTTGTTTGACCCCATGGTGCGCTTACGTGTCGATCATCAACAAGCGCACTTTGGGCCGGTTTTGGCCCATTTCTTGCATTATTACTTAGTTTTGGGGTCCCGGAGTGATTTCCACATTTGAAGAACTCTGGGGTGCGTTTACGTGTCGGTCATAAACACTCACAATTTTGGCCAATTCTCGTCCGTTTCGTGCACTATTACTCACCGTTTCGGCGTCCAGAGCGATTTCCACGATTGACAATCCCCGGAGTGCGTTTGCGTGTCTGTTGTCAACACTCACAGTTTTGGCCAATTCTGACGCGATTCGTGGGCTATTACTCACCAT
This sequence comes from Triticum dicoccoides, assembly GCF_002162155.2. NCBI lineage: Eukaryota > Viridiplantae > Streptophyta > Magnoliopsida > Poales > Poaceae > Triticum > Triticum dicoccoides. The sequence goes on from NC_041388.1 coordinate 512,224,173, forward strand.
TTAGGGGTCCCGAAGCGATTCCCATAGTTGTTGAACCCCAAGGTGCGTTTAGGTGTCCGTCATCAACACTTACTATTTTGGGGCCCCGATGTGATTTCCACGATTAACGAACCGCAGGGTGCGTTTACATGTCGGTCATCAATACTAGTAGTTTTGGCCAATTCTGGCCCGTTTCGTGGACAATTAATCATTGTTTTGGGGCCCCGGAATGATTTCCACGATTATCGAACACCGGGGTGCGCTTACGTGTTGGTTATGAACACTCACAGTTTTGGCCAATTCTAACGCATTTTGTGGACTTTTAGTCACCGTTTTCTAGTCCTGAAATCATTTCCATAGTTGTTGAACCCCAAGGCCCACTTACGTGTTAGTCATCAATACTCACAATTTTGGCTGATTCTGGCCTGTTTCGTGGACTACTCACTGTTTTGGGGCCCCGGAGTGATTTCCACGGTTAATGAACCGCAGGGTGCATTTACGTGTCGGTCATCAACACTCGCAGTTTTGGCCGATTTGGCCCGTTTCTTGGACTATTACTCT
>NC_041388.1:512224803-512253658 GCF_002162155.2 Triticum dicoccoides
TCATAGTTTTGGCCACTTCTGACGCGATTCGTGGACTATTACTCATCATTTAGGGGTCCCGAAGCGATTCCATAGTGGTTGAACCCTAAGGTCCATTTACGTGTCGGTCATCAACACTCACAGTTTTTGCCGATTCTGGCCCGTTTCATGGACTATTACTCACCGTTTTGGGGCCACAAAGTGATTTCCACGGTTGTTTGACCCCATGGCGCGCTTACGTGTCGATCATCAACAAGCGCACTTTGGGCCGATTTTGGCCCATTTCTTGCATTATTACTGAGTTTTGGGTTCCCGGAGTGATTTCCACAATTGACAAACTCCCGGGTGCGTTTACGTGTCGGTCATAAACACTCACAATTTTTGCCAATTCTCATCCGTTTCGTGCACTATTACTCACCGTTTTGGCGTCCTAGAGCGATTTCCACGATTGATAATCCCCGGAGTGCGTTTGCGTGTCTGTCGTCAACACTCACAGTTTTGGCCAATTCTGACGCAATTCGTGGGCTATTACTCAACATTTAGGGGTCGCGAAGCGATTTCCATAGTTGTTGAACCCCAAGATGCGTTTAGGTGTCGGTCATCAACACTCACTGTTTTGGGGCCCCGCTGTGATTTCCACGATTAACGAACCGCGGGGTGCGTTTACATGTCGGTCATCAATACTAGTAGTTTTGGCCAATTCTGGCCCGTTTCGTGGACAATTACTCACTGTTTTGGGGCCCCGGAATGATTTCCACGATTAATGAACCCCCGGGTGCGCTTACGTGTCGGTTATGAACACTCACAGTTTTGGCCAATTCTAATGCCTTTTGTGGACTTTTAGTCACCGTTTTCTGGTCCTGAAGTGATTTCAATAGTTGTTGAACCCCAAGGCGCACTTACGTGTTAGTCATCAACACTCACAGTTTTGGCTGATTCTGGCATGTTTCATGGACTATTACTCACTGTTTTGGGGCCCCGGAGTGATTTCCACGGTTAACGAACCGCAGGGTGCATTTACGTGTCGGTCATCAACACTCGCAGTTTTGGCCGATTCTGGCCCGTTTCTTGGACTATTACTCTGTTTTTAGGTCCAAGCGTGATTTCCATGATTTACGAACCCCGTGGTGTGTTTACGTGTCGGTCAATGACACTCACAATTTTGGCCAATTTTTGGTCCGTTTTGCGTACTATTACTCACCGTTTTGGCATCCCAGAGCGATTTCCACGATTTACAATCCACGGGGTGCGTTTGCGTCTCTGTCGTCAACAGTCACCGTTTTGGCCACTTCTGACGCGATTCGTGGACTATTACTCATCATTTAGGTGTCCTGAAGCGATTCCATAGTGGTTGAACCCTAAGGTCCGTTTACGTGTCGGTCATCAACACTCATAGTTTTGGCCGATTCTGGCCCGTTTCATTGACTAATACACACCGCTTTGGGGCCACAAAGTGATTTCCACGGTTGTTTGACCCCATGGTGCGCTTACGTGTCGATCATCAACAAGCGCACTTTGGGCCGGTTTTGGCCCATTTCTTGCATTATTACTTAGTTTTGGGGTCCCGGAGTGATTTCCACATTTGAAGAACTCTGGGGTGCGTTTACGTGTCGGTCATAAACACTCACAATTTTGGCCAATTCTCGTCCGTTTCGTGCACTATTACTCACCGTTTCGGCGTCCAGAGCGATTTCCACGATTGACAATCCCCGGAGTGCGTTTGCGTGTCTGTTGTCAACACTCACAGTTTTGGCCAATTCTGACGCGATTCGTGGGCTATTACTCACCATTTAGGGGTCCCGAAGCGATTCCCATAGTTGTTGAACCCCAAGGTGCGTTTAGGTGTCCGTCATCAACACTTACTATTTTGGGGCCCCGATGTGATTTCCACGATTAACGAACCGCAGGGTGCGTTTACATGTCGGTCATCAATACTAGTAGTTTTGGCCAATTCTGGCCCGTTTCGTGGACAATTAATCATTGTTTTGGGGCCCCGGAATGATTTCCACGATTATCGAACACCGGGGTGCGCTTACGTGTTGGTTATGAACACTCACAGTTTTGGCCAATTCTAACGCATTTTGTGGACTTTTAGTCACCGTTTTCTAGTCCTGAAATCATTTCCATAGTTGTTGAACCCCAAGGCCCACTTACGTGTTAGTCATCAATACTCACAATTTTGGCTGATTCTGGCCTGTTTCGTGGACTACTCACTGTTTTGGGGCCCCGGAGTGATTTCCACGGTTAATGAACCGCAGGGTGCATTTACGTGTCGGTCATCAACACTCGCAGTTTTGGCCGATTTGGCCCGTTTCTTGGACTATTACTCTATTTTTAGGTCCAAGCGTGATTTCCACGATTTACGAACCCTGTGGTGCGTTTACGTGTCGGTCAATGACACTCACAATTTTGGCCAATTTCTGGTCCGTTTTGTGTACTATTACTCACCGTTTTGGCGTCCCAGAGCGATTTCCATGATTTAGAATCCCCGGGGTGCGTTTGCGTCTCTGTCCCCAACACTCATAGTTTTGGCCACTTCTGACGCGATTCGTGGACTATTACTCATCATTTAGGGGTCCCGAAGCGATTCCATAGTGGTTGAACCCTAAGGTCCATTTACGTGTCGGTCATCAACACTCACAGTTTTTGCCGATTCTGGCCCGTTTCATGGACTATTACTCACCGTTTTGGGGCCACAAAGTGATTTCCACGGTTGTTTGACCCCATGGCGCGCTTACGTGTCGATCATCAACAAGCACACTTTGGGCCGATTTTGGCCCATTTCTTGCATTATTACTGAGTTTTGGGTTCCCGGAGTGATTTCCACAATTGACAAACTCCCGGGTGCGTTTACGTGTCGGTCATAAACACTCACAATTTTTGCCAATTCTCCTCCGTTTCGTGCACTATTACTCACCGTTTTGGCGTCCTAGAGCGATTTCCACGATTGACAATCCCCGGAGTGCGTTTGCGTGTCTGTCGTCAACACTCACAGTTTTGGCCAATTCTGACGCAATTCGTGGGCTATTACTCAACATTTAGGGGTCCCGAAGCGATTTCCATAGTTGTTGAACCCCAAGATGCGTTTAGGTGTCGGTCATCAACACTCACTGTTTTGGGGCCCCGCTGTGATTTCCACGATTAACGAACCGCGGGGTGCGTTTACATGTCGGTCATCAATACTAGTAGTTTTGGCCAATTCTGGCCCGTTTCGTGGACAATTACTCACTGTTTTGGGGCCCCGGAATGATTTCCACGATTAATGAACCCCCGGGTGCGCTTACGTGTCGGTTATGAACACTCACAGTTTTGGCCAATTCTAATGCCTTTTGTGGACTTTTAGTCACCGTTTTCTGGTCCTGAAGTGATTTCAATAGTTGTTGAACCCCAAGGCGCACTTACGTGTTAGTCATCAACACTCACAGTTTTGGCTGATTCTGGCATGTTTCATGGACTATTACTCACTGTTTTGGGGCCCCGGAGTGATTTCCACGGTTAACGAACTGCAGGGTGCATTTACGTGTCGGTCATCAACACTCGCAGTTTTGACCGATTCTGGCCCGTTTCTTGGACTATTACTCTGTTTTTAGGTCCAAGCGTGATTTCCACGATTTACGAACCCTGTGGTGCGTTTACGTGTCGGTCAATGACACTCACAATTTTGGCCAATTTCTGGTCCATTTTGTGTACTATTACTCACCGTTTTGGCGTCCCAGAGCGATTTCCATGATTTACAATCCCCGGGGTGCGTTTGCGTCTCTGTCGCCAACACTCATAGTTTTGGCCACTTCTGACGCGATTCGTGGACTATTACTCATCATTTAGGGGTCCCGAAGCGATTCCATAGTGGTTGAACCCTAAGGTCCATTTACGTGTCGGTCATCAACACTCACAGTTTTTGCCGATTCTGGCCCGTTTCATGGACTATTACTCACCGTTTTGGGGCCACAAAGTGATTTCCACGGTTGTTTGACCCCATGGCGCGCTTACGTGTCGATCATCAACAAGCGCACTTTGGGCCGATTTTGGCCCATTTCTTGCATTATTACTTAGTTTTGGGTTCCCGGAGTGATTTCCACAATTGACAAACTCCGGGGTGCGTTTACGTGTCGGTCATAAACACTCACAATTTTGGCCAATTCTCATCCGTTTCGTGCACTATTACTCACCGTTTTGGCGTCCCAGAGCGATTTCCACGATTGACAATCCCCGGAGTGCGTTTGCGTGTCTGTCGTCAACACTCACAGTTTTGGCCAATTCTGACGCGATTCGTGGGCTATTACTCAACATTTAGGGGTCCTGAAGCGATTTCTATAGTTGTTGAACCCCAAGATGCGTTTAGGTGTCGGTCATCAACACTCACTGTTTTGGGGCCCCGCTGTGATTTCCACGATTAACGAACCGCGGGGTGCGTTTACATGTCGGTCATCAATACTAGTAGTTTTGGCCAATTCTGGCCCGTTTCGTGGACAATTACTCACTGTTTTGGGGCCCCGGAATGATTTCCACGATTAATGAACCCCCGGGTGCGCTTACGTGTCGGTTATGAACACTCACAGTTTTGGCCAATTCTAATGCCTTTTGTGGACTTTTAGTCACCGTTTTCTAGTCCTGACGTGATTTCCATAGTGGTTGATCCCCAAGGCGCACTTACGTGTTAGTCATCAACACTCACAGTTTTGGCTGATTCTGGCATGTTTCATGGACTATTACTCACTGTTTTGGGGCCCCGGAGTGATTTCCACGGTTAACGAACCGCAGGGTGCATTTACGTGTCGGTCATCAACACTCACAGTTTTGACCGATTCTGGCCCGTTTCTTGGACTATTACTCTGTTTTTAGGTCCAAGTGTGATTTCCACGATTTACGAACCCCGTGGTGCGTTTACGTGTCGGTCAATGACACTCACAATTTTGGCCAATTTTTGGTCCGTTTTGTGTACTATTACTCACCGTTTTGGCGTCCCAGAGCGATTTCCATTATTTACAATCCCCGGGGTGCATTTGTGTCTCTGTCGCCAACACTCGCAGTTTTGGCCACTTCTGACGCGATTCGTGGACTATTACTCATCATTTAGGGGACCCGAAGCGATACCATAGTGGTTGAACCCTAAGGTCCGTTTACGTGTCGGTCATCAACACTCACAGTTTTGGCCGATTCTGGCCCGTTTCACGGACTATTACTCACCGTTTTGGGGCCACAAAGTGATTTCCACGGTTGTTTGACCCCATGGTGCGCCTACGTGTCAATCATCAACAAGTGCACTTTGGGCCGATTATGGCCCATTTCTTGCATTATTACTTAGTTTTGGGGTCCCGGAGTGATTTCCACAATTGATGAACTCTGGGGTGCGTTTACGTGTCGGTCATAAACACTCACAATTTTGGCAAATTCCGTTTCGTGCACTATTACTCACCGTTTCGGCGTCCCAGAGCGATTTCCACGATTGACAATCCCTGGAGTGCGTTTGCGTGTCTGTCGTCAACACTCACAGTTTTGGCCAATTCTGACGCGATTCGTGGGCTATTTCTCACCATTTAGGGGTCCCGAAGCGATTTCCATAGTTGTTGAACCCCAAGGTGCGTTTAGGTGTCGGTCATCAACACTCACTATTTTGGGGCGCCGATGTGATTTCCACGATTAACGAACCGCGGGGTGCGTTTACATGTCGGTCATCAATACTAGTAGTTTTGGCCAATTCTGGCCCGTTTCGTGGACAATTACTCATTGTTTTGGGGCCCCGGAATGATTTCCATGATTAACGAACCCCGGGGTGCGCTTACGTGTTGGTTATGAACACTCACAGTTTTGGCCAATTCTAACGCATTTTGTGGACTTTTAGTCACCGTTTTGTGGTCCTGAAGTGATTTCCATAGTTGTTGAACCCCAAGGCGCACTTACGTGTTAGTCATCAACACTCACAATTTTGGCTGATTCTGGCCTGTTTCGTGGACTATTACTCACTGTTTTGGGGCCTCGGAGTGATTTCCACGGTTAATGAACCGCAGGGTGCATTTACGTGTCGGTCATCAACACTTGCAGTTTTGGCCGATTCTGGCCCGTTTCTTGGACTATTACTCTGTTTTTAGGTCCAAGCGTGATTTCCACGATTTACGAACCCCGTGGTGCGTTTACGTGTCGGTCAATGACACTCACAATTTTGGCCAATTTCTGGTCCGTTTTGTGTACTATTACTCACCGTTTTGGCGTCCCAAAGCGATTTCCATGATTTACAATCCCCGGGGTGCGTTTGCGTCTCTGTCGCCAACACTCACAGTTTTGGCCACTTCTGACGCGATTCGTGGACTATTACTCATCATTTAGGGGACCCGAAGCGATTCCATAGTGGTTGAACCCTAAGGTCCGTTTACGTGTCGGTCATCAACACTCACAGTTTTTGCCGATTCTGGCCCGTTTCATGGACTATTACTCACCATTTTGGGGCCACAAAGTGATTTCCACAGTTGTTTGACCCCATGGCGCGCTTACGTGTCGATCATCAACAAGCGCACCTTGGGCCGATTTTGGCCCATTTCTTGCATTACTACTTAGTTTTGGGGTCCCGGAGTGATTTCCACAATTGACAAACTCCGGGGTGCGTTTACGTGTCGGTCATAAACACTCACAATTTTGGCCAATTCTCGTCCGTTTCGTGCACTATTACTCACCGTTTCGGCGTCCCAGAGCGATTTCCACGATTGACAATCTCTGGAGTGCGTTTGCGTGTCTGTCGTCAACACTCATAGTTTTGGCCAATTCTGACGCGATTCGTGGGCTATTACTCAACATTTAGGGGTCCCGAAGCGATTTCTATAGTTGTTGAACCCCAAGGTGCGTTTAGGTGTCGGTCATCAACACTCACTATTTTGGGGCCCCGCTGTGATTTCCACGATTAACGAACCGCGGGGTGCGTTTACATGTCGGTCATCAATACTAGTAGTTTTGGCAAATTCTGGCCCGTTTCGTGGACAATTACTCACTGTTTTGGGGCCCCGGAATGATTTCCACGATTAATGAACCCACGGGTGCGCTTACGTGTCGGATATGAACACTCACAGTTTTGGCCAATTCTAATGCCTTTTGTGGACTTTTAGTCACCGTTTTCTGGTCCTGAAGTGATTTCAATAGTTGTTGAACCCCAAGGCGCACTTACGTGTTAGTCATCAACACTCACAATTTGGCTGATTCTGGCATGTTTCATGGACTATTACTCACTGTTTTGGGGCCCCGGAGTGATTTCCACGGTTAACGAACCGCAGGGTGCATTTACGTGTCGGTCATCAACACTCGCAGTTTTGGCCGATTCTGGCCCGTTTCTTGGACTATCACTTTGTTTTTGGGTCCAAGCATGATTTCCAAGATTTACGAACCCCATGGTGCGCTTACATTTCGATCATCAACAAGCGCACTTTGGGCCGATTTTGGCCCATTTCTTGCATTATTACTTAGTTTTAGGGTCCCGGAGTGATTTCCACGATTGACGAACTCCGGGGTGCGTTTACGTGTCGGTCATAAACACTCACAATTTTGGCCAATTCTCGTCCGTTTCGTGCACTATTACTCACTGTTTGGGCGTCCCAGAGTGATTTCCACGATTGACAATCCCCGGAGTGCGTTTGCGTGTCTGTCGTCGACACTCATAGTTTTAGCCAATTCTGACGCGATTCGTGGGCTAGTACTCACCATTTAGGGGTCCCGAAGCGATTTCCATAGTTGTTGAACCCCAAGGTGCGTTTAGGTGTCGGCCATTAACACTCACTGTTTTGGGGCCCCGGTGTGATTTCCACAATTAACGAACCGCGGGGTGCGTTTACATGTCGGTCATCAATACTAGTAGTTTTGGCCAATTCTGGCCCGTTTCGTGTACAATTACTCATTGTTTTGGGGCCCCGGAATGATTTCCACGATTAACGAACCCCCGGGTGCGCTTACGTGTCGGTTATGAACACTCACAGTTTTGGCCAATTCTAACGCGTTTTGTGGACTTTTAGTCACCGTTTTCTGGTCCTGAAGTGATTTCCATAGTTGTTGAACTCGAAGGCGCACTTACGTGTTAGTCATCAACACTCACAATGTTTGGCTGATTCTGGCCTGTTTTATGGACTATTACTCACTGTTTTGGGGCCCCGGAGTGATTTCCACGGTTAACGAACCACAGGGTGCATTTACGTGTCGGTCATCAACACTCGCAGTTTTGGCTGATCTGGACCGTTTCTTGGACTATTACTCTGTTTTTGGGTCCAAGCGTCATTTCCACGATTTACGAACCCCATGGTGCGCTTACATGTCGATCATCAACAAGCGCACTTTGGGCCGATTTTGGCCCATTTCTTGCATTATTACTTAGTTTTCAGGTCCCAGAGTGATTTCCACAATTGACAAACTCCGGGGTGCGTTTACGTGTCGGTCATAAACACTCACAATTTTGGCCAATTCTCGTCCGTTTCGTGCACTATTACTCACCGTTTCGGCATCCCAGAGCGATTTCCACGATTGACAATCCCCGGAGTGCGTTTGCGTGTCTGTCGTCAACACTCACAGTTTTGGCCAATTCTGACGCGATTCGTGGGCTATTACTCAACATTTAGGGGTCCCGAAGCGATTTCTATAGTTGTTGAACCCCAAGATGCGTTTAGGTGTCGGTCATCAACACTCACTGTTTTGGGGCCCCGCTGTGATTTCCACGATTAACAAACCGCGGGGTGCGTTTACATGTCGGTCATCAATACTAGTAGTTTTGGCCAATTCTGGCCCGTTTCGTGGACAATTACTCACTGTTTTGGGGCCCCAGAATGATTTCCACGATTAATGAACCCCCGGGTGCGCTTACGTGTCGGTTATGAACACTCACAGTTTTGGCCAATTCTAATGCCTTTTGTGGACTTTTAGTCACCGTTTTCTGGTCCTGAAGTGATTTCAATAGTTGTTGAACCCCAAGGCGCACTTACGTGTTAGTCATCAACACTCACAGTTTTGGCTGATTCTGGCCTGTTTTATGGACTATTACTCACTGTTTTGGGGCCCCGGAGTGATTTCCACGGTTAACGAACCACAGGGTGCATTTACGTGTCGGTCATCAACACTCGCAGTTTTGGCTAATCTGGACCGTTTCTTGGACTATTACTCTGTTTTTGGGTCCAAGCGTCATTTCCACGATTTACGAACCCCATGGTGCGCTTACATGTCGATCATCAACAAGCGCACTTTGGGCCGATTTTGGCCCATTTCTTGCATTATTACTTAGTTTTCAGGTCCCAGAGTGATTTCCACAATTGACAAACTCCGGGGTGCGTTTACGTGTCGGTCATAAACACTCACAATTTTGGCCAATTCTCGTCCGTTTCGTGCACTATTACTCACCGTTTCGGCATCCCAGAGCGATTTCCACGATTGACAATCCCCGGAGTGCGTTTGCGTGTCTGTCGTCAACACACAGTTTTGGCCAATTCTGACGCGATTCGTGGGCTATTACTCAACATTTAGGGGTCCCGAAGCGATTTCTATAGTTGTTGAACCCCAAGATGCGTTTAGGTGTCGGTCATCAACACTCACTGTTTTGGGGCCCCGCTGTGATTTCCACGATTAACAAACCGCGGGGTGCGTTTACATGTCGGTCATCAATACTAGTAGTTTTGGCCAATTCTGGCCCGTTTCGTGGACAATTACTCACTGTTTTGGGGCCCCGGAATGATTTCCACGATTAATGAACCCCCGGGTGCGCTTACGTCTCGGTTATGAACACTCACAGTTTTGGCCAATTCTAATGCCTTTTGTGGACTTTTAGTCACCGTTTTCTGGTCCTGAAGTGATTTCAATAGTTGTTGAACCCCAAGGCGCACTTACGTGTTAGTCATCAACACTCACAGTTTTGGCTGATTCTGGCCTGTTTTATGGACTATTACTCACTGTTTTGGGGCCCCGGAGTGATTTCCACGGTTAATGAACCGCAGGGTGCATTTACGTGTCGGTCATCAACACTCGCAGTTTTGACCGATTCTGGCCCGTTTCTTGGACTATTACTCTGTTTTTAGGTCCAAGCGTGATTTCCACGATTTACGAACCCTGTGGTGCGTTTACGTGTCGGTCAATGACACTCACAATTTTGGCCAATTTCTGGTCCGTTTTGTGTACTATTACTCACCGTTTTGGCGTCCCAGAGCGATTTCCATGATTTACAATCCCCGGGGTGCGTTTGCGTCTCTGTCGCCAACACTCATAGTTTTGGCCACTTCTGACGTGATTCGTGGACTATTACTCATCATTTAGGGGACCCGAAGCGATTCCATAGTGGTTGAACCCTAAGGTCCGTTTACGTGTCGGTCATCAACACTCACAGTTTTTGCCGATTCTGGCCCGTTTCATGGACTATTACTCACCATTTTGGGGCCACAAAGTGATTTCCACAGTTGTTTGACCCCATGGCGCGCTTACGTGTCGATCATCAACAAGCGCACCTTGGGCCGATTTTGGCCCATTTCTTGCATTATTACTTAGTTTTGGGGTCCCGGAGTGATTTCCACAATTGACAAACTCCGGGGTGCGTTTACGTGTCGGTCATAAACACTCACAATTTTGGCCAATTCTCGTCCGTTTCGTGCACTATTACTCACCGTTTCGGCGTCCCAGAGCGATTTCCACGATTGACAATCTCCGGAGTGCGTTTGCGTGTCTGTCGTCAACACTCACAGTTTTGGCCAATTCTGACGCGATTCGTGGGCTATTACTCAACATTTAGGGGTCCCGAAGCGATTTCTATAGTTGTTGAACCCCAATGTGCGTTTAGGTGTCGGTCATCAACACTCACTATTTTGTGGCCCCGCTGTGATTTCCACGATTAACGAACCGCGGGGTGCGTTTACATGTCGGTCATCAATACTAGTAGTTTTGGCAAATTCTGGCCCGTTTCGTGGACAATTACTCACTGTTTTGGGGCCCCGGAATGATTTCCACGATTAATGAACCCACGGGTGCGCTTACGTGTCGGTTATGAACACTCACAGTTTTGGCCAATTCTAATGCCTTTTGTGGACTTTTAGTCACCGTTTTCTGGTCCTGAAGTGAGTTCAATAGTTGTTGAACCCCAAGGCGCACTTACGTGTTAGTCATCAACACTCACAGTTTTGGCTGATTCTGGCATGTTTCATGGACTATTACTCACTGTTTTGGGGCCCCGGAGTGATTTCCACGGTTAACGAACCGCAGGGTGCATTTACGTGTCGGTCATCAACACTCACTGTTTTGGCCGAATCTGGCCCGTTTCATGGACTATTACTCACCGTTTTGGGGCCCCAAAGTGATTTCCACAGTTGTTTGACCCCATGGTGCGCTTACGTGTCGATCATCAATAAGCGCATTTTGGGACGATTTTGGCCCATTTCTTGCATTATTACTTAGTTTCGGGGTCCTGGAGTGATTTCCACGATTGACGAACTCCGGGGTGCGTTTACGTGTCAGTCATAAACACTCACAATTTTGGCCAATTCTCGTCCGTTTCATGCACTATTACTCACTGTTTGGGCGTCCCAGATAGATTTCCACGATTGGCAATCCCCGGAGTGCGTTTGCGTGTCTGTCGTCAACACTCACAGTTTTGGCCAATTCTGACGCAATTCGTGGGCTATTATTCACCATTTAGGGGTCCCGAAGCGATTTCCATAGTTGTTGAACCCCAAGGTGCATTTAGGTGTCGGTCATCAACACTCACTGTTTTGGGGCCCCGGTGTGATTTCCATGATTAACAATCCCCGGGGTGCGTTTACATGTTGGTCATCAATACTAGTAGTTTTGGCCAATTCTGGCCCGTTTCGTGGACAATTACTCACTGTTTTGGGGCCCCGGAATGATTTCCACGATAAACGAACCCCCGGGTGCGCTTACGTCTCGATTATGAACAATCACAGTTTTGGCCAATTCTAACGCGTTTTGTGGACTTTTAGTCACCGTTTTCTGGGCCTGAAGTGATTTCCATAGTTGTTGAACCCCAAGGCGCACTTACGTGTTAGTCATCAACACTCACAGTTTTGGCTGATTCTGGCCTGTTTCATGGACTATTACTCACTGTTTTGGGGCCCTGGAGTGATTTCCACGGTTAACGAACCGCAGGGTGCATTTACGTGTCGGTCATCAGCACTCGCAGTTTTGGCCGATTCTGGCCCGTTTCTTGGACTATTACTCTGTTTTTGGGTCCAAGCGTGATTTCCATGATTTACGAACCCCGTGGTGCGTTTACGTGTCGGTCAATGACACTCACAATTTGGGCCAATTTCTGGTCCGTTTCGTGTACTATTACTCACCGTTTTGGCGTCCCAGAGCGATTTCCATGATTTAAAATCCCCGGGGTGCGTTTGCGTCTCTGTCGTCAACACTCACAGTTTTGGCAAATTCTGACGCGATTCGTGGACTATTACTCATCATTTAGGGGTCCTGAAGCGATTCCATAGTGGTTGAACCCTAAGGTCCGTTTACGTGTCGGTCATCAACACTCACTGTTTTGGCCGAATCTGGCCCGTTTCATGGACTATTACTCACCGTTTTGGGGCCCCAAAGTGATTTCCACGGTTGTTTGACCCCATGGTGCGCTTACGTGTCAATCATCAACAAGCGCATTTTGGGACGATTTTGGCCCATTTCTTGCATTATTACTTAGTTTTGGGGTCCTGGAGTGATTTCCACGATTGACGAACTCCGGGGTGCGTTTACGTGTCGGTCATAAACACTCACAATTTTGGCCAATTCTCGTCCGTTTCATGCACTATTACTCACCGTTTGGGCGTCCCAGAGAGATTTCCATGATTGGCAATACCCGGAGTGTGTTTGCGTGTCTGTCGTCAGCACTCACAGTTTTGGCCAATTCTGACGCGATTCGTGGGCTATTATTCACCATTTAGGGGTCCCGAAGCGATTTCCATAGTTGTTGAACCCCAACGTGCGTTTAGGTGTCGGTCATCAACACTCACTGTTTTGGGGCCCCGGTGTGATTTCCATGATTAACAATCCCCGGGGTGCGTTTACATGTCGGTCATCAATACTAGTAGTTTTGGCCAATTCCGGCCCGTTTCGTGGACAATTACTCACTGTTTTGGAGCCCCGGAATGATTTCCACGATAAACGAACCCCCGGGTGCGCTTACGTCTCGATTATGAACAATCACAGTTTTGGGCAATTCTAACGCGTTTTGTGGACTTTTAGTCACCGTTTTCTGGGCCTGAAGTGATTTCCATAGTTGTTGAACCCCAAGGCGCACTTACGTGTTAGTCATCAACACTCACAGTTTTGGCTGATTCTGGCCTGTTTCATGGACTATTACTCACTGTTTTGGGGCCCTGGAGTGATTTCCACGGTTAACGAACCGCAGGGTGCATTTACGTGTCGGTCATCAACACTCCCAGTTTTGGCCGATTCTGGCCCGTTTCTTGGACTATTACTCTGTTTTTTGGTCCAAGCGTGATTTCCAAGATTTACGAACCCCGTGGTGCATTTACGTGTCGGTCAATGACACTCACAATTTTGGCCAATTTCTGGTCCGTTTTGTGTACTATTAGTCACCGTTTTGGCGTTCCAGAGCGATTTCCATGATTTACAATCCCCGGGGTGCATTTGCATCTCTGTCGTCAACACTCACAGTTTTGGCCAATTCTGACGCGATTCGTGGACTATTACTCATCATTTAGGGGTCCCGAAGCGATTCCATAGTGGTTGAACCATAAGGTCCATTTACGTGTCGGTCATCAACACTGGCAGTTTTGGCCGATTCTGGCCCATTTCATGGACTATTACTCACCGTTTTGGGGCCCCAAAGTGATTTCCACGGTTGTTTGACCCCATGGTGCGCTTACGTGTCGATCATCAACAAGCGCATTTTGGGACGATTTTGGCCCATTTATTGCATTATTACTTAGTTTTGGGGTCCCGGAGTGATTTCCACGATTGACGAACTCCATGGTGTGTTTAAGTGTCGGTCATAAACACTCACAATTTTGGCCAATTCTCGTCCGTTTCATGCACTATTACTCACCGTTTGGGCGTCCCAGAGAGATTTCCACGATTGACAATCCCCGCAGTGCGTTTGCGTGTCTGTCGTCAACACTCATAGTTTTGGCCAATTCTGACGCGATTCAAGGGCTATTATTCACCATTTAGGGCTCCCGAAGCGATTTCCATAGTTGTTGAACCCCAAGGTGCGTTTAGGTGTCGGTCATCAACACTCACTGTTTTGGGGCCCCGGTGTGATTTCCACGATTAACGATCCCCGTGGTGCGTTTACATGTCGGTCATCAATACTAGTAGTTTTGGCCAATTCTGGCCCGTTTCGTGGACAATTACTCACTGTTTTGGGGCCCCGGAATGATTTCCACGATTAACGAACCCCCGGGTGCGCTTACGTCTCGATTATGAACAATCACAGTTTTGGCCAATTCTAACGCGTTTTGTGGACTTTTAGTCACCGTTTTCTGGGCCTGAAGTGATTTCCATAGTTGTTGAACCCCAAGGCGCACTTACGTGTTAGTCATCAACACTCACAGTTTTGGCTGATTCTGGCCTGTTTCATCGACTATTACTCACTGTTTTGGGGCCCTGGAGTGATTTCCACGGTTAACGAACCGCAGGGTGCATTTACGTGTCGGTCATCAACACTCGCAGTTTTGGCCGATTCTGGCCCGTTTCTTGGACTATTACTCTGTTTTTTGGTCCAAGCGTGATTTCCATGATTTACGAACCCCGTGGTGCGTTTACGTGTCGGTCAATGACACTCACAATTTTGGCCAATTTCTGGTCCGTTTTGTGTACTATTAGTCACCGTTTTGGCGTTCCAGAACGATTTCCATGATTTACAATCCCCGGGGTGCGTTTGCGCCTCTGTCGTCAACACTCACAGTTTTGGCCAATTCTGACGCGATTCGTGGACTATTACTCATCATTTAGGGGTCCCGAAGCGATTCCATAGTGGTTGAACCATAAGGTCCATTTACGTGTCGGTCATCAACACTGGCAGTTTTGGCCGATTCTGGCCCATTTCATGGACTATTACTCACCGTTTTGGGGCCCCAAAGTGATTTCCACGGTTGTTTGACCCCATGGTGCGCTTATGTGTCGATCATCAACAAGCGCATTTTGGGACGATTTTGGCCCATTTCTTGCATTATTACTTAGTTTTAGGGTCCCGGAGTGATTTCCACGATTGACGAACTCCATGGTGTGTTTAAGTGTCGGTCATAAACACTCACAATTTTGGCCAATTCTCGTCCGTTTCATGCACTATTACTCACCGTTTGGGCGTCCCAGAGAGATTTCCACGATTGACAATCCCCGCAGTGCGTTTGCGTGTCTGTCGTCAACACTCATAGTTTTGGCCAATTCTGACGCGATTCGAGGGCTATTATTCACCATTTAGGGCTCCCGAAGCGATTTCCATAGTTGTTGAACCCCAAGGTGCGTTTAGGTGTCGGTCATCAACACTCACTGTTTTGGGGCCCCGGTGTGATTTCCACGATTAAGGATCCCCGTGGTGCGTTTACATGTCGGTCATCAATACTAGTAGTTTTGGCCAATTCTGGCCCGTTTCATGGACAATTACTCACTGTTTTGGGGCCCCGGAATGATTTCCACGATTAACGAACCCCCGGGTGCGCTTACGTCTCGATTATGAACAATCACAGTTTTGGCCAATTCTAACGCGTTTTGTGGACTTTTAGTCACCGTTTTCTGGGCCTGAAGTGATTTCCATAGTTGTTGAACCCCAAGGCGCACTTACGTGTTAGTCATCAACACTCACAGTTTTGGCTGATTTTGGCTGTTTCATCGACTATTACTCACTGTTTTGGGGCCCTGGAGTGATTTCCACGGTTAACGAACCGCAGGGTGCATTTACGTGTCGGTCATCAACACTCGCAGTTTTGGCCGATTCTGGCCCGTTTCTTGGACTATTACTCTGTTTTTTGGTCCAAGCGTGATTTCCATGATTTACGAACCCCGTGGTGCGTTTACGTGTCGGTCAATGACACTCACAATTTTGGCCAATTTCTGGTCCGTTTTGTGTACTATTAGTCACCGTTTTGGCGTTCCAGAGCGATTTCCATGATTTACAATCCCCGGGGTGCGTTTGCGCCTCTGTCGTCAACACTCACAGTTTTGGCCAATTCTGACGCGATTTGTGGACTATTACTCATCATTTAGGGGTCCCGAAGCGATTCCATAGTGGTTGAACCCTAAGGTCCGTTTACGTGTCGGTCATCAACACTCGCAGTTTTGGCCGATTCTGGCCCGTTTCATGGACTATTACTCACCGTTTTGGTGCCCCAAAGTGATTTCCACGGTTGTTTGACCCCATGGTGCGCTTACCTGTCGATCATCAACAAGCGCATTTTGGGACGATTTTGGCCCATTTCTTGCATTATTACTTAGTTTTGGGGTCCCGGAGTGATTTCCACGAATGACGAACTCCATGGTGTGTTTAAGTGTCGGTCATAAACACTAACAATTTTGGCCAATTCTCGTCCGTTTCATGCACTATTACTCACCGTTTGGGCGTCCCAGAGATATTTCCACGATTGACAATCCCCATAGTGCGTTTGCGTGTCTGTCGTCAACACTCATAGTTTTGGCCAATTCTGACGTGATTCGTGGGCTATTATTCACCATTTAGGGCTCCCGAAGCGATTTCCATAGTTGTCGAACCCCAAGGTGCGTTTAGGTGTCGGTCATCAACACTCACTGTTTTGGGGCCCCGGTGTGATTTCCACGATTAACGATCCCCGTGGTGCGTCTACATGTCGGTCATCAATACTAGTAGTTTTGGCCAATTCTGGCCCGTTTCGTGGACAATTACTCACTGTTTTGGGGCCCCGGAATGATTTCCACGATTAACGAACCCCCGGGTGCGCTTACGTGTCGGTTATGAACACTCATAGTTTTGGCCAATTCTAACGCGTTTTGTGGACTTTTATTCACCGTTTTCTGGGCCTGAAGTGATTTCCATAGTTGTTGAATCCCAAGGCGCACTTACGTGTTAGTCATCAACACTCACAGTTTTGGCTGATTCTGGCCTGTTTCATGCACTATTACTCACTGTTTTGGGGCACCGGAGTGATTTCCACGGTTAACGAACCGCAGGGTGCATTTACGTGTCGGTCATCAACACTCACAGTTTTGGCCGATTCTGGCCCGTTTCTTGGACTATTACTCTGTTTTTAGGTCGAAGCGTGATTTCCACGATTTACGAACCTCGTGGTGCGTTTACGTGTCAGTCAATGACACTCACAATTTTGGCCAATTTCTGGTCCGTTTTGTGTACTTATTACTCACCGTTTTGGCATCCCAGAGCGATTTCCACGATTTACAAACCCCGGGGTGCGTTTGCGTCTCTGTCGCCAACACTCACAGTTTTGGCCACTTCTGACGCGATTCGTGGACTATTGCTCATTATTTAGGGGTCCCGAAGCGATTCCATACTGGTTGAACCCTAACGTCCGTTTATGTGTCAGTCATCAACACTCACAGTTTTGGCCGATTCTGGCCCGTTTCATGGACTAATACTCACCGTTTTGGGGCCACAAAGTGATTTCCACGGTTGTTTGACCCCATGGTGCGTTTACGTGTCGATCCTCAACAAGCGCACTTTGGACCGATTTTGGCCCATTTCTTGCATTATTACTTAGTTTTGGGGTCCCGGAGTGATTTCCACAATTGACGAACTCCGGGGTGCGTTTACGTGTTGGTCATAAACACTCACAATTTTGGCCAATTCTCGTCCGTTTCGTGCACTATTACTCACCGTTTCGGCGTCCCAGAGCGATTTCCACGATTGACAATCCCCGGAGTGCGTTTGCATGTCTGTCGTCAACACTCATAGTTTTGGCAAATTCTGACACGATTCATGGGCTATTACTCAACATTTAGTTGTCCCAAACCAATTTCCATAGTTGTTGAACCCCAAGGTGCGTTTAGGTGTCGGTCATCAACACTCACTGTTTTGGGGCCCCAGTGTGATTTCCACGATTAATGAACCACGGGGTGCGTTTACATGTCGGTCATCAATACTAGTAGTTTTGGCCAATTCTGGCCCATTTCATGGACAATTACTCACTATTTTGGGGCCCCGGAATGATTTCCACGATTAACGAACCCCCGGGTGCGCTTACGTGTCGGTTATGAACACTCATAGTTTTGGCCAATTCTAACGTGTTTTGTGGACTTTTAGTCACCGTTTTCTGGTCCTGAAGGGATTTCCATAGTTGTTGAACCCTAAGGCGCACTTACGTGTTAGTCATCAATAATCACAGTTTTGGCTGATTCTGGCCTGTTTCATGGACTATTACTCACTGTTTTGGGGCCCCGGAGTGATTTCCACGGTTAACGAACTGCAGGGTGCATCTACGTGTCGGTCATCAACACTCGCAGTTTTGGCCGATTCTGGCCCGTTTCTTGGACTATTACTCTGTTTTTTGGTCCAAGCGTGATTTCCATGATTTACGAACCCCGTGGTGCGTTTACGTGTCGGTCAATGACACTCACAATTTTGGCCAATTTCTGGTCCGTTTTTTGTACTATTACTCACCGTTTTGGCGTTCCAGAAAGATTTCCATGATTTACAATCCCCGGGGTGCATTGCGTCTCTGTCGTCAACACTCACAGTTTTGGCCAATTCTGACGCGATTCGTGGACTATTACTCAACATTTAGGGGTCCCGAAGTGATTCCATAGTGGTTGAACCCTAAGGTCCGTTTACGTGTCGGTCATCAACACTCGCAGTTTTGGCCGATTCTGGCCCGTTTCATGGACTATTACTCACCGTTTTGGGGCCCCAAAGTGATTTCCGCGGTTGTTTGACCCCATGGTGCGCTTACGTGTCGATCATCAACAAGCGCATTTTGGGACGATTTTGGCCCATTTCTTGCATTATTACTTAGTTTTGGGGTCCCGGAGTGATTTCCACGATTGACGAACTCCGGGGTGCATTTATGTGTCGGTCATAAACACTCACAATTTTGGCCAATTCTCGTCCGTTTCATGCACTATTACTCACAGTTTGGGCGTCCCAGAGAGATTTCCACGATTGACAATCCCCGAAGTGTCTTTGCGTGTCTGTCGTCAACACTCACAGTTTTGGCCAATTCTGACGCGATTCGTGGGCTATTATTCACCATTTAGGGGTCCCGAAGCGATTTCCATAGTTGTTGAACCCCAAGGTGCGTTTAGGTGTCGGTCATCAATACTAGTAGTTTTGGCCAATTCTGGCCCGTTTCGTGGACAATTACTCACTGTTTTGGGGCCCCGGAATGATTTCCACGATAAACGAACCCCCGGGTGCGCTTACGTCTCGATTATGAACAATCACAGTTTTGGCCAATTCTAACGCGTTTTGTGGACTTTTAGTCACCGTTTTCTAGGCCTGAAGTGATTTCCATAGTTGTTGAACCCCAAGGCGCACTTACGTGTTAGTCATCAACACTCACAGTTTTGGCTGATTCTGGCCTGTTTCATGGACTATTACTCACTGTTTTGGGGCCCTGGAGTGATTTCCACGGTTAACGAACCGCAGGGTGCATTTACGTGTCGGTCATCAACACTCGCAGTTTTGGCCGATTCTGGCCCGTTTCTTGGACTATTACTCTGTTTTTTGGTCCAAGCGTGATTTCCATGATTTACGAACCCCGTGGTGCGTTTACGTGTCGGTCACAATTTTGGCCAATTTCTGCTCCGTTTTGTGTACTATTACTCACCATTTTGGCGTTCCAGAGCGATTTCCATTATTCAGAATCCCCGGGGTGCGTTTGCGTCTCTGTCGTCAACACTCACAGTTTTGGCCCATTCTGACGCGATTCGTGGACTATTACTCATCATTTAGGGGTCCCGAAGCGATTCCATAGTGGTTGAACCCTAAGGTCCGTTTACGTGTCGGTCATCAACACTCGGAGTTTTGGCCGATTCTGGCCCGTTTCATGGACTATTACTCACCGTTTTGGGGCCCCAAAGTGATTTCCACGGTTGTTTGACCCCATGGTGCACTTACGTGTTGATCATCAACAAGCGCATTTTGGGACGATTTTGGCCCATTTCTTGCATTATTACTTAGTTTTGGGGTCCCGGAGTGATTTCCACGATTGACGAACTCCACGGTGTGTTTAAGTGTCGGTCATAAACACTCACAATTTTGGCCAATTCTCGTCCGTTTCATGCACTATTACTCACCGTTTGGGCGTCCCAGAGAGATGTCCACGATTGACAATCCCCGGAGTGCGTTTGCGTGTCTGTCGTCAACACTCACAGTTTTGGCCAATTCTGACGCGATTCATGGGCTATTACTCAACATTTAGTTGTCCCGAACCGATTTCCATAGTTGTTGAACCCCAAGGTGCGTTTAGGTGTCGGTCATCAACACTCACTGTTTTGGGGCCCCAGTGTGATTTCCACGATTAACGAACCACGGGGTGCGTTTACATGTCGGTCATCAATACTAGTAGTTTTGGCCAATTCTGGCCCATTTCGTGGACAATTACTCACTGTTTTGGGGCCCTGGAATGACTTCCACGATTAACGAACCCCCGGGTGCGCTTACGTGTCGGTTATGAACACTCACAGTTTTGGCCAATTCTAACGCGTTTTGTGGACTTTTAGTCACCGTTTTCTGGTCCTGAAGGGATTTCCATAGTTGTTCAACCCCAAGGCGCACTTACGTGTTAGTCATCAACAATCACAGTTTTGGCTGATTCTGGCCTGTTTCATGGACTATTGCTCACTGTTTTGGGGCCCCGGAGTGATTTCCACGGTTAACGAACCGCAGGGTGCATTTACGTGTCGGTCATCAACACTCGCAGTTTTGGCTGATCTGGACCGTTTCTTGGACTATTACTCTGTTTTTTGGTCCAAGCGTGATTTCCACGATTTACGAACCCCGTGGTGCGTTTACGTGTCGGTCAATGACACTCACAATTTTGGCCAATTTCTGGTCCGTTTTGTGTACTTATTACTCACCGTTTTGGCGTCCCAGAGCGATTTCCATTATTTACAATCCCCGGGGTGCATTTGCGTCTCTGTCGTCAACACTCATCGTTTTGGCCAATTCTGACGCGATTCGTGGACTATTACTCATCATTTATGGGTCCCGAAGGGATTCCGTAGTGGTTGAACCCTAAGGTCCGTTTACGTGTCGGTCATCAAAACTCGCAGTTTTGGCCGATTCTGGCCCGTTTCATGGACTATTACTCACCATTTTGGGGCCCCAAAGTGATTTCCACGGTTGTTTGACCCCATGGTGCGCTTACATATCGATCATCAACAAGCGCATTTTGGGACGATTTTGGCCCATTTCTTGCATTGTTACTTAGTTTTGGGGTCCCGGAGTGATTTCCACGATTGACGAACTCCACGGTGTGTTTAAGTGTCGGTCATAAACACTCACAATTTTGGCCAATTCTCGTCCGTTTCATGCACTATTAGTCACCGTTTGGGCGTCCCGGAGAGATTTCCACGATTGACAATCTCCGGAGTGCGTTTGCGTGTCTGTCGTCAACACTCACAGTTTTGGCCAATTCTGACGCGATTCGTGGGCTATTATTCACCATTTAGGGCTCCCGAAGCGATTTCCATAGTTGTTGAACCCCAAGGTGCGTTTAGGTGTCGGTCATCAACACTCACTGTTTTGGGGCCCCGGTGTGATTTACAGGATTAACGATCCCCGTGGTGCGTTTACATGTCGGTCATCAATACTAGTAGTTTTGGCCAATTCTGGCCCGTTTCGTGGACAATTACTCACTGTTTTGGGGCCCCGGAATGATTTCCACGATTAACGAACCCCCGGGTGCGCTTACGTGTCGGTTATGAACACTCACAGTTTTGGCCAATTCTAACGCGTTTTGTGGACTTTTAGTCACCGGTTTGTTGTCTTGAAGGGATTTCCATAGTTGTTGAACCCCAAGGCGCACTTACATGTTAGTCATCAACAATCACAGTTTTGGCTGATTCTGGCCTGTTTCGTTGACTATTGCTCACTGTTTTGGGGTCCTGGAGTGATTTCCACGGTTAACGAACCGCAGGGTGCATTTACGTGTCGGTCATCAACACTCACAGTTTTGGCAGATTCTGGCCCGTTTCTTGGACTATTACTCTGTTTTTTGGTCCAAGCGTGATTTCCACGATTTACGAACCCCGTGGTGCGTTTACGTGTCGGTCAATGACACTCACAATTTTGGCCAATTTCTGGTCCGTTTTGTGTACTTATTACTCACCGTTTTGGCGTCCCAGAGCGATTTCCATTATTTACAATCCCCGGGGTGCATTTGCGTCTCTGTCGTCAACACTCATCGTTTTGGCCAATTCTGACGCGATTCGTGGACTATTACTCATCATTTATGGGTCCCGAAGGGATTCCATAGTGGTTGAACCCTAAGGTCCGTTTACGTGTCGGTCATCAAAACTCGTAGTTTTGGCCGATTCTGGCCCGTTTCATGGACTATTACTCACCATTTTGGGGCCCCAAAGTGATTTCCACGGTTGTTTGACCCCATGGTGCGCTTACATATCGATCATCAACAAGCGCATTTTGGGACGATTTTGGCCCATTTCTTGCATTGTTACTTAGTTTTGGGGTCCCGGAGTGATTTCCACGATTGACGAACTCCACGGTGCGTTTAAGTGTCGGTCATAAACACTCACAATTTTGGCCAATTCTCGTCCGTTTCATGCACTATTACTCACCGTTTGGGCGTCCCGGAGAGATTTCCACGATTGACAATCCCCGGAGTGCGTTTGCGTGTCTGTCGTCAACACTCACAGTTTTGGCCAATTCTGACGCGATTCGTGGGCTATTATTCACCATTTAGGGCTCCCGAAGCGATTTCCATAGTTGTTGAACCCCAAGGTGCGTTTAGGTGTCGGTCATCAACACTCACTGTTTTGGGGCCCCGGTGTGATTTACAGGATTAACGATCCCCGTGGTGCGTTTACATGTCGGTCATCAATACTAGTAGTTTTGGCCAATTCTGGCCCGTTTCGTGGACAATTACTCACTGTTTTGGGGCCCCGGAATGATTTCCACGATTAACGAACCCCCGGGTGCGCTTACGTGTCGGTTATGAACACTCACAGTTTTGGCCAATTCTAACGCGTTTTGTGGACTTTTAGTCACCGGTTTCTTGTCTTGAAGGGATTTCCATAGTTGTTGAACCCCAAGGCGCACTTACATGTTAGTCATCAACAATCACAGTTTTGGCTGATTCTGGCCTGTTTCGTTGACTATTGCTCACTGTTTTGGGGTCCCGGAGTGATTTCCACGGTTAACGAACCGCAGGGTGCATTTACGTGTCGGTCATCAACACTCACAGTTTTGGCAGATTCTGGCCCGTTTCTTGGACTATTACTCTGTTTTTGGGTCCAAGCGTGATTTCCATGATTTACAAACCCCGTGGTGCGTTTACGTGTTGGTCAATGACACGCACAATTTTGGCCAATTTCTGGTCCGTTTCGTGTACTATTACTCACCGTTTTGGCGTCCCAGAGCGATTTCCATTATTCACAATCCACGGGGTGCGTTTGCGTCTCTGTCGTCAACACTCATCGTTTTGGCCAATTCTGACGCGATTCATGGACTATTACTCATCATTTATGGGTCCCGAAGCGATTCCATAGTGGTTGAACCCTAAGGTCCGTTTACGTGTCGGTCATCAAAACTCGCAGTTTTGGCCGATTCTGGCCCGTTTCATGGACTATTACTCGCCATTTTGGGGCCCCAAAGTGATTTCCACGGTTGTTTGACTCCATGGTGCGCTTACGTGTCGATCATCAACAAGAGCATTTTCGGACGATTTTGTCCCATTTCTTGCATTATTACTTAGTTTTGGGGTCCCGGAGTGATTTCCACGATTGACGAACTCCGGGGTGCGTTTACGTGTCGGTCATAAACACTCACAATTTTGGCCAATTCTCGACCGTTTCATGCACTATTACTCACCGTTTGGGCGTCCCAGAGAGATTTCCACGATTGACAATCCCCGGAGTGCGTTTGCGTGTCTGTCGTCAACACTCATAGTTTTGGCCAATTCTGACGCGATTCGTGGGCTATTATTCACCATTTAGGGCTCCCGAAGCGATTTCCATAGTTGTTGAACCCCAACGTGCGTTTAGGTGTCGGTCATCAACACTCACTGTTTTGGGGCCCCGGTGTGATTTCCACGATTAACGATCCCCGTGGTGCGTTTACATGTCGGTCATCAATACTAGTAGTTTTGGCCAATTCTGGCCCGTTTCATGGACAATTACTCACTGTTTTGGGGCCCCGGAATGATTTCCATGATTAACGAACCCCCGGGTGCGCTTACGTGTCGGTTATGAACACTCACAGTTTTGGCCAATTCTAACGCGTTTTGTGGACTTTTAGTCACCGTTTTCTTGGCCTGAAGTGATTTCCATAGTTGTTGAACCCCAAGGCGCACTTACGTGTTAGTCATCAACACTCACAATTTTGGCTGATTCTGGCCTGTTTCATGGACTATTACTCACTGTTTTGGGGCCCCAGAGTGATTTCCACGGTTAACTATCCGCGGGGTGCATTTACGTATCGGTCATCAACACTCGCAGTTTTGGCCGATTCTGGCCCGTTTCTTGGACTATTACTCTGTTTTTGGGTCCAAGCGTGATTTCCATGATTTACGAACCCCGTGGTGCGTTTACGTGTTGGTCAATGACACGCACAATTTTGGCCAATTTCTGGTCCGTTTCGTGTACTATTACTCACCGTTTTGGCGTCCTAGAGCGATTTCCATGATTTACAATCCCCGGGGTTTGTTTGCATCTCTGTCGTCAACACTCACAGTTTTGGCCAATTCTGACGCGATTCGTGGACTATTACTCATCATTTAGGGGTCCCAAAGCGATTCCATAGTGGTTGAACCCTAAGGTCCGTTTACGTGTCGGTCATCAACACTCACTGTTTTGGCCGAATCTGGCCCGTTTCATGTACTATTACTCACCGTTTTGGGGCCCCAAAGTGATTTCCACGGTTGTTTGACTCCATGGTGCGCTTACATATCGATCATCAACAAGCGCATTTTGGGACGATTTTGGCCCATTTCTTGCATTATTACTTAGTTTTGGGGTCCCGGAGTGATTTCCACGATTGACGAACTCCACGGTGCGTTTAAGTGTCGGTCATAAACACTCACAATCTTGGCCAATTCTCGTCCGTTTCATGCACTATTACTCACCGTTTGGGCGTCCCGGAGAGATTTCCACGATTGACAATCCCCGGAGTGCGTTTGCGTGTCTGTCATCAACACTCACAGTTTTGGCCAATTCTGACGCGATTCGTGGGCTATTATTCACCATTTAGGGCTCCCGAAGCGATTTCCATAGTTGTTGAACCCCAAGGTGCGTTTAGGTGTCGGTCATCAACACTCACTGTTTTGGGGCCCCGGTGTGATTTCCACGATTAACAATCCTCGTGGTGCGTTTACATGTCGGTCATCAATACTAGTAGTTTTGGCCAATTCTGGCCCGTTTCGTGGACAATTACTCACTGTTTTGGGGCCCCGGAATGATTTCCACGATTAACGAACCCCCGGGTGCGCTTACGTGTCGGTTATGAACACTCACAGTTTTGGCCAATTCTAACGCGTTTTGTGGACTTTTAGTCACCGTTTTCTTAGCCTGAAGTGATTTCCATAGTTGTTGAACCCCAAGGCGCACTTACGTGTTAGTCATCAACACTCACAATTTTGGCTGATTCTGGCCTGTTTCATGGACTGTTACTCACTGTTTTGGGGCCCCGGAGTGATTTCCACGGTTAACTATCCGCGGGGTGCATTTACGTATCGGTCATCAACACTCGCAGTTTTGGCCGATTCTGGCCCGTTTCTTGGACTATTACTCTGTTTTTGGGTCCAAGCGTGATTTCCATGATTTACGAACCCCGTGGTGCGTTTACGTGTTGGTCAATGACACGCACAATTTTGGCCAATTTCTGGTCCGTTTCGTGTACTATTACTCACCGTTTTGGCGTCCTAGAGCGATTTCCATGATTTACAATCCCCGTGGTTTGCTTGCATCTCTGTCGTCAACACTCACAGTTTTGGCCAATTCTGACGCGATTCGTGGACTATTACTCATCATTTAGGGGTCCCAAAGCGATTCCATAGTGGTTGAACCCTAAGGTCCGTTTACGTGTCGGTCATCAACACTCACTGTTTTGGCCGAATCTGGCCCGTTTCATGTACTATTACTCACCGTTTTGGGGCCCCAAAGTGATTTCCACGGTTGTTTGACTCCATGGTGCGCTTACGTGTCGATCATCAACAAGCGCATTTTCGGACGATTTTGTCCCATTTCTTGCATTACTACTTAGTTTTGGGGTCCCGGAGTGATTTCCACGATTGACGAACTCCGGGGTGCGTTTACGTGTCGGTCATAAACACTCACAATTTTGGCCAATTCTCAACCATTTCATGCACTATTACTCACCGTTTGGGCGTCCCAGAGAGATTTCCACGATTGACAATCCCCGGAGTGCGTTTGCGTGTCTGTCGTCAACACTCACAGTTTTGGCCAATTCTGACGCGATTCGTGGGCTATTATTCACCATTTAGGGCTCCCGAAGCGATTTCCATAGTTGTTGAACCCCAAGGTGCGTTTAGGTGTCGGTCATCAACACTCACTGTTTTGGGGCCCCGGTGTGATTTCCACGATTAACGATCCCCGTGGTGCGTTTACATGTCGGTCATCAATACTAGTAGTTTTGGCCAATTCTGGCCCGTTTCATGGACAATTACTCACTGTTTTGGGGCCCGGAATGATTTCCATGATTAACGAACCCCCGGGTGCGCTTACGTGTCGGTTATGAACACTCACAGTTTTGGCCAATTCTAACGCGTTTTGTGGACTTTTAGTCACCGTTTTCTTGGCCTGAAGTGATTTCCATAGTTGTTGAACCCCAAGGCGCACTTACGTGTTAGTCATCAACACTCAAAATTTTGGCTGATTCTGGCCTGTTTCATGGACTATTACTCACTGTTTTGGGGCCCCGGAGTGATTTCCACGGTTAACTATCCGCGGGGTGCATTTACGTATCAGTCATCAACACTCGCAGTTTTGGCCGATTCTGGCCCGTTTCTTGGACTATTACTCTGTTTTTGGGTCCAAGCGTGATTTCCATGATTTACGAACCCCGTGGTGCGTTTACATGTCGGTCAATGACACTCACAATTTTGGCCAATTTCTGGTCCGTTTCGTGTACTATTACTCACCGTTTTGGCGTCCTAGAGCGATTTCCATGATTTACAATCCCCGGGGTGCGTTTGCGTCTCTGTCGTCAACACTCACAGTTTTGGCCAATTCTGACGCGATTCGTGGACTATTACTCATCATTTAGGGGTCCCAAAGCGATTCCATAGTGGTTGAACCCTAAGGTCCGTTTACGTGTCGGTCATCAACACTCACTGTTTTGGCCGAATCTGGCCCGTTTCATGGACTATTACTCACCGTTTTGGGGCCCCAAAGTGATTTCCACGGTTGTTTGACTCCATGGTGCGCTTACGTGTCGATCATCAACAAGCGCATTTTGGGACGATTTTGGCCCATTTCTTGCATTATTACTTAGTTTTGGGGTCCCGGAGTGATTTCCACGATTGACGAACTCCGGAGTGCGTTTACGTGTCGGTCATAAACACTCACAATTTTGGCCAATTCTCGACCGTTTCATGCACTATTACTCACCGTTTGGGCGTCCCAGAGAGATTTCCATGATTGACAATCCCCGGAGTGCGTTTGCGTGTCTGTCGTCAACACTCACAGTTTTGGCCAATTCTGACGCGATTCGTGGGCTATTATTCACCATTTAGGGCTCCCGAAGCGATTTCCATAGTTGTTGAACCCCAAGGTGCGTTTAGGTGTCGGTTATCAACACTCACTGTTTTGGGGCCCCAGTGTGATTTCCACTATTAACGATCCCCGTGGTGCGTTTACATGTCGGTCATCAATACTAGTAGTTTTGGCCAATTCTGGCCCGTTTCGTGGACAATTACTCACGTTTTTTGGCCCCGGAATGATTTCCGCGATTAACGAACCCCCGGGTGCGCTTACGTGTCAGTTATGAACACTCACAGTTTTGGCCAATTCTAACGCGTTTTGTGGACCTTTAGTCACCGTTTTCTGGGCCTGAAGTGATTTACATAGTTGTTGAACCCCAAGGCGCACTTACGTGTTAGTCATCAACACTCACAGTTTTGGCTGATTCTGGCCTGTTTCATGGACTATTACTCACTATTTTGGGGCCCCGGAGTGATTTCCACGGTTAACTATCCGCGGGGTGCATTTACGTATCGGTCATAAACACTCGCAGTTTTGGCCGATTTTGGCCCATTTCTTGGACTATTACTCTATTTTTGGGTCCAAGCGTGATTTCCGTGATTTACGAACCCCGTGGTGCGTTTACGTGTCGGTCAATGACACTCACAATTTTGGCCAATTTCTGGTCCGTTTCGTGTACTATTACTCACCGTTTTGGCGTCCTAGAGCGATTTCCATGATTTACAATCCCCGGGGTGCGTTTGCGTCTCTGTCGTCAACACTCACAGTTTTGGCCAATTCTGACGCGATTCGTGGACTATTACTCATCATTTAGGGGTCCCAAAGCGATTCCATAGTGGTTGAACCCTAAGGTCCGTTTACGTGTCGGTCATCAACACTCACTGTTTTGGCCGAATCTGGCCCGTTTCATGGACTATTACTCACCGTTTTGGGGCCCCAAAGTGATTTCCACGGTTGTTTGACTCCATGGTGCGCTTACGTGTCGATCATCAACAAGCGCATTTTGGGACGATTTTGGCCCATTTCTTGCATTATTACTTAGTTTTGGGGTCCCGGAGTGATTTCCACGATTGACGAACTCCGG
>NC_041388.1:512253668-512281873 GCF_002162155.2 Triticum dicoccoides
CGTTTACGTGTCGGTCATCAACACTCACTGTTTTGGCCGAATCTGGCCCGTTTCATGGACTATTACTCACCGTTTTGGGGCCCCAAAGTGATTTCCACGGTTGTTTGACTCCATGGTGCGCTTACGTGTCGATCATCAACATGCGCATTTTGGGACGATTTTGGCCCATTTCTTGCATTATTACTTAGTTTTGGGGTCCCGGAGTGATTTCCACGATTGACGAACTCCGGGGTGCGTTTACGTGTCGGTCATAAACACTCACAATTTTGGCCAATTCTCGACCGTTTCATGCACTATTACTCACCGTTTGGGCGTCCCAGAGAGATTTCCACGATTGACAATCCCCGGAGTGCGTTTGCGTGTCTGTCGTCAACACTCACAGTTTTGGCCAATTCTGACGCCATTCGTGGGCTATTATTCACCATTTAGGGCTCCCGAAGCGATTTCCATAGTTGTTGAACCCCAAGGTGCGTTTAGGTGTCGGTCATCAACACTCACTGTTTTGGGGCCCCGGTGTGATTTCCAGTATTGACGATCCCCGTGGTGCGTTTACATGTCGGTCATCAATACTAGTAGTTTTGGCCAATTCTGGCCCGTTTCGTGGACAATTACTCACTGTTTTGGGGCCCCGGAATGATTTCCACGATTAACGAAACCCCGAGTGCGCTTACATGTCGGTTATGAACACTCACAGTTTTGGCCAATTCTAACGCGTTTTGTGGACTTTTAGTCACCGTTTTTTGGGCCTGAAGTGATTTCCATAGTTGTTGAACCCCAAGGCGCACTTACATGTTAGTCATCAACACTCACAGTTTTGGCTGATTCTGGCCTGTTTCATGGACTATTACTCACTATTTTGGGGCCCCGGAGTGATTTCCACGGTTAACTATCCGCGGGGTGCATTTACGAATCGGTCATCAACACTCGCAGTTTTGGCCGATTCTGGCCCGTTTCTTGGACTATTACTCTGTTTTTGGGTCCAAGCGTGATTTCCATGATTTAGGAACCCCGTGGTGCGTTTACGTGTCGGTCAATGACACTCACAATTTTGGCCAATTTCTGGTCCGTTTCGTGTACTATTACTCACCGTTTTGGCGTCCTAGAGCGATTTCCATGATTTACAATCCCCGGGGTGCGTTTGCGTCTCTGTCGTCAACACTCACAGTTTTGGCCAATTCTGACGCGATTCGTGGACTCTTACTCATCATTTAGGGGTCCCAAAGCGACTCCATAGTGGTTGAACCCTAAGGTTCGTTTACGTGTCGGTCATCAACACTCACTGTTTTGGCCGAATCTGGCCCGTTTCATGGACTATTACTCACCGTTTTGGGGCCCCAAAGTGATTTCCACGGTTGTTTGACTCCATGGTGCGCTTACGTGTCGATCATCAACATGCGCATTTTGGGACGATTTTGGCCCATTTCTTGCATTATTACTTAGTTTTGGGGTCCCGGAGTGATTTCCACGATTGACGAACTCCGGGGTGCGTTTACGTGTCGGTCATAAACACTCACAATTTTGGCCAATTCTCGACCGTTTCATGCACTATTACTCACCGTTTGGGCGTCCCAGAGAGATTTCCACGATTGACAATCCCCGGAGTGCGTTTGCGTGTCTGTCGTCAACACTCACAGTTTTGGCCAATTCTGACGCGATTCGTGGGCTATTATTCACCATTTAGGGCTCCCGAAGCGATTTCCATAGTTGTTGAACCCCAAGGTGCGTTTAGGTGTCGGTTATCAGCACTCACTGTTTTGGGGCCCCGGTGTGATTTCTAGTATTGACGATCCCCGTGGTGCGTTTACATGTCGGTCATCAATACTAGTAGTTTTGGCCAATTCTGGCCCGTTTCGTGGACAATTACTCACTGTTTTGGGGCCCCGGAATGATTTCCACGATTAACGAAACCCCGGGTGCGCTTACATGTCGGTTATGAACACTCACAGTTTTGGCCAATTCTAACGCGTTTTGTGGACTTTTAGTCACCGTTTTTTGGGCCTGAAGTGATTTCCATAGTTGTTGAACCCTAAGGCGCACTTACGTGTTAGTCATCAACACTCACAGTTTTGGCTGATTCTGGCCTGTTTCATAGACTATTACTCACTATTTTGGGTCCCCGGAGTGATTTCCACGGTTAACTATCCGCGGGGTGCATTTACGTATCGGTCATCAACACTCGCAGTTTTGGCCGATTCTGGCCCGTTTCTTGGACTATTACTCTGTTTTTGGGTCCAAGCGTGATTTCCATGATTTAGGAACCCCGTGGTGCGTTTACGTGTCGGTCAATGACACTCACAATTTTGGCCAATTTCTGGTCCGTTTCGTGTACTATTACTCACCGTTTTGGCGTCCTAGAGCGATTTCCATGATTTACAATCCCCGGGGTGCGTTTGCGTCTCTGTCGTCAACACTCACAGTTTTGGCCAATTCTGACGCGATTCGTGGACATCATTTAGGGGTCCCAAAGCGATTCCATAGTGGTTGAACCCTAAGGACCGTTTACGTGTCGGTCATCAACACTCACTGTTTTGGCCGAATCTGGCCCGTTTCATGGACTATTACTCACCGTTTTGGGGCCCCAAAGTGATTTCCACGGTTGTTTGACTCCATGGTGCGCTTACGTGTCGATCATCAGCAAGCGCATTTTGGGACGATTTTGGCCCATTTCTTGCATTATTACTTAGTTTTGGGGTCCCGGAGTGATTTCCACGATTGACGAACTCCAGGGGTGCGTTTACGTGTCGGTCATAAACACTCACAATTTTGGCCAATTCTCGACCGTTTCATGCACTATTACTCACCGTTTGGGCGTCCCAGAGAGATTTCCACGATTGACAATCCCCGGAGTGCGTTTGCGTGTCTGTCGTCAATACTCACAGTTTTGGCCAATTCTGACGCGATTCGTGGGCTATTTCCATAGTTGTTGAACCCCAAGGTGCCTTTACGTGTCGGTCATCAGCACTCACTGTTTTGGGGCCCCGGTGTGATTTCCACTATTAACGATCCCCGTGGTGCGTTTACATGTCGGTCATCAATACTAGTAGTTTTGGCCAATTCTAGCCCGTTTCGTGGACAATTACTCACTGTTTTGGGGCCCCGGAATGATTTCCACGATTAACGAACCCCCGGGTGCGCTTACGTGTCGGTTATGAACACTCACAGTTTTGGCCAATTCTAACGCGTTTTGTGGACTTTTAGGCACCGTTTTCTGGGCCTGAAGTGATTTCCATAGTTGTTGAACCCCAAGGCGCACTTACGTGTTAGTCATCAACACTCACAGTTTTGGCTGATTCTGGCCTGTTTCATGGACTATTACTCACTGTTTTGGGGCCCCGGAGTGATTTCCACGATTAACTATCCGCGGGGTGCATTTACGTATCGGTCATCAACACTCGCAGTTTTGACCGATTCTGGCCTGTTTCTTGGTCTATTACTCTGTTTTTGGGTCCAAGCGTGATTTCCACGATTTACGAACCCCGTGGTGCGTTTACGTGTCGGTCAATGACACTCACAATGACACTCACCGTTTTAGCGTCCTAGAGCGATTTCCATGATTTACAATCCCCGGGGTGCGTTTGCGTCTCTGTCGTCAACACTCACAGTTTTGGCCAATTCTGACGCGATTCGTGGACTATTACTCATCATTTAGGGTTCCCAAAGCGATTCCATAGTGGTTGAACCCTAAGGTCCGTTTACGTGTCGGTCATCAACACTCACTGTTTTGGCCAAATCTGGCCCGTTTCATGGACTATTACTCACTGTTTTGGGCCCCAAAGTGATTTCCACGGTTGTTTGACTCCATGGTGCGCTTACGTGTCGATCATCAACAAGCGCATTTTGGGACGATTTTGACCCATTTCTTGCATTATTACTTAGTTTTGGGGTCCCGGAGTGATTTCCACAATTGACGAACTCCAGGGGTGCGTTTACGTGTCGGTCATAAACACTCACAATTTTGGCCAATTCTCGACCGTTTCATGCACTATTACTCACCGTTTGGGCGTCCCAGAGAGATTTCCACGATTGACAATCCCCGGAGTGCGTTTGCGTGTCTGTCGTCAACACTCATAGTTTTGGGCCATTCTGACGCGATTCGTGGGCTATTATTCACCATTTAGGGCTCCCGAAGCGATTTCCATAGTTGTTGAACCCCAAGGTGCGTTTAGGTGTCGGTCATCAACACTCACTGTTTTGGGGCCCCGGTGTGATTTCCACTATTAACGATCCCCGTGGTGCGTTTACATGTCGGTCATCAATACTAGTAGTTTTGGCCAATTCTAGCCCGTTTCTTGGACAATTACTCACTGTTTTGGGGCCCCGGAATGATTTCCACGATTAATAAACCCCCGGGTGCGCTTACGTGTCGGTTATGAACACTCACAGTTTTGGCCAATTCTAACGCGTTTTGTGGACTTTTAGTCACCGTTTTCTGGGCCTGATGTGATTTACATAGTTGTTGAACCCCAAGGCGCACTTACGTGTTAGTCATCAACACTCACAGTTTTGGCTGATTCTGGCCTGTTTCATGGACTATTACTCACTATTTTGGGGCCCCGGAGTGATTTCCACGGTTAACTATCCGCGGGGTGCATTTACGTATCGGTCATCAACACTCGCAGTTTTGGCCGATTCTGGCCCGTTTCTTGGACTATTACTCTGTTTTTGGGTCCAAGCGTGATTTCCATGATTTAGGAACCCCGTGGTGCGTTTACGTGTCGGTCAATGACACTCACAATTTTGGCCAATTTCTGGTCCGTTTCGTGTACTATTACTCACCGTTTTGGCGTCCTAGAGCGATTTCCATGATTTACAATCCCCGGGGTGCGTTTGCGTCTCTGTCGTCAACACTCACAGTTTTGGCCAATTCTGACGCGATTCGTGGATTCTTACTCATCATTTAGGGGTCCCAAAGCGATTCCATAGTGGTTGAACCCTAAGGACCGTTTACGTGTCGGTCATCAACACTCACTGTTTTGGCCGAATCTGGCCCGTTTCATGGACTATTACTCACCGTTTTGGGGCCCCAAAGTGATTTCCACGGTTGTTTGACTCCATGGTGCGCTTACGTGTCGATCATCAACAAGCGCATTTTGGGACGATTTCGGCCCATTTCTTGCATTATTACTTAGTTTTGGGGTCCCGGAGTGATTTCCACGATTGACGAACTCCAGGGGTGCGTTTACGTGTCGGTCATAAACACTCACAATTTTGGCCAATTCTCGACCGTTTCATGCACTATTACTCACCGTTTGGGCGTCCCAGAGAGATTTCCACGATTGACAATCCCCGGAGTGCGTTTGCGTGTCTGTCGTCAACACTCACAGTTTTGGCCAATTCTGACGCGATTCGTGGGCTATTATTCACCATTTAGGGCTCCCGAAGCGATTTCCATAGTTGTTGAACCCCAAGGTGCCTTTAGGTGTCGGTCATCAGCACTCACTGTTTTGGGGCCCCGGTGTGATTTCCACTATTAACGATCCCCGTGGTGCGTTTACATGTCGGTCATCAATACTAGTAGTTTTGGCCAATTCTAGCCCGTTTCGTGGACAATTACTCACTGTTTTGGGGCCCCGGAATGATTTCCACGATTAACGAACCCCCGGGTGCGCTTACGTGTCGGGTATGAACACTCACAGTTTTGGCCAATTCTAACGCGTTTTGTGGACTTTTAGTCACCGTTTTCTGGGCCTGAAGTGATTTCCATAGTTGTTGAACCCCAAGGCGCACTTACGTGTTAGTCATCAACACTCACAGTTTTGGCTGATTCTGGCCTGTTTCATGGACTATTACTCACTGTTTTGGGGCCCCGGAGTGATTTCCATGATTAACTATCCGCGGGGTGCATTTACGTATCGGTCATCAACACTCGCAGTTTTGGCCAATTCTTGCCCGTTTCTTGGACTATTACTCTGTTTTTGGGTCCAAGCGTGATTTCCATGATTTACGAACCCCGTGGTGTGTTTACGTGTCGGTCAATGACACTCACAATTTTGGCCAATTTCTGGTCCGTTTCGTGTACTATTACTCACCGTTTTGGCGTCCTAGAGCGATTTCCATGATTTACAATCCCCGGGGTGCGTTTGCGTCTCTGTCGTCAACACTCACAGTTTTGGCCAATTCTGATGCGATTTGTGGATTCTTACTCATCATTTAGGGGTCCCAAAGCGATTCCATAGTGGTTGAACCCTAAGGACCGTTTACGTGTCGGTCATCAACACTCACTGTTTTGGCCGAATCTGGCCCGTTTCATGGACTATTACTCACCGTTTTGGGGCCCCAAAGTGATTTCCACGGTTGTTTGACTCCATGGTGCGCTTACGTGTCGATCATCAACAAGCGCATTTTGGGACGATTTCGGCCCATTTCTTGCATTATTACTTAGTTTTGGGGTCCCGGAGTGATTTCCACGATTGACGAACTCCAGGGGTGCGTTTACGTGTCGGTCATAAACACTCACAATTTTGGCCAATTCTCGACCGTTTCATGCACTATTACTCACCGTTTGGGCGTCCCAGAGAGATTTCCACGATTGACAATCCCCGGAGTGCGTTTGCGTGTCTGTCGTCAACACTCACAGTTTTGGCCAATTCTGACGCGATTCGTGGGCTATTGTTCACCATTTAGGGCTCCCGAAGCGATTTCCATAGTTGTTGAACCCCAAGGTGCCTTTAGGTGTCGGTCATCAGCACTCACTGTTTTGGGGCCCCGGTGTGATTTCCACTATTAACGATCCCCGTGGTGCGTTTACATGTCGGTCATCAATACTAGTAGTTTTGGCCAATTCTAGCCCGTTTCGTGGACAATTACTCACTGTTTTGGGGCCCCGGAATGATTTCCATGATTAACGAACCCCCGGGTGCGCTTACGTGTCGGGTATGAACACTCACAGTTTTGGCCAATTCTAACGCGTTTTGTGGACTTTTAGTCACCGTTTTCTGGGCCTGAAGTGATTTCCATAGTTGTTGAACCCCAAGGCGCACTTACGTGTTAGTCATCAACACTCACAGTTTTGGCTGATTCTGGCCTGTTTCATGGACTATTACTCACTGTTTTGGGGCCCCGGAGTGATTTCCATGATTAACTATCCGCGGGGTGCATTTACGTATCGGTCATCAACACTCGCAGTTTTGGCCAATTCTTGCCCGTTTCTTGGACTATTACTCTGTTTTTGGGTCCAAGCGTGATTTCCATGATTTACGAACCCCGTGGTGCGTTTACGTGTCGGTCAATGACACTCACAATTTTGGCCAATTTCTGGTCCGTTTCGTGTACTATTACTCACCGTTTTGGCGTCCTAGAGCGATTTCCATGATTTACAATCCCCGGGGTGCGTTTGCGTCTCTGTCGTCAACACTCACAGTTTTGGCCAATTCTGATGCGATTCGTGGATTCTTACTCATCATTTAGGGGTCCCAAAGCGATTCCATAGTGGTTGAACCCTAAGGACCGTTTACGTGTCGGTCATCAACACTCACTGTTTTGGCCGAATCTGGCCCGTTTCATGGACTATTACTCACCGTTTTGGGGCCCCAAAGTGATTTCCACGGTTGTTTGACTCCATGGTGCGCTTACGTGTCGATCATCAACAAGCGCATTTTGGGACGATTTCGGCCCATTTCTTGCATTATTACTTAGTTTTGGGGTCCCGGAGTGATTTCCATGATTGACGAACTCCAGGGGTGCGTTTACGTGTCGGTCATAAACACTCACAATTTTGGCCAATTCTCGACCGTTTCATGCACTATTACTCACCGTTTGGGCGTCCCAGAGAGATTTCCACGATTGACAATCCCCGGAGTGCGTTTGCGTGTCTGTCGTCAACACTCACAGTTTTGGCCAATTCTGACGCGATTCGTGGGCTATTATTCACCATTTAGGGCTCCCGAAGCGATTTCCATAGTTGTTGAACCCCAAGGTGCCTTTAGGTGTCGGTCATCAGCACTCACTGTTTTGGGGCCCCGGTGTGATTTCCACTATTAACGATCCCCGTGGTGCGTTTACATGTCGGTCATCAATACTAGTAGTTTTGGCCAATTCTAGCCCGTTTCGTGGACAATTACTCACTGTTTTGGGGCCCCGGAATGATTTCCATGATTAACGAACCCCCGGGTGCGCTTACGTGTCGGGTATGAACACTCACAGTTTTGGCCAATTCTAACGCGTTTTGTGGACTTTTAGTCACCGTTTTCTGGGCCTGAAGTGATTTCCATAGTTGTTGAACCCCAAGGCGCACTTACGTGTTAGTCATCAACACTCACAGTTTTGGCTGATTCTGGCCTGTTTCATGGACTATTACTCACTGTTTTGGGGCCCCGGAGTGATTTCCATGATTAACTATCCGCGGGGTGCATTTACGTATCGGTCATCAACACTCGCAGTTTTGGCCAATTCTTGCCCGTTTCTTGGACTATTACTCTGTTTTTGGGTCCAAGCGTGATTTCCATGATTTACGAACCCCGTGGTGCGTTTACGTGTCGGTCAATGACACTCACAATTTTGGCCAATTTCTGGTCCGTTTCGTGTACTATTACTCACCGTTTTGGCGTCCTAGAGCGATTTCCATGATTTACAATCCCCGGGGTGCGTTTGGTCTCTGTCGTCAACACTCACAGTTTTGGCCAATTCTGATGCGATTCGTGGATTCTTACTCATCATTTAGGGGTCCCAAAGCGATTCCATAGTGGTTGAACCCTAAGGACCGTTTACGTGTCGGTCATCAACACTTACTGTTTTGGCCGAATCTGGCCCGTTTCATGGACTATTACTCACCGTTTTGGGGCCCCAAAGTGATTTCCACGGTTGTTTGACTCCATGGTGCGCTTACGTGTCGATCATCAACAAGCGCATTTTGGGACGATTTCGGCCCATTTCTTGCATTATTACTTAGTTTTGGGGTCCCGGAGTGATTTCCACGATTGACGAACTCCAGGGGTGCGTTTACGTGTCGGTCATAAACACTCACAATTTTGGCCAATTCTCGACCGTTTCATGCACTATTACTCACCGTTTGGGCGTCCCAGAGAGATTTCCACGATTGACAATCCCCGGAGTGCGTTTGCGTGTCTGTCGTCAACACTCACAGTTTTGGCCAATTCTGACGCGATTCGTGGGCTATTATTCACCATTTAGGGCTCCCGAAGCGATTTCCATAGTTGTTGAACCCCAAGGTGCCTTTAGGTGTCGGTCATCAGCACTCACTGTTTTGGGGCCCCGGTGTGATTTCCACTATTAACGATCCCCGTGGTGCGTTTACATGTCGGTCATCAATACTAGTAGTTTTGGCCAATTCTAGCCCGTTTCGTGGACAATTACTCACTGTTTTGGGGCCCCGGAATGAT
Source organism: Triticum dicoccoides (assembly GCF_002162155.2). Taxonomy (NCBI): domain Eukaryota; kingdom Viridiplantae; phylum Streptophyta; class Magnoliopsida; order Poales; family Poaceae; genus Triticum; species Triticum dicoccoides. The sequence goes on from NC_041388.1 coordinate 512,263,007, forward strand.
TTCCATGATTAACGAACCCCCGGGTGCGCTTACGTGTCGGGTATGAACACTCACAGCTTTGGCCAATTCTAACGCGTTTTGTGGACTTTTAGTCACCGTTTTCTGGGCCTGAAGTGATTTCCATAGTTGTTGAACCCCAAGGCGCACTTACGTGTTAGTCATCAACACTCACAGTTTTGGCTGATTCTGGCCTGTTTCATGGACTATTACTCACTGTTTTGGGGCCCCGGAGTGATTTCCATGATTAACTATCCGCGGGGTGCATTTACGTATCGGTCATCAACACTCGCAGTTTTGGCCAATTCTTGCCCGTTTCTTGGACTATTACTCTGTTTTTGGGTCCAAGCGTGATTTCCATGATTTACGAACCCCGTGGTGCGTTTACGTGTCGGTCAATGACACTCACAATTTTGGCCAATTTCTGGTCCGTTTCGTGTACTATTACTCACCGTTTTGGCGTCCTAGAGCGATTTCCATGATTTACAATCCCCGGGGTGCGTTTGCGTCTCTGTCGTCAACACTCACAGTTTTGGCCAATTCTGATGCGATTCGTGGATTCTTACTCATCATTTAGGGGTCCCAAAGCGATTCCATAGTGGTTGAACCCTAAGGACCGTTTACGTGTCGGTCATCAACACTCACTGTTTTGGCCGAATCTGGCCCGTTTCATGGACTATTACTCACCGTTTTGGGGCCCCAAAGTGATTTCCACGGTTGTTTGACTCCATGGTGCGCTTACGTGTCGATCATCAACAAGCGCATTTTGGGACGATTTCGGCCCATTTCTTGCATTATTACTTAGTTTTGGGGTCCCGGAGTGATTTCCATGATTGACGAACTCCAGGGGTGCGTTTACGTGTCGGTCATAAACACTCACAATTTTGGCCAATTCTCGACCGTTTCATGCACTATTACTCACCGTTTGGGCGTCCCAGAGAGATTTCCACGATTGACAATCCCCGGAGTGCGTTTGCGTGTCTGTCGTCAACACTCACAGTTTTGGCCAATTCTGACGCGATTCGTGGGCTATTATTCACCATTTAGGGCTCCCGAAGCGATTTCCATAGTTGTTGAACCCCAAGGTGCCTTTAGGTGTCGGTCATCAGCACTCACTGTTTTGGGGCCCCGGTGTGATTTCCACTATTAACGATCCCCGTGGTGCGTTTACATGTCGGTCATCAATACTAGTAGTTTTGGCCAATTCTAGCCCGTTTCGTGGACAATTACTCACTGTTTTGGGGCCCCGGAATGATTTCCATGATTAACGAACCCCCGGGTGCGCTTACGTGTCGGGTATGAACACTCACAGTTTTGGCCAATTCTAACGCGTTTTGTGGACTTTTAGTCACCGTTTTCTGGGCCTGAAGTGATTTCCATAGTTGTTGAACCCCAAGGCGCACTTACGTGTTAGTCATCAACACTCACAGTTTTGGCTGATTCTGGCCTGTTTCATGGACTATTACTCACTGTTTTGGGGCCCCGGAGTGATTTCCATGATTAACTATCCGCGGGGTGCATTTACGTATCGGTCATCAACACTCGCAGTTTTGGCCAATTCTTGCCCGTTTCTTGGACTATTACTCTGTTTTTGGGTCCAAGCGTGATTTCCATGATTTACGAACCCCGTGGTGCGTTTACGTGTCGGTCAATGACACTCACAATTTTGGCCAATTTCTGGTCCGTTTCGTGTACTATTACTCACCGTTTTGGCGTCCTAGAGCGATTTCCATGATTTACAATCCCCGGGGTGCGTTTGCGTCTCTGTCGTCAACACTCACAGTTTTGGCCAATTCTGATGCGATTCGTGGATTCTTACTCATCATTTAGGGGTCCCAAAGCGATTCCATAGTGGTTGAACCCTAAGGACCGTTTACGTGTCGGTCATCAACACTCACTGTTTTGGCCGAAACTGGCCCGTTTCATGGACTATTACTCACCGTTTTGGGGCCCCAAAGTGATTTCCACGGTTGTTTGACTCCATGGTGCGCTTACGTGTCGATCATCAACAAGCGCATTTTGGGACGATTTCGGCCCATTTCTTGCATTATTACTTAGTTTTGGGGTCCCGGAGTGATTTCCACGATTGACGAACTCCAGGGGTGCGTTTACGTGTCGGTCATAAACACTCACAATTTTGGCCAATTCTCGACCGTTTCATGCACTATTACTCACCGTTTGGGCGTCCCAGAGAGATTTCCACGATTGACAATCCCCGGAGTGCGTTTGCGTGTCTGTCGTCAACACTCACAGTTTTGGCCAATTCTGACGCGATTCGTGGGCTATTATTCACCATTTAGGGCTCCCGAAGCGATTTCCATAGTTGTTGAACCCCAAGGTGCCTTTAGGTGTCGGTCATCAGCACTCACTGTTTTGGGGCCCCGGTGTGATTTCCACTATTAACGATCCCCGTGGTGCGTTTACATGTCGGTCATCAATACTAGTAGTTTTGGCCAATTCTAGCCCGTTTCGTGGACAATTACTCACTGTTTTGGGGCCCCGGAATGATTTCCACGATTAACGAACCCCCGGGTGCGCTTACGTGTCGGGTATGAACACTCACAGTTTTGGCCAATTCTAACGCGTTTTGTGGACTTTTAGTCACCGTTTTCTGGGCCTGAAGTGATTTCCATAGTTGTTGAACCCCAAGGCGCACTTACGTGTTAGTCATCAACACTCACAGTTTTGGCTGATTCTGGCCTGTTTCATGGACTATTACTCACTGTTTTGGGGCCCCGGAGTGATTTCCATGATTAACTATCCGCGGGGTGCATTTACGTATCGGTCATCAACACTCGCAGTTTTGGCCAATTCTGGCCCGTTTCTTGGACTATTACTCTGTTTTTGGGTCCAAGCGTGATTTCCATGATTTACGAACCCCGTGGTGCGTTTACGTGTCGGTCAATGACACTCACAATTTTGGCCAATTTCTGGTCCGTTTCGTGTACTATTACTCACCGTTTTGGCGTCCTAGAGCGATTTCCATGATTTACAATCCCCGGGGTGCGTTTGCTTCTCTGTCGTCAAAACTCACAGTTTTGGCCAATTCTGACGCGATTCGTGGACTATTACTCATCATTTAGGGGTCCCAAAGCGATTCCATAGTGGTTGAACCCTAAGGCCCGTTTACGTGTCGGTCATCAACACTCACTGTTTTGGCCGAATCTGGCCCGTTTCATGGACTATTACTCACCGTTTTAGGCCCCAAAGTGATTTCCACGGTTGTTTGACTCCATGGTGCGCTTACGTGTCGATCATCAACAAGCGCATTTTGGGACGATTTTGACCCATTTCTTGCATTATTACTTAGTTTTGGGGTCCCGGAGTGATTTCCACGATTGACGAACTCCAGGGTGCGTTTACGTGTCGGTCATAAACACTCACAATTTTGGCCAATTCTCGACCGTTTCATGCACTATTACTCACCGTTTGGGCGTCCCAGAGAGATTTCCATGATTGACAATCCCCGGAGTGCGTTTGCGTGTCTGTCGTCAACACTCACAGTTTTGGCCAATTCTGACGCGATTCATGGGCTATTATTCACCATTTAGGGCTCCCGAAGCGATTTCCATAGTTGTTGAACCCCAAGGTGCGTTTAGGTGTCGGTCATCAACACTCACTGTTTTGGGGCCCCGGTGTGATTTCCACTATTAACGATCCCCGTGGTGCGTTTACATGTCGGTCATCAATACTAGTAGTTATGGCCAATTCTAGCCCGTTTCATGGACAATTACTCACTGTTTGGGGGCCCCGGAATGATTTCCACGATTAACGAACCCCCGGGTGCGCTTACGTGTCGGTTATGAACACTCACAGTTTTGGCCAATTCTAACGCGTTTTGTGGACTTTTGGTCACCGTTTTTTGGGCCTGAAGTGATTTCCATAGTTGTTGAACCCCAAGGCGTACTTACGTGTTAGTCATCAACAATCACAGTTTTGGCTGATTCTGGCCTGTTTCATGGACTATTACTCACTGTTTTGGGGCCCCGGAGTGATTTCCACGGTTAACTATCCGCGGGGTGCATTTACGTATCGGTCATCAACACTCGCAGTTTTGGCCAATTCTGGCCCGTTTCTTGGACTATTACTCTGTTTTTGGGTCCAAGCATGATTTCCATGATTTATGAACCCCGTGGTGCGTTTGCGTGTCGGTCAATGACACTCACAATTTTGGCCAATTTCTGGTCCGTTTCGTGTACTATTACTAACCGTTTTGGCGTCCTAGAGCGATTTCCATGATTTACAATCCCCGGGGTGCGTTTGCATCTCTGTCGTCAACACTCACAGTTTTGGCCAATTCTGACGCGATTCGTGGACTATTACTCATCATTTAGGGGTTCCAAAGCGATTCCATAGTGGTTGAACCCTAAGGCCCGTTTACGTGTCGGTCATCAACACTCACTGTTTTGGTCGAATCTGGCCCGTTTCATGGACTATTACTCACCGTTTTGGGGCCCCAAAGTGATTTCCACGGTTGTTTGACTCCATGGTGCGCTTACGTGTCGATCATCAACAAGCGCATTTTGGGACGATTTTGACCCATTTCTTGCATTATTACTTAGTTTTGGGGTCCCGGAGTGATTTCCACGATTGACGAACTCCGGGGTGCGTTTACGTGTCGGTCATAAACACTCACAATTTTGGCCAATTCTCGACCGTTTCATGCACTATTACTCACCGTTTGGGCGTCCCAGAGAGATTTCCACGATTGACAATCCCCGGAGTGCGTTTGCGTGTCTGTCGTCAACACTCATAGTTTTGGGCCATTCTGACGCGATTCGTGGGCTATTATTCACAATTTAGGGCTCCCGAAGCGATTTCCATAGTTGTTGAACCCCAAGGTGCGTTTAGGTGTCGGTCATCAACACTCACTGTTTTGGGGCCCCGGTGTGATTTCCACTATTAACGATCCCCGTGGTGCGTTTACATGTCGGTCATCAATACTAGTAGTTTTGGCCAATTCTAGCCCGTTTCGTGGACAATTACTCACTGTTTTGGGGCCCCGGAATGATTTCCACGATTAACGAACCCCCGGGTGCGCTTACGTGTCGGTTATGAACACTCACAGTTTTGGCCAATTCTAACGCGTTTTGTGGACTTTTAGTCACCGTTTTCTGGGCCTGAAGTGATTTACATAGTTGTTGAACCCCAAGGCGCACTTACGTGTTAGTCATCAACACTCACAGTTTTGGCTGATTCTGGCCTGTTTCATGGACTATTACTCACTATTTTGGGGCCCCGGAGTGATTTCCACGGTTAACTATCCACGGGGTGCATTTACGTATCGGTCATCAACACTCGCAGTTTTGGCCGATTCTGGCCCGTTTCTTGGACTATTACTCTGTTTTTGGGTCCAAGCGTGATTTCCATGATTTAGGAACCCCGTGGTGCGTTTACGTGTCGTTCAATGACACTCACAATTTTGGCCAATTTCTGGTCCGTTTCGTGTACTATTACTCACCGTTTTGGCGTCCTAGAGCGATTTCCATGATTTACAATCCCCGGGGTGCGTTTGCGTCTCTGTCGTCAACACTCACAGTTTTGGCCAATTCTGACGCGATTCGTGGACTCTTACTCATCAGTTAGGGGTCCCAAAGCGATTCCATAGTGGTTGAACCCTAAGGACCGTTTACGTGTCGGTCATCAACACTCACTGTTTTGGCCGAATCTGGCCCGTTTCATGGACTATTACTCACCGTTTTGGGGCCCCAAAGTGATTTCCACGGTTGTTTGACTCCATGGTGCGCTTACGTGTCGATCATCAACAAGCGCATTTTGGGACGATTTTGGCCCATTTCTTGCATTATTACTTAGTTTTGGGGTCCCGGAGTGATTTCCACGATTGACGAACTCCAGGGGTGCGTTTACGTGTCGGTCATAAACACTCACAATTTTGGCCAATTCTCGACCGTTTCATGCACTATTACTCACCGTTTGGGCGTCCCAGAGAGATTTCCACGATTGACAATCCCCGGAGTGCGTTTGCGTGTCTGTCGTCAACACTCACAGTTTTGGCCAATTCTGACGCGATTCGTGGGCTATTATTCACCATTTAGGGCTCCCGAAGCGATTTCCATAGTTGTTGAACCCCAAGGTGCCTTTAGCTGTCGGTCATCAGCACTCACTGTTTTGGGCCCCCGGTGTGATTTCCACTATTAACGATCCCCGTGGTGCGTTTACATGTCGGTCATCAATACTAGTAGTTTTGGCCAATTCTAGCCCGTTTCGTGGACAATTACTCACTGTTTTGGGGCCCTGGAATGATTTCCACGATTAACGAACCCCCGGGTGCGCTTACGTGTCGGTTATGAACACTCACAGTTTTGGCCAATTCTAACGCGTTTTGTGGACTTTTAGTCACCGTTTTTTGGGCCTGAAGTGATTTCCATAGTTGTTGAACCCCAAGGCGCACTTACGTGTTAGTCATCAACAATCACAGTTTTGGCTGATTCTGGCCTGTTTCATGGACTATTACTCACTGTTTTGGGGCCCCGGAGTGATTTCCACGGTTAACTATCCGCGGGGTGCATTTACGTAACGGTCATCAACACTCGCAGTTTTGGCCAATTCTGGCCCGTTTCTTGGACTATTACTCTGTTTTTGGGTCCAAGCATGATTTCCATGATTTACGAACCCCGTGGTGCGTTTACGTGTCGGTCAAATGACACTCACAATTTTGGCCAATTTCTGGTCCGTTTCGTGTACTATTACTCACCGTTTTGGCGTCCTAGAGCGATTTCCATGATATACAATCCCCGGGGTGCGTTTGCGTCTCTGTCGTCAACACTCACAGTTTTGGCCAATTCTGACGCGATTCGTGGACTATTACTCATCATTTAGGGGTCCCAAAGCGATTCCATAGTGGTTGAACCCTAAGGTCCGTTTACGTGTCGGTCATCAACACTCACTGTTTTGGCCGAATCTGGCCCGTTTCATGGACTATTACTCAACGTTTTGGGGCCCCAAAGTGATTTCCACGGTTGTTTGACTCCATGGTGCGCTTACGTGTCGATCATCAACAAGCGCATTTTGGGACGATTTTGGCCCATTTCTTGCATTATTACTTAGTTTTGGGGTCCCGGAGTGATTTCCACGATTGACGAACTCCGGGGTGCGTTTACGTGTCGGTCATAAACACTCACAATTTTGGCCAATTCTCGACCGTTTCATGCACTATTACTCACCGTTTGGGCGTCCCAGAGAGATTTCCACGATTGACAATCCCCGGAGTGCGTTTGCGTGTCTGTCGTCAACACTCACAGTTTTGGCCAATTCTGACGCGATTCGTGGGCTATTATTCACCGTTTAGGGCTCCCGAAGCGATTTCCATAGTTGTTGAACCCCAAGGTGCGTTTAGGTGTCGGTCATCAACACTCACTGTTTTGGGGCCCCGGTGTGATTTCCACGATTAACGATCCCCGTGGTGCGTTTACATGTCGGTCATCAATACTAGTAGTTTTGGCCAACTCTGGCCCGTTTCGTGGACAATTACTCACTGTTTTGGGGCCCCGGAATGATTTCCACGATTAACGAACCCCCGGGTGCGCTTACGTGTCGGTTATGAACACTCACAGTTTTGGCCAATTCTAACGCGTTTTGTGGACTTTTAGTCACCGTTTTCTGGGCCTGAAGTGATTTCCATAGTTGTTGAACCCCAAGGCGCACTTACGTGTTAGTCATCAACACTCACAGTTTTGGCTGATTCTGGCCTGTTTCATGGACTATTACTCACTGTTTTGGGGCCCCGGAGTGATTTCCACGGTTAACTATCCGCGGGGTGCATTTACGTATCGGTCATCAACACTCGCAGTTTTGGCCGATTCTGGCCCGTTTCTTGGACTATTACTCTGTTTTTGGGTCCAACCATGATTTCCATGATTTACGAACCCCGTGTTGCGTTTACGTGTCGGTCAATGACACTCACAATTTTGGCCAATTTCTGGTCCGTTTCGTGTACTATTACTCACCGTTTTGGCGTCCTAGAGCGATTTCCATGATTTACAATCCCCGGGGTGCGTTTGCGTCTCTCTCGTCAACACTCACAGTTTTGGCCAATTCTGAGGCGATTCGTGGACTATTACTCATCATTTAGGGGTCCCAAAGCGATTCCATAGTGGTTGAACCCTAAGGTCCGTTTACGTGTCGGTCATCAACACTCACTGTTTTGGCCGAATCTGGCCCGTTTCATGGACTATTACTCACCGTTTTGGGGCCCCAAAGTGATTTCCACGGTTGTTTGACTCCATGGTGCGCTTACATGTCGATCATCAACAAGCGCATTTTGGGACGATTTTGGCCCATTTCTTGCATTATTACTTAGTTTTGGGGTCCCGGAGTGATTTCCACGATTGACGAACTCCGGGGTGCGTTTACGTGTCGGTCATAAACACTCACAATTTTGGCCAATTCTCGACTGTTTCATGCAATATTACTCACCGTTTGGGCGTCCCAGAGAGATTTCCACGATTGACAATCCCCGGTGTGCGTTTGCGTGTCTGTCGTCAACACTCACAGTTTTGGCCAATTCTGACGCGATTCGTGGGCTATTATTCACCATTTAGGGCTCCCGAAGCGATTTCCATAGTTGTTGAACCCCAAGGTGCGTTTAGGTGTCGGTCATCAACACTCACTGTTTTGGGGCCCCGGTGTGATTTCCATGATTAACGATCCCCGTGGTGCGTTTACATGTCGGTCATCAATACTAGTAGTTTTGGCCAATTCTGGCCCGTTTCGTGGACAATTACTCACTGTTTTGGGGCCCCGGAATGATTTCCACGATTAACGGACCCCCAGGTGCGCTTACGTGTCGGTTATGAACACTCACAGTTTTGGCCAATTCTAACGCGTTTTGTGGACTTTTAGTCACCGTTTTCTGGGCCTGAAGTGATTTCCATAGTTGTTGAACCCCAAGGCGCACTTACGTGTTAGTCATCAACACTCACAGTTTTGGCTGATTCTGGCCTGTTTCATGGACTATTACTCACTGTTTTGGGGCCCCGGAGTGATTTCCACGGTTAACTATCCGCGGGGTGCATTTACGTATCGGTCATCAACACTCGCAGTTTTGGCCGATTCTGGCCCGTTTCTTGGACTATTACTCTATTTTTGCATCCAAGCGTGATTTCCATGATTTACGAACCCCGTGGTGCGTTTACGTGTCGGTCAATGACACTAACAATTTTGGCCAATTTCTGGTCCGTTTCTTGTACTATTACTCACCGTTTTGGCGTCCTAGAGCGATTTCCATGATTTACAATCCCCGGGGTGCGTTTGCATCTTTGTCGTCAACACTCACAGTTTTGGCCAATTCTAACGCGATTCGTGGACTATTACTCATCATTTAGGGGTCCCAAAGCGATTCCATAGTGGTTGAACCCTAAGGTCCGTTTACATGTCGGTCATCAACACTCACTGTTTTGGCCGAATCTGGCCCGTTTCATGGACTATTACTCACCGTTTTCGGGCCCCAAAGTGATTTCCACGGTTGTTTGACTCCATGGTGCGCTTACGTGTCGATCATCAACAAGCGCATTTTGGGACGATTTTGGCCCATTTCGTGTATTATTACTTACTTTTGGGGTCCCAGAGTGATTTCCACGATTGACGAACTCCGGGGTGCGTTTACGTGTCGGTCATAAACACTCACAATTTTGGCCAATTCTCGACCGTTTCATGCACTATTACTTACTGTTTGGGCGTCCGAGAGAGATTTCCACGATTGACAATCCCCGGAGTGCGTTTGCGTGTCTGTCGTCAAGACTCACAGTTTTGGCCAATTCTGACGCGATTCATGGGCTATTATTCACCATTTAGGGCTCCCGAAGCGATTTCCATAGTTGTTGAACCCCAAGGTGCGTTTAGGTGTCGGTCATCAACACTCACTGTTTTGGGGCCCCGGTGTGATTTCCACGATTAACGATCCCCGTGGTGCGTTTACATGTCGGTCATCAATACTAGTAGTTTTGGCCAATTCTAGCCCGTTTCGTAGACAATTACTCACTGTTTTGGGGCCCCAGAATGATTTCCACGATTAACGGACCCCCAGGTGCGCTTACGTGTCGGTTATGGACACTCACGGTTTTGGCCAATTCTAACGCGTTTTGTGGACTTTTAGTCACAGTTTTCTGGGCGTGAAGTGATTTCCAGAGTTGTTGAACCCCAAGGCGCACTTACGTGTTAGTCATCAACACTCACAGTTTTGGTTGATTCTGGCCTGTTTCATGGACTATTACTCACTGTTTTCGGGCCCCGGAGTGATTTCCACGGTTAACTATCCGCGGGGTGCATTTACGTATCGGTCATCAACACTCGCAGTTTTGGCCGATTCTGGCCCGTTTCTTGGACTATTACTCTGTTTTTGGGTCCAAGCGTGATTTCCATGATTTACAAACCCCGTGGTGCATTTACGTGTCGGTCAATGACACTCACAATTTTGGCCAATTTCTGGTCCGTTTCGTGTACTTTTACTCACCGTTTTGGCGTCCTAGAGAGATTTCCATGATTTACAATCCCCGGGGTGCGTTTGCGTCTCTGTCGTCAACACTCATAGTTTTGGCCAATTCTGACGCGATTCGTGGACTATTACTCATCATTTAGGGGTCCCGAAGCGATTCCATAGTGGTTGAACCCTATGGTCCGTTTACGTGTCGGTCATCAACACTCACTGTTTTGGCCGAATCTGGCCCGTTTCATGGACTATTACTCACCTTTTTGGGGCCCCAAAGTGATTTCCACGGTTGTTTGACTCCATGGTGCGCTTACGTGTCGATCATCAACAAGCGCATTTTGGGACGATTTTGGCCCATTTCTTGCATTATTTCTTAGTTTTGGGGTCCCGGAGTGATTTCCACGATTGACGAACTCCGGGGTGCGTTTACGTGTCGGTCATAAACACTCACAATTTTGGCCAATTCTCGACCGTTTCATGCACTATTACTCACCGTTTGGGCGTCCCAGAGAGATTTCCACGATTGACAATCCTCGGAGTGCGTTTGCGTGTCTGTCGTCAACACTCACAGTTTTGGCCAATTCTGACGCGATTCGTGGGCTATTATTCACCATTTAGGGGTCCCGAAGCGATTTCCATAGTTGTTGAACCCCAAGGTGCATTTAGGTGTCGGTCATCAACACTCACTGTTTTGGGGCCCCGGTGTGATTTCCATGATTAACGATCCCCGGGGTGCGTTTACATGTCGGTCATCAATACTAGTAGTTTTGGCCAATTCTGGCCCGTTTCATGGACAATTACTCACTGTTTTGGGGCCCCGGTATGATTTTCACGATAAACGAACCCTCAGGTGCGCTTACGTGTCGGTTATGAACACTCACAGTTTTGGCCAATTCTAACGCGTTTTGTGGACTTTTAGTCACCGTTTTCTGGGCCTGAAGTGATTTCCATAGTTGTTGAATCGCAAGGCGCACTTACGTGTTAGTCATCAACACTCACAGTTTTGGCTGATTCTGGCCTGTTTCATGGACTATTACTCACTGTATTGGGGCCCAGGAGTGATTTCCACGGTTAACGAACCGCAGGGTGCATTTACGTATCGGTCATCAACACTCGCAGTTTTTGCCGATTCTGGCCCATTTCTTGGACTATTACTCTGTTTTTTGGTCCAAGCATGATTTCCATGATTTACGAACCCCGTGGTGCGTTTACGTGTCGGTCAATGACACTCACAATTTTGGCCAATTTCTGGTCCGTTTTGTGTACTATTACTCACCGTTTTGGCGTCCCAGAGCGATTTCCATTATTTACAATCCCCGGGGTGCGTTTGCGTCTCTGTCGTCAACACTCACAGTTTTGGCCAATTCTGTCGCGATTCGTGGACTATTACTCATCATTTAGGGGTCCCGAAGCGATTCCATAGTGGTTGAACCCTAAGGTCCGTTTACGTGTCGGTCATCAACACTCACTGTTTTGGCTGAATTTGGCCCGTTTCATGGACTATTACTCACCGTTTTGGGGCCCCAAAGTGATTTCCACGGTTGTTTGACCCCATGGTGCGCTTACGTGTCGATCATCAACAAGCGCATTTTGGGACGATTTTGGCCCATTTCTTGCATTATTACTTAGTTTTGGGGTCCCGGAGTGATTTCCACGATTGACGAACTCCGGGGTGCGTTTACATGTCGGTCATAAACACTCACAATTTTGGCCAATTCTCGTCCGTTTCATGCACTATTACTCACTGTTTGGGCGTCCCAGAGAGATTTCCACGATTGACAATCCCCGGAGTGCGTTTGCGTGTCTGTCGTCAACACTCACAGTTTTGGCCAATTCTGATGCGATTCGTGGGCTATTATTCACCATTTAGGGGTCCTGAAGCGATTTCCATAGTTGTTGAACCCCAAGCTGCGTTTAGATGTCGGTCATCAACACTCACTGTTTTGGGGCCCCGGTGTGATTTCCATGATTAACGATCCCCGGGGTGCGTTTACATGTCGGTCATCAATACTAGTAGTTTTGGCCAATTCTGGCCTGTTTCATGGACAATTACTCACTGTTTTGGGGCCCCGGTATGATTTCCACGATTAACGAACCCCCGGGTGCGCTTACGTGTCGGTTATGAACACTCACAGTTTTGGCCAATTCTAACGCGTTTTGTGGACTTTTAGTCACCGTTTTCTGGGCCTGAAGTGATTTCCATAGTTGTTGAATCGCAAGGCGCACTTACGTGTTAGTCATCAACACTCACAGTTTTCGCTGATTCTGGCCTGTTTCATGGACTATTACTCACTGTATTGGGGCCCCGGAGTGATTTCCACGGTTAACGAACCGCAGGGTGCATTTACGTATCGGTCATCAACACTCGCAGTTTTTGCCGATTCTGGCCCATTTCTTGGACTATTACTCTGGTTTTTGGTCCAAGCATGATTTCCATGATTTACGAACCCCATGGTGCGTTTACGTGTCGGTCAATGACACTCACAATTTTGGCCAATTTCTGGTCCGTTTTGTGTACTATTACTCACCGTTTTGGCGTCCCAGAGCGATTTCCATTATTTACAATCCCCGGGGTGTGTTTGCGTCTCTGTCGTCAACACTCATAGTTTTGGCTAATTCTGACGCGATTCGTGGACTATTACTCATCATTTAGGGGTCCCGAAGCGATTCCATAGTGGTTGAACCCTAAGGTCCGTTTACGTGTCGGTCATCAACACTCACTGTTTTGGCCGAATCTGGCCCGTTTCATGGACTATTACTCACCGTTTTGGGGCCCCAAAGTGATTTCCACGGTTGTTTGACCCCATGGTGCGATTACGTGTCGATCATCAACAAGCGCATTTTGGGACGATTTTGGCCCATTTCTTGCATTATTACTTAGTTTTGGGGTCCCGGAGTGATTTCCACGATTGACGAACTCCGGGGTGCGTTTACATGTCGGTCATAAACACTCACAATTTTGGCCAATTCTCGTCCGTTAATGCACTATTACTCACTGTTTGGGTGTCCCAGAGAGATTTCCACGATTGACAATCCCCGGAGTGCGTTTGCGTGTCTGTCGTCAACACTCACAGTTTTGGCCAATTCTGACGCAATTCGTGGGCTATTACTCACCATTTAGGGGTCCCGAAGCGATTTCCATAGTTGTTAAACCCCAAGGTGCGTTTATGTGTCGGTCATCAACACTCACTGTTTTGGTGCCCCGGAGTGATTTCCACGATTAATGAACCGTGGGGTGCGTTTACATGTCGGTCATCAATACTAGTAGTTTTGGTCAATTCTGGCCCGTTTCGTGGACAATTACTCATTGTTTTGGTGCCCCGGAATGATTTCCACGATAAACGAACCCCCGGGTGCGCTTACGTGTCGGTTATGAACAGTCACAGTTTTGGCCAATTCTAATGCGTTTTGTGGCCTATTAGTCACCGTTTTCTGGTCCTGGAGTGATTTCCATAGTTGTTGAGCCCCAAGTCGCGCTTACGTGTCAGTCATCAACACTCACAGTTTTAGCTGATTCTGGCCAGTTTCATGGACTATTACTCACTGTTTTGGGGCCCTGGAGTGATTTCCATGGTTAACAAACCGCAGGGTGCATTTACGTGTCGGTCATCAACTCTCGCAGTTTTGGCCGATTCCGGCCCGTTTCTTGGACTATTACTGTGTTTTTGGGTCCCAGCGTGATTTCCATGATTGACGAACACCGGGGTGTGTTTATGTGTCGGTTACCAACACTCGTAGTTTTGGCCGATTCTGGCCCGTTTCTTAGAGTACTACTTAGTTTTGGGGGTCCCAAAGTGATTTCCACGATTTACGAACCCCGTGGTGCGTTTAAGTGTCGGTTAATGACACTCACAATTTTGGCCAATTTTTGGTCCGTTTCGTGCACTATTACTCACTGTTCTGGCGTCCCAGAGCGATTTCCACGATTAACAAACCCCGGGGTGCGTTTTCGTCTTTGTCGTCAACACTCACAGTTTTGGCCAATTCTGACGCGATTCGTGGACTATTACTCATCATTTAGGGGTCCGGAAGCGATTCCATAGTGGCTGAAACCTAAGGTGCGTTTACGTGTTGTCATCAACACTCATAGTGTTGGCCGATTCTGGCCCGTTTCATGGACTATTACTCACCGTTTTGGGGCCCCAAAGTGATTTCCACGGTTGTTTAACCCCATGGTGCGCTTACGTGTCGATCATCAACAAGCGCACTTTGAGCCGATTTTGGCCCATTTCTAGCATTATTACTTAGTTTTAGGGTCCCGGAGTGATTTCCACGATTGACGAACTCTGGGGTGCGTTTACGTGTCGGTCTTAAACACTCACAATTTTGGCCAATTCTTGTCCGTTTCGTGCACTATTACTCACCGTTTTGGCGTCCCAGAGCGATTTCCATGATTGACAATCCCCGGAGTGCGTTTGCTTGTCTGTCGTCAACACTCACAGTTTTGGCCAATTCTGACCCGATTCGTGGGCTATTACTCACCATTTAGGGGTCGCGAAGCGATTTCCATAGTTGTTGAACCCCAAGGTGCGTTTACGTGTCGGTCATCAACACTCACTCTTTTGGGGCCCCGGAGTGATTTCCACGATTAACGAACCACAGGGTGTGTTTACACGTCTGTCATAAATACTAGTAGTTTTGGCCAATTCTGGCCCGTTTCGTGGACTATTACTCACTGTTTTGGGGCCCCGAAATGATTTCCATGATTAACGAACCCCCGGGTGCGCTTACGTGTTGGTTATGAACACTCACAGTTTTGGCCAATTCTAACGCATTTTGTGGACTATTAGTCACCGTTTTCTGGTCTTGAAGTGATTTCCATAGTTGTTGAACCCCAAGTCGTGATTACGTGTCAGTCATCAACACTCACAGTTTTGGCTGATTCTGGTCCGTTTCATTTACTATTACTCACTGTTTTGGGGCCCTGGAGTGATTTCCACGGTTAACAAACCGCAGGGTGCATTAACATGTCGGTCATCAACTCTTGTAGTTTTGGCCGATTCTGGCCCGTTTCTTGGACTATTACTCTGTTTTTGGGTCCTGGCGTGATTTCCATGATTGACGAACACCGGGGTGCGTTTATGTGTCAGTCATCAACACTCGCAGTTTTGGCCGATTCTGGCCCGTTTCTTAGAGTACTACTTAGTTTTGGGTGTCCCGGAGTGATTTCAACGATTTATGAACCCTGTGGTGTATTTACGTGTCGGTCAATGACACTCACAATTATGGCCAATTTCTGGTCCGTTTCATGCACTATTACTCACCATTTTGTCGTCATAGAGCGATTTCCACGATTTACAAACCCCAGGGTGCGTTTGCGTCTTTGTCGTCAACACTCAGAGTTTTGGCCAATTCTGACGCGATTCGTGGACTATTACTCATCATTTAGGGGTCCCGAAGCGATTCCATAGTGGCTGAACCCTAAGTTGCGTTTACGTGTCAGTCATCAACACTGATAGTGTTGGCCGATTCTGGCCTGTTTCATGGACTATTACTCACCGTTTTGGGGCCCCAAAGTGATTTCCACGGTTGTTTAATCCCATGGTGCGCTTACGTGTCGATCATCAACAAGCGCACTTTGGGCCGATTTTGGCCCATTTCTTGCATTATTACTTAGTTTTAGGGTCCCGGAGTGATTTCCACGATTGACGAACTCCGGGGTGCGTTTACGTGTCGGTCATAAACACTCACAATTTTGGCCAATTCTTGTCCATTTCGTGCACTATTACTCACTGTTTTGGCGTCCCAGAGCGATTTCTATGATTGACAATCACCGGAGTGCGTTTGCGTGTCTGTCGTCAACACTCACAGTTTTGGCCAATTCTGACCCGATTCGTGGGCTATTACTCACCATTTAGGGGTCCCGATGCGATTTCCATAGTTGTTGAACCCCAAGGTGCGTTTACGTGTCGGTCATCAACACTCACTCTTTTGGGGCCCCGGAGTAATTTCCACGATTAACGAACCACAGGGTGTGTTTACACGTCTGTCATCGATACTAGTAGTTTTGGCCAATTCTGGCCCGTTTCGTGGACAATTACTCACTGTTTTGGGGGCCCGGAATGATTTCCACGATTAACGAACCCCCGGGTGTGCTTACGTGTCGGTTATGAACACTCACAATTTTGGCCAATTCTAACGCGTTTTGTGGACTATTAGTCACCGTTTTCTGGTCTTGAAGTGATTTCCATAGTTGTTGAACCCCAAGTCGCGCTTACGTGTCAGTCATCAACACTCACAGTTTTGGCTGACTCTGGCCCGTTTCATGGACTATTACTCACTGTTTTGGGGCCCTGGAGTGATTTCCACGGTTAACAAACCGCAGGGTGCATTTACGTTTTGGTCATCAACTCTCGTAGTTTTGGCCGATTCTGGCCCGTTTCTTGGACTATTACTCTGTTTTTGGGTCCCGGCGTGATTTCCATGATTGACGAACACCGGGGTGCATTTATGTGTCAGTCATCAACACTCGCAGTTTTGGCCGATTCTGGCCCGTTTCTTAGAGTACTACTTAGTTTTGGGTGTCCCGGAGTAATTTCAACGATTTATGAACCCTGTGGTGCGTTTACGTGTCGGTCAATGACACTCACAATTATGGCCAATTTCTGGTCCGTTTCGTGCACTATTACTCACCGTTTTGGCGTCATAGAGCGATTTCCATGATTTACAAACCCCGGGGTGCGTTTGCGTCTCTGTCGTCAACACTCAAAGTTTTGGCCAATTCTGACGCGATTTGTGGACTATTACTCATCATTTAGGGTCCCAAAGGATTCCATAGTGGTTGAACCCTAAGGTGTGTTTACGTGTCGGTCATCAACACTCACAGTTTTGGACGATTCTGTCCCGTTTCATGGACTATTACTCACCGTTTTGGGGCCCCAAAGTGATTTCCCCGGTTGTTTAACCCCATGATGCGCTTACGTGTCAATCATCAACAAGTGCACATTGGGCCAATTTTGGCCCCTTTCTTGCATTATTACTTACTTTTAGGGTCCCAGAGTGATTTCCACGATTGACGAACTCCGGGGTGCGTTTACGTGTCGGTCATAAACACTCACAATTTTGGCCAATTCACGTCCGTTTCGTGCACTATTACTCACCGTTTTGGCGTCCCAGAGCGATTTCCACGATTGACAATCCCCGGAGTGCGTTTGCGTGTCTGTCGTCAACACTCACAGGTTTGGCCAATTCTGACGCGATTCGTGGGCTATTACTCAGCATTTAGGGGTTCCGAAGCGATTTCCATAGTTGTTGAACCCCAAGGTGCGTTTACGTGTCGGTCATCAACACTCACTGTTTTGGGGCCCCGGAGTGATTTCCACGATTAACGAACCGTGAGGTGCGTTTACATGTCGGTCATAAATACTAGTAGTTTTGGCCAATTTTGGCCCGTTTCGTAGACTATAACTCACTGTTTTGGGGCCCCGGAATGATTTCCACGATTAACGAACCCCCGGGTGCGCTTACGTGTCGGTTATGAACACTCAGAGTTTTGGCCAATTCTAACGCGTTTTGTGCTCTATTAGTCACCGTTTTCTGGTCCTGAAGTAATTTCCATAGTTGTTGAACCCCAAGGTGCGCTTACGTGTCAGCCATCAACACTCACTGTTTTGGGGACCCAGAGTGAATTTCCACGGTTAACGAACCGCAGGGTGCATTTACATGTCGGTCATCAACTCTCGCAGTTTTGGCCGATTCTGGACTGTTTCTTGGACTATTACTCTGTTTTTGGGTCCCAGCGTGATTTCCATGATTGACGAACACCGGGGTGCGTTTATGTGTCGATCATCAACACTCGCAGTTTTGGCCGATTCTGGCCCATTTCTTAGAGTACTACTTAGTTTTGGGGGTCCCGGAGTGATTTCCATGATTTACGAACCCCGTGGTGCGTTTTCGTGTCGGTCAATGACACTCACAATTTTGGCCAATTTCTGGTCCGTTTCGTGCACCATTACTCACACGTTTTGGCGTCGTAGAGCGATTTCCACGATTGACAATCCCCGGAGTGCGTTTGCGTGTCTGTCCTCAACACTCACAGTTTTGGCCAATTCTGACGCGATTTGTGGGCTATTACTCACCATTTAGGGGTCCCGAAGCGATTTCCATAGTTGTTGAACCCTAAGGTGCACTTACGTGTCAGTCATCAACACTCACTGTTTTGGGGCCCCGCAGTTATTTCCATGATTAACGAACCGCGGGGTGCGTTTACATGTCTGTCATCAATACTAGTAGTTTAGGCCAATTCTGGCCCGTTTCGTGGACTATTACTCACTGTTTTGGGGCCCCGGAATGATTTCCACGATTAACGAACCCCTGGGTGCGCTTACGTGTCGGTTATGAACACTCACAGTTTTGGCCAATTCTAACGCGTTTTGTGGACTATTAGTCACCATTTTCTGGTCCTGAAGTGATTTACAAAGTTG
>NC_041388.1:512281883-512286211 GCF_002162155.2 Triticum dicoccoides
TGCACTATTACTCACCGTTTTGGCGTCCCAGAGCGATTTCCACGATTGACAATCCCCGGAGTGCGTTTGCGTGTCTGTCGTCAACACTCACAGTTTTGGCCAATTCTGACGCGATTTGTGGGCTATTACTCACCATTTAGGGGTCCCGAAGCGATTTCCATAG
The DNA here is from genome assembly GCF_002162155.2 of Triticum dicoccoides. Classification (NCBI taxonomy): domain Eukaryota; kingdom Viridiplantae; phylum Streptophyta; class Magnoliopsida; order Poales; family Poaceae; genus Triticum; species Triticum dicoccoides. The sequence goes on from NC_041388.1 coordinate 512,282,047, forward strand.
TTGTTGAACCCTAAGGTGCGTTTACGTGTCGGTCATCAACACTCACTGTTTTGGGGCCCCGAAGTGATTTCCATGATTAACGAACCGCGGGGTGCGTTTACATGTCGGTCATCAATACTACTAGTTTTGGCCAATTCTGGCCCGATTCATGGACTATTACTCACTGTTTTGGGGCACCGGAATGATTTCCACGATTAACGAACCCCCGGGTGCGCTTATGTGTCGGTTATGAACACTAATAGTTTCTGCCAATTCTAACGCGTTTTGTGGACTATTAGTCGCCGTTATCTGGTCCTGAAGTGATTTCCAAAGTTGTTGAACCCCAAGGCGCGCTTACGTGTCAGTCATCGACACTCACAGTTTTGGCTGATTCTGGCCCGTTTCATGGACTATTACTCACTGTTTTGGGGCCCTGGAGTGATTTCCACGGTTAACGAACCACAGGGTGCATTTACGTGTCGGTCATCAACTCTCGCCGTTTTGGCCGATTCTGGCCCGTTTCTTGGACTATTACTCTGTTTTTGGGTCCCGGCGTGATTTCCATGATTGACGAACAACGGGGTGCGTTTATGTGTCGGTCATCAACACTCGTAGTTTTGGCCGATTCTGGCCCGTTTCTTAGAGTACTACTTAGTTTTGGGGGTCCCGGAGTGATTTCCACGATTTACAAACCCTAGGGTGCGTTTGCGTCTCTGTCGTCAACACTCACGGTTTTGGCCAATTTTGACGCGATTTGTAGACTATTACTCATCATTTAGGGGTCCCGAAGCGATTCCATAGTAGTTGGACCATAAGGTCCATTTACGTGCCGGTCATCAACACTGGCAGTTTTGGCTGATTCTGGCCCGTTTCATGGACTATTACTCACCGTTTTGGGGCCCCAAAGTGATTTCCACGGTTGTTTAACCCCATAGTGCGCTTACGTGTCGATCATCAATAAGTGCACTTTGGGCCGATTTTGGCCCATTTCTTGCATTATTACTTAATTTTAGGGTCCCGGAGTGATTACCACGATTGACAAACTCAAGGGTGTGTTCTCGTGTCGGTCATAGACACTCACAATTTTGGCCAATTCTCGTCCATTTCGTGCACTATTAGTCACACGTTTTTGCGTCGTAGAGCGATTTCCACCATTGACAATCCCCGGAGTGCGTTTGCGTGTCTGTCGTCAACACTCGCAGTTTTGGCCAATTCTGACGCGACTCGTGGGCTATTACTCACCATTTAGGGGTCCCAAAGCGATTTCCATAGTTGTTGAACCCTAAGGTGCGTTTACGTGTCGGTCATCAACACTCACTGTTTTGGGGGCCCGGAGTTATTTCCACGATTAACGAAATGCGGGGTGTGTTTACATGTCGGTCATCAATACTAGTAGTTTTGGCCAAATCTCATCCGTTTCGTGCACTATTACTCACCGTTTTGGCGTCATAGAGCGATTTCCACGATTTTCAAACCCTGGGGTGCGTTTGCGTCTCTGTCGTCAACACTCAGAGTTTTGGCCAATTCTGACGCGATTTGTGGACTATTACTCATCATTTAGGGGTCCAAAAGGATTCCATAGTGGTTGAACCCTAAGGTGTGTTTACGTGTCGGTCATCAACACTCACAGTTTTGTGGTCCAAAAGTGATTTCCACGGTTGTTTAACCCCATGGTGCGCTTACGTGTCGATCATCAACAAGCGCACTTTGGGCCGATTTTGGCCCATTTCTTGCATTATTACTTACTTTTAGGGTCCCGGAGTGATTCCCACGATTGACGAACCCCGGGGTGCGTTTACGTGTCGGTCATAAACACTCACAATTTTGGCCAATTCACGTCGGTTTCATGCACTATTACTCACCGTTTTGGCGTCCCAGAGCGATTTCCATGATTGACAATCCCCGGAGTGCGTTTGAGTGTCTGTCGTCAACACTCACAGTTTTGGCCAATTCTGACGCGATTCGTGGGCTATTACTCATCATTTAGGGGTTCCGAAGCGATTTCCATAGTTGTTGAACCCCATGGTGCGTTTACGTGTCGGTCATCAACACTCACTGTTTTGGGGCTCCGGAGTGATTTCCACGATTAATGAACCGCGGGGTGCGTTTACATGTCGGTCATAAATACTAGTAGTTTTGGCCAATTCTGGCCCGTTTCGTAGACTATTACTCACTGTTTTGGGGCCCCGGAATGATTTCAACGATTAACGAACCCCCGGGTGCGCTTACGTGTCGGTTATGAACACTCACAGTTTTGGCCAATTCTAACGCGTTTTGTGGACTATTAGTCACCGTTTTCTGGTCCTGAAGTGATTTCCATAGTTGTTGAACCCCAAGGTGCGCTTACGTGTCAGCCATCAACACTCACTGTTTTGGGGACCCAGAGTGAATTTCCACGGTTAACGAACCGCAGGGTGCATTTACATGTCGGTCATCAACTCTCGCAGTTTTGGCCGATTCTGGACTGTTTCTTGGACTATTACTCTGTTTTTGGGTCCCAGCGTGATTTCCATGATTGACGAACACCGGGGTGCGTTTATGTGTCGATCATCAACACTCGCAGTTTTGGCCGATTCTGGCCCATTTCTTAGAGTACTACTTAGTTTTGGGGGTCCCGGAGTGATTTCCATGATTTACGAACCCCGTGGTGCGTTTTCGTGTCGGTCAATGACACTCACAATTTTGGCCAATTTCTGGTCCATTTCGTGCACCATTACTCACACGTTTTGGCGTCGTAGAGCGATTTCCACGATTGACAATCCCCGGAGTGCGTTTGCGTGTCTGTCCTCAACACTCACAGTTTTGGCCAATTCTGACGCGATTTGTGGGCTATTACTCACCATTTAGGGGTCCCGAAGCGATTTCCATAGTTGTTGAACCCTAAGGTGCACTTACGTGTCAGTCATCAACACTCACTGTTTTGGGGCCCCGCAGTTATTTCCATGATTAACGAACCGCGGGGTGCGTTTACATGTCTGTCATCAATACTAGTAGTTTAGGCCAATTCTGGCCCGTTTCGTGGACTATTACTCACTGTTTTGGGGCCCCGGAATGATTTCCACGATTAACGAACCCCTGGGTGCGCTTACGTGTCGGTTATGAACACTCACAGTTTTGGCCAATTCTAACGCGTTTTGTGGACTATTAGTCACCATTTTCTGGTCCTGAAGTGATTTACAAAGTTGCTGAACCCCAAGGCGCGCTTACGTGTTAGTCATCAGCACTCACAGTTTTGGCTGATTCTGGCCCGTTTCATGGACTATTACTCACTGTTTTGGGCCCTGGAGTGATTTCCACGGTTAACGAACCGCAGGGTGCATTTACGTGTCGGTCATCAACTCTCGCCGTTTTGGCCGATTCTGGCCCGTTTCTTGGACTATTACTCTACTTTTGGGTCCCGGCGTGATTTCCATGATTGATGAAGACCGGGGTGCGTTTATGTATCGGTCATGAACACTCACAGTGTTGGCCGATTATGGCCTGTTTCTTAGAGTACTACTTAGTTTTGGGGGTCCCGGATTGATTTCCATGATATACGAACCCCGTGGTGCGTTTTCGTGTCGGTCAATGACCCTCACAATTTTGGCCAATTTGTGGTCCGTTTCGTGCACCATTACTCACCGTTTTGGTGCCCTAGAGCGATTTCCACGATTTACAATCCCCAGGGTCTGTTTGTGTCTTTGTCGTCAACACTCATAGTTTTGGCCAATTCTGACGCGATTCGTGGACTATTACTCATCATTTAGGGGTCCCGAAGCGATTCCATAGTGGTTGAACCCTAAGGTGCGTTTACGTGTCGGTCATCAACACTCATAGTTTTGGCCGATTCTGGCCCGTTTCATGGACTATTACTCACCATTTTGGGGCCCGAAAGTGATTTCCACGGTTGTTTAACCCCATGGTGCGCTTACGTGTCGATCATCAACAAGCGCACTTTGGGCCGATTTTGGCCCATTTCTTGCATTATTACTTAGAATTAGGGTCCCGTAGTGATTTCCACGATTGACGAACCCCGGGGTGCGTTTACGTCTCGGTCATAAACACTCACAATTTTGGCCAATTCTCGTCCGTTTCATGCACTATTACTCACCGTTTTGGCGTCCCAGAGCGATTTCCACGATTGACAATCCCCGGAGTGCGTTTGCGTGTATGTCGTCAACACTCACAGTTTTGGCCAATTCTAACG
>NC_041388.1:512286221-512289972 GCF_002162155.2 Triticum dicoccoides
TGAACCCCAAGGCGCGCTTACGTGTTAGTCATCAGCACTCACAGTTTTGGCTGATTCTGGCCCGTTTCATGGACTATTACTCACTGTTTTGGGCCCTGGAGTGATTTCCACGGTTAACGAACCGCAGGGTGCATTTACGTGTCGGTCATCAACTCTCGCCGTTTTGGCCGATTCTGGCCCGTTTCTTGGACTATTACTCTACTTTTGGGTCCCGGCGTGATTTCCATGATTGATGAAGACCGGGGTGCGTTTATGTATCGGTCATGAACACTCACAGTGTTGGCCGATTATGGCCTGTTTCTTAGAGTACTACTTAGTTTTGGGGGTCCCGGATTGATTTCCATGATATACGAACCCCGTGGTGCGTTTTCGTGTCGGTCAATGACCCTCACAATTTTGGCCAATTTGTGGTCCGTTTCCTGCACCATTACTCACCGTTTTGGTGCCCTAGAGCGATTTCCACGATTTACAATCCCCAGGGTCTGTTTGTGTCTTTGTCGTCAACACTCACAGTTTTGGCCAATTCTGACGCGATTCGTGGACTATTACTCATCATTTAGGGGTCCCGAAGCGATTCCATAGTGGTTGAACCCTAAGGTGCGTTTACGTGTCGGTCATCAACACTCATAGTTTTGGCCGATTCTGGCCCGTTTCATGGACTATTACTCACCATTTTGGGGCCCGAAAGTGATTTCCACGGTTGTTTAACCCCATGGTGCGCTTACGTGTCGATCATCAACAAGCGCACTTTGGGCCGATTTTGGCCCATTTCTTGCATTATTACTTAGAATTAGGGTCCCGTAGTGATTTCCACGATTGACGAACCCCGGGGTGCGTTTACGTCTCGGTCATAAACACTCACAATTTTGGCCAATTCTCGTCCGTTTCATGCACTATTACTCACCGTTTTGGCGTCCCAGAGCGATTTCCACGATTGACAATCCCCGGAGTGCGTTTGCGTGTATGTCGTCAACACTCACAGTTTTGGCCAATTCTAACGTGATTCGAGCTATTACTCACCATTTAGGGGTCCCGAAGAGATTTCCATAGTTGTTGAACCCCAAGGTGCGTTTACGTGTCGGTCATCAACACTCACTGTTTTGGGGCCCCGGAGTGATTTCCACGATTAACGAACCGCGGGGTGTGTTTACATGTCGGTCATCAATACTAGTAGTTTTGGCCAATTCTGGCCAGTTTCGTGGACTATTACTCACTGTTTTGGGGCCCCAGAATGATTTCAACGATTAACGAACCCCCGGGTGCGCTTACGTGTCGATTATGGACACTCACAGTTTTGGCCAATTCTAACGTGTTTTGTGGACTATTAGTCACCGTTTTCTGGTCCTGAAGTGATTTCCATAGTTGTTGAACCCCAAGGTGCGCTTACGTGTCAGCCATCAACACTCACAGTTTTGGCTGATTCTGGCCCGTTTCATGGACTATTACTCACTGTTTTGGGGACCCAGAGTGATTTCCACGCTTAACGAACTGCAGGGTGCATTTACATGTCGGTCATCAACTCTCGCAGTTTTGGCCGATTCTGGCCCGTTTCGTAGAGTACTACTTAGTTTTGGGGGTCCCAGAGTGATTTCCACGATTTACGAACCCCGTGGTGCGTTTTCGTGTCGGTCAATGACACTCACAATTTTGGCCAATTTCTGGTCCGTCTCGTGCACTATTACTCACCGTTTCGGCGTCCCAGAGCGATTTCCACTATTTGCAAACTCCGCGGTGCATTTGCGTCTCTGTCGTCAACACTCATAGTTTTAGCCAATTCTGACGCGTTTTGTGGACTATTAGTCACCGTTTTCTGGTCCTGAAGTGATTTCCATAGTTGTTGAACCCCAATGTGCGCCTACGTGTCAGCCATCAACACTCACAGTTTTGGCTGATTCTGGCCCGTTTCATGGACTATTACTCACTGTTTTGGGGACCCATAGTGATTTCCACGGTTAACGAACCGCAGGGTGCATTTACACGTCGGTCATCAACTCTCGCAGTTTTGGCCGATTTTGGCCCGTTTCTTGGACTATTACTCTGTTTTTGGGTCCCGGCGTAATTTCCATGATTGACGAACACCGGGGTGCGTTTATGTGTCAGTCATCAACACTCGCAGTTTTGGCTATTCTTGCCCGTTTCGTAGAGTACTACTTAATTTTGGGGGGCCCGGAGTGATTTCCACGATTTACGAACCCCGTGGTGCGTTTTCGTGCCGGTCAATGACACTCACAATTTTGGCCAATTTCTGTTCCGTCTCGTGCACTATTACTAACCATTTCGGCGTCCCAGAGCGATTTCCACTAGTTACAAACCCTGCGGTGCGTTTGCGTCTCTGTCGTCAACACTCACAGTTTTGGCCAATTCCGACGCGATTCGTGGACTATTTCTCATCATTTAGGGGTCCCGAAACGATTCCATTGTGGGTTAACCCTAAGGTGCATTTACGTGTCGGTCATCAACACTCACAGTTTTGGGGCCCCGGAGTGATTTCCACGATTAACGAACCGCGGGGTGCGTTTACATGTTGGTCATCAATACTAGTAGTTTTGGCAAATTCTGGCCCGTTTCGTGGACTATTACTCACTGTTTTGGGGCCCAGAATGATTTCAACGATTAACGAACCCCCGGGTGCGCTTACGTGTCGGTTATGAACACTCACAGTTTTGGCCAATTCTAACGCGTTTTGTGGACTATTAGTCACCGTTTTCTAGTCCTGAAGTGATTTCCATAGTTGTTGAACCCCAAGGTGCGCTTACGTGTCAGCCATCAACACTCACAGTTTTGGCTGATTCTGGCCCGTTTCATGGACTATTACTCACTGTTTTGGGGACCCAGAGTGATTTCCACGGTTAACGAACTGCAGGGTGCATTTACATGTCGGTCATCAACTCTCGCAGTTTTGGCCGATTCTGGCCCGTTTCTTGGACTATTACTCTGTTTTTGGGTCCCGGCGTGATTTCCATGATTGACGAACACCGGGGTGCGTTTATGTGTCAGTCATCAACACTCTTAGTATTGGCTATTCTGGCCCGTTTCGTAGAGTACTACTTAGTTTTGGGGGTCCCGAAGTGATTTCCATGATTTACGAACCCCGTGGTGCGTTGTCGTGTCGGTCAATGACACTCACAATTTTGGCCAATTTCTGGTCCGTCTCGTGCATTATTACTCACTGTTTCGGCGTCCCAGAGCGATTTCCACTATTTACAAACCCCGCGGTGCATTTGCGTCTCTGTCGTCAACACTCACAGTTTTGGCCAATTCTGACGCGATTAGTGGACTATTACTCATCATTTAGGGGTCTCGAAGCGATTCCATAGTGGGTTAACCCTAAGGTGCGTTTACGTGTCGGTCATCAACACTCAAAATTTTGGCCGATTCTGGCCTGTTTCGTGGACTATTACTCACCGTTTTGGGGCCCCAAAGTGATTTCCACTGTTGTTTAACCCCATGGTGCACTTACGTGTCGATCATCAACAATCGCACTTTGGGCCGATTTTGGCCCTTTTCTTGCATTATTACTTAGTTTTAGGGTCCCTGAGTGATTTCCACGATTGACGAACTCAAGGGTGCGTTTACGTGTCGGTCATAAACACTCACAATTTTGGCCAATTCTCATCCATTTCGTGCACTATTACTCACCGTTTTGGCGTCCCAGAGCGATTTCCACGATTGACAATCCCCGGAGTGCGTTTGCGTGTCTGTCGTCAACACTCACAGTTTTGGCCAATTCTGACGCGATTTGTGGGCTATT
>NC_041388.1:512289982-512348658 GCF_002162155.2 Triticum dicoccoides
GTTTTCTAGTCCTGAAGTGATTTCCATAGTTGTTGAACCCCAAGGTGCGCTTACGTGTCAGCCATCAACACTCACAGTTTTGGCTGATTCTGGCCCGTTTCATGGACTATTACTCACTGTTTTGGGGACCCAGAGTGATTTCCACGGTTAACGAACTGCAGGGTGCATTTACATGTCGGTCATCAACTCTCGCAGTTTTGGCCGATTCTGGCCCGTTTCTTGGACTATTACTCTGTTTTTGGGTCCCGGCGTGATTTCCATGATTGACGAACACCGGGGTGCGTTTATGTGTCAGTCATCAACACTCTTAGTATTGGCTATTCTGGCCCGTTTCGTAGAGTACTACTTAGTTTTGGGGGTCCCGAAGTGATTTCCATGATTTACGAACCCCGTGGTGCGTTGTCGTGTCGGTCAATGACACTCACAATTTTGGCCAATTTCTGGTCCGTCTCGTGCATTATTACTCACTGTTTCGGCGTCCCAGAGCGATTTCCACTATTTACAAACCCCGCGGTGCATTTGCGTCTCTGTCGTCAACACTCACAGTTTTGGCCAATTCTGACGCGATTCGTGGACTATTACTCATCATTTAGGGGTCTCGAAGCGATTCCATAGTGGGTTAACCCTAAGGTGCGTTTACGTGTCGGTCATCAACACTCACAATTTTGGCCGATTCTGGCCTGTTTCGTGGACTATTACTCACCGTTTTGGGGCCCCAAAGTGATTTCCACTGTTGTTTAACCCCATGGTGCACTTACGTGTCGATCATCAACAATCGCACTTTGGGCCGATTTTGGCCCTTTTCTTGCATTATTACTTAGTTTTAGGGTCCCTGAGTGATTTCCACGATTGACGAACTCAAGGGTGCGTTTACGTGTCGGTCATAAACACTCACAATTTTGGCCAATTCTCATCCATTTCGTGCACTATTACTCACCGTTTTGGCGTCCCAGAGCGATTTCCACGATTGACAATCCCCGGAGTGCGTTTGCGTGTCTGTCGTCAACACTCACAGTTTTGGCCAATTCTGACGCGATTTGTGGGCTATTACTCACCATTTAGGGGTCCCGAAGCGATTTCCATAGTTGTTGAACCCTAAGGTGCGTTTACGTGTCGGTCATCAACACTCACTGTTTTGGGGCCCCGAAGTGATTTCCATGATTAACGAACCGCGGGGTGCGTTTACATGTCGGTCATCAATACTACTAGTTTTGGCCAATTCTGGCCCGATTCATGGACTATTACTCACTGTTTTGGGGCACCGGAATGATTTCCACGATTAACGAACCCCCGGGTGCGCTTATGTGTCGGTTATGAACACTAATAGTTTCTGCCAATTCTAACTCGTTTTGTGGACTATTAGTCGCCGTTATCTGGTCCTGAAGTGATTTCCAAAGTTGTTGAACCCCAAGGCGCGCTTACGTGTCAGTCATCGACACTCACAGTTTTGGCTGATTCTGGCCCGTTTCATGGACTATTACTCACTGTTTTGGGGCCCTGGAGTGATTTCCACGGTTAACGAACCGCAGGGTGCATTTACGTGTCGGTCATCAACTCTCGCCGTTTTGGCCGATTCTGGCCCGTTTCTTGGACTATTACTCTGTTTTTGGGTCCCGGCGTGATTTCCATGATTGACGAACAACGGGGTGCGTTTATGTGTCGGTCATCAACACTCGTAGTTTTGGCCGATTCTGGCCTGTTCCTTAGAGTACTACTTAGTTTTGGGGGTCCCGGAGTGATTTTCACGATGTACGAACGCCGTGGTGCGTTTACGTGTCGGTCAATGACACTCACAATTTTGTCAAATTTCTGGTCCGTTTCATGCACTATTACTCACCATTTAGCGGTCCCGAAGCGATTTCCATAGTTGTTGAACCCTAAGGTGCGTTTACGTGTCGGTCATAAACACTCAGTGTTTTGGGCCCCGGAGTTATTTCCACGATTAACGAACCGCGGGGTGCGTTTACATGTCGGTCATCAATACAAGTAGTTTTGGCCAATTCTGGTCCGTTTCGTGCACTATTACTCACCGTTTTGGCGTCATAGAGCGATTTCCACGATTTACAAAGCCCGGGGTGCGTTTGCGTCTCTGTCGTCAACACTCAGAGTTTTGGCCAATTCTGACGCGATTCGTGGACTATTACTCATCATTTAGGCGTCCCAAAGCGATTCCATAGTGGTTGAACCCTAAGGTGCGTTTACGTGTCGGTCATCAACACTCACAGTTTTGGCCGATTCTGGCCCGTTTTGTGGACTATTACTCACCATTTTGGGGCCCCGAAGTGATTTCCACGGTTGTTTAACCCCATGGTGCGCTTACGTGTCGATCATCAACAAGCGCACTTTTGGCTAATTTTGGCCCATTTCTTGCATTATTACTTAGTTTTAGGGTCCCGGAGTGATTTCCACGATTGACGAACTCCGGGTTTCGTTTACGTGTCGGTCACCAATTCACGTCCGTTTCGTGCACTATTACTCACCGTTTTGGCGTCCCAGAGCGATTTCCACGATTGATAATCCCTGGAGTGCGTTAGAGTGTATGTCGTCAACACTCACAGTTTTGGCCAATTCTGACGCGATTGGTGGGATATTACTCACCATTTAGGGGTTCCGAAGCGATTTCCATAGTTGTTGAACCCCAAGGTGCGTTTACGTGTCGGTCATCAACACTCACTGTTTTGGGTCCCCAGAGTGATTTCCATGATTAACGAACCGCGAGGTGCGTTTACATGTCGGTCATAAATACTAGTAGTTTTGGCCAATTCTGGCCCGTTTCGTAGACTATTACTCACTGTTTTGGGGCCCCGGAATGATTTCCACGATTAACAAACCCCCGGGTGCGCTTACATGTCGGTTATGAACAATAACGGTTTTGGCCAATTCTAATGCGTTTTGTGTACTATTAGTCACCGTTTTCTGGTCCTGAAGTAATTTCCATAGTTGTTGAACCCGAAGGCGCGATTACGTGTCAGTCGTCAACACTCATAGTTTTGGCTGATTCTGGCCCATTTCATGGACTATTACTCACTGTTTTCGGGCCCTGGAGTTATTTCCACAGTTAACGAACCGCAGGGTACATTTACGTGTCAGTCATCAACTCTCGTAGTATTAGCCGATTCTGGCCCGTTTCTTGGACTATTACTCTGTTTTTGCGTCCCGGTGTGATTTCAATGATTGACGAACACTGGGGTGCGTTTATGTGTCGGTCATCAAGACTCGCATTTTTGGCCGATTCTGGCCCGTTTCTTAGAGTACTACTTAGTTTTGGGGGTCCCGGAGTGATTTCCACGATTTACGAACCCCGTGGTGCGTTTTAGTGTCGGTCAATGACACTCACAATTTTGGCCAATTTCTGGTCCGTTTCGTGCACTCTTACTCACCGTTTTGGCGTCCCGGAGCGATTTCCACGATTTACAAACCCCGGAGTGCATTTGCATCTATGTCGTCAACACTCACAGTTTTGGCCAACTCTGACGCGATTCGTGGACTATTACTCATCATTTAGGGGTCCCGAAGTGATTCCATAGTGGTTGAACCCGAAGGTGCGTTTACGTGTCGGTCATCAACACTCATAGTTTTGGCCGATTCTGGCCCGTTTTGTGGACTATTACTCACCGTTTTGGGGCCCCGAAGTGATTTCCATGGTTGTTTAACTCCATGGAGCGCTTACGTGTCGATCATCAACAAGCGCACTTTGGGCCGATGTTGGCCCATTTCTTGCATTATTACTTAGTTTTAGGGTCCCGGAGTGATTACCACGATTGACGAACTCAAGGGTGCGTTTACGTGTCGGTCATAAACACTCACAATTTTGGACTATTCTCGTCCGTTTCGTGCACTATTACTCACACGTTTTGGCGTCGTAGAGCGATTTCCACGATTGACAATCCCCGGAGTGCTTTTGCGTGTCTGTCCTCAACACTCACAGTTTTGGCCAATTTTGACGCGATTCGTGGGCTATTACTCACCATTTAGGGGTCCCGAAGCGATTTCCATAGTTGTTGAACCCAAAGGTGCGTTTACGTGTCAGTCATCAACACTCACTGTTTTGGGGCCCGGAGTTATTTCCACGATTAACGAACCGCGGGGTGCGTTTACATGTCTGTCATCAATACTAGTAGTTTTGGCCAATTCTGGTCCGTTTCGTGGACTATTACTCACTGTTTGGGGGCCCCGGAATGATTTCCACGATTAATGAACCCCCGGGTGCGCTTACGTGTCGGTTATGAACACTCACAGTTTTTTGGCCAATTCTAACGCGTTTTGTTGACTATTAGTCACCGTTTTATGGTCCTGAAGTGATTTACAAAGTTGTTGAACCCCAAGGCGCGCTTACGTGTCAGTCATCAGCACTCACAGTTTTGGCTGATTCTGGCTCGTTTCATGGACTATTACACACTGTTTTGGGCCTTGGAGTGATTTCCACGGTTAACGAGCCGCAGGGTGCATTTACGTGTCGGTCATCAACTCTCGCCGTTTTGGCTGATTCTGGCCCGTTTCTTGGACTATTACTCTGTTTTTGGGTCCCGGCGTGATTTCCATGATTGACGAAGACCGGGGTGCGTTTATGTGTCAGTCATGAACACTCACTGTTTTGGCCGATTCTGGCCTGTTCCTTAGAGTACTACTTAGTTTTGGGGGTCCCGGATTGATTTCCACGATATACGAACCCCGTGGTGCGTTTACGTGTCGGTCAATCACACTCACAATTTTGGCCAATTTCTGGTCCATTTCGTGCACCATTACTCACCGTTTTGGCGCCTAGAGCGATTTCCACGATTTACAATCCCTAGGGTGCGTTTGTGTCTTTGTCGTCAACACTCATAGTTTTGGCCAATTCTGACGCGATTTGTGGACTATTACTCATCATTTAGGGATCCGGAAGCGATTCCATAGTGGTTGAACCCTAAGGTGCGTTTACGTGTCGGTCATCAACACTCACAGTTTTGGCCGATTCTGGCCCGTTTCATGGACTATTACTCACCGTTTTGGGGCCCGAAAGTGATTTCCACGGTTGTTTAACCCCATGGTGTGCTTACGTGTCGATCATCAACAAGCGCACTTTGGGCCGATTTTGGCCCATTTCTTGCATTATTACTTACTTTTAGGGTCCCGCAGTGATTTCCACGATTGACGAACCCCGGAGTGCATTTACGTGTCGGTCATAAACACTCACAATTTTGGCCAATTCTTGTCCGTTTCGTGCACTATTACTCATCGTTTTGGCGTCCCAGAGCGATTTCCACGATTGACAATCTCCGGAGTGCGTTTGCGTGTATGTTGTCAACACTCACAGTTTTCGCCAATTCTGACGCGATTCGGGCTATTACTCACCATTTAGGGGTCCCAAAGCGATTTCCATCGTTGTTGAACCCCAAGGTGCGTTTACGTGTCGGTCATCAACACTCACTGTTTTGGGCCCCGGAGTGATTTCCACGATTAACGAACCGCGGGGTGCGTTTACATGTCGGTCATCAATACTAGTAGTTTTGGCCAATTCTGGCCCGTTTCGTGGACTATTACTCACTCTATTGGGGCCCCAGAATGATTTCAATGATTAACGAACCCCCGGGTGCGCTTACATGTCGATTATGAACACTCACAGTTTTGGCCAATTCTAACGCGTTTTGTGGACTATTAGTCATTGTTTTCTGGTCCTGAAGTGATTTCCATAGTTGTTGAACCCCAAGGTGCGCTTACATGTCAGTCATCAACACTCACAGTTTTGGCTGATTCTGGCCCGTTTCATGGACTATTACTCACTGTTTTGGGGACCCAGAATGATTTCCACGGTTAACGAACCGCAGGGTGCATTTACATGTCGGTCATCAACTCTCGCAGTTTTGGCCAATTCTGGCCCGTTTCTTGGACTATTACTCTGTTTTTGGGTCCCGGCATGATTTCCATGATTGACGTACACCGGGGTGCGTTTATGTGTCAGTCATCAACACTCGTAGTTTTGGCTATTCTGGCCCGTTTCGTGGAGTACTACTTAGTTTTGGGGGTCCCGGAGTGATTTCCACGATTTACGAACCCCGTGGTTCGTTTTTGTGTCGGTCAATGACACTCACAATTTTGGCCAATTTCTCGTCCGTCTCGTGCACTATTACTCACCGTTTTGGCGTCCCAGAGCGATTTCCACTATTTACAAACCCCGCGGTGCGTTTGCGTCTCTGTCATCAACACTCACAGTTTTGGCCAATTCTGACGAGATTCGTGGACTATTACTCATCATTTAGGGGTCCTGATGCGATTCCATAGTGGGTTAACCCTAAGGTGTGTTTACATGTCGGTCATCAACACTCACAGTTTTGGCCTATTCTGGCCCGTTTCGTGGACTATTACTCACCGTTTTGGGGACCCAAAGTGATTTCCGCGGTTGTTTAACCCCATGGTGCACTTACGTGTCGATCATCAACAAGCGCACTTTGGGCCGATTTTGGCCCTTTTCTTGCATTATTACTTAGTTTTAGGGTCCCTGAGTGATTTCCATGATTGATGAACTCAAGGGTGCGTTTACGTGTCGGTCATAAACACTCACAATTTTGGCCAATTCTCATCCGTTTCGTGCACTATTACTCACCGTTTTGGCGTCCCAGAGCGATTTCCATGATTGACAATCCCCGGAGTGCGTTTGCGTGTCTGTCGTCAACACTCACAGTTTTGGCCAATTCTGACGCGATTTGTGGGCTATTACTCACCATTTAGGGGTCCCGAAGCGATTTTCATAGTTGTTAAACCCTAAGGTGCGTTTACGTGTCGGTCATCAACACTCACTGTTTTGGGGCCCCGGAGTGATTTCCACGATTAACGAACCGCGGGGTGCATTTACATGTCGGTCATCAATACTAGTAGTTTTGGCCAATTCTGGCCCGTTTCGTGGACTATTACTCACTGTTTTGGGGCCCCGGAATGATTTCCACGATTAACGAACCCCCGGGTGCGCTTACGTGATGGTTATGAACACTCATAGTTTTGGCCAATTCTAACGTGTTTTGTGGACTATTAGTCGCCGTTTTCTGCTCCTGAAGTGATTTCCAAAGTTGTTGAACCCCAAGGCGCGCTTACGTGTCAGTCATCAACACTCACAGTTTTGGCTGATTCTGGCCCGTTTCATGGACTATTACTCACTGTTTTGGGGCCCTGGAGTGATTTCCACAATTAACGAACCGTAGGGTGCATTTACGTGTCGGTCATCAACTCTCGCTGTTTTGGCCGATTCTGGCCCGTTTCTTGGACTATTACTCTATTTTTGGGTCCCGGCGTGATTTCCATGATTGACGAACAACGGGGTGCGTTTATGTGCCGGTCATCAACACTCGTAGTTTTGGCCGATTCTGGCCTGTTTCTTAGAGTACTACTTAGTTTTGGGGGTCCTGGAGTGATTTCCATGATATACGAACCCTGTGGTGCGTTTACATGTCGGTCAATGACACTCACAATTTTCGCCAATTTCTGGTCCGTTTCATGCACTATTACTCACCGTTTTGGCGTCCCAGAGCAATTTCCACGATTTACAAACCCCGGGGTGCGTTTGCGTCTCTGTCGTCAACACTCATAGTTTTGGCCAATTCTGACGCGATTCGTGGACTATTACTCATCATTTAGGGGCCCCGAAGCGATTCCATAGTGGTTGAACCCTAGGGTGCGTTTACGTGTCGGTCATCAACACTCACAGTTTTGGCCGATTCTGGCCTGTTTCGTGGACTATTACTCACCGTTTTGGGGCCTGAGGGAGTCCTGGACTAGGGGGTGTCCGGATAGCCGAAGTATCATCATCGGCCGGACTCCAAGACTATGAAGATACAAGATTGAAGACTTCGTCCTGTGTCCGGATGGGACTTTCCTTGGCGTGGAAGGCAAGCTTGGCGATACGGATATGTAGATCTCCTACCATTGTAACCGACTCTGTGTAACCCTAGCCCTCTCCGGTGTCTATATAAACCGGAGGGTTTTAGTAAATAGGACACAACAACAATCATACCATAGGCTAGCTTCTAGGGTTTAGCCTCCTTGATCTCGTGGTAGATCCACTCTTGTACTACCCATATCATCAATATCAATCAAGCAGGAGTAGGGTTTTACCTCCATCGAGAGGGCCCGAACCTGGGTAAAAACATCGTGTCCCTCGTCTCCTCTTACCATCCGCCTAGACGCAGAGTTCGGGACCCCCTACTCGAGATCCGCCGGTTTTGACACCGACAGGGCAGCAAAGTGGTTTCAACGGTTGTTTAACCCCACGGTGCGCTTACGTGTCGATCATCAACAAGCGCACTTTGGGCCAATTTTGGCCCATTTCTTGCATTATTACTTAGTTTTAGGGTCCCAAGGTGATTTCCACGATTGACGAACTCCGGGGTGCGTTTATGTGTCGGTCATAAACACTCACAATTTTGGCCAATTCTCATCCATTTCGTGCACTATTACTAACCGTTTTGACGTCCCAGAGCGATTTCCACGATTGCCAATCCTCGGAGTGTGTTTGCGTGTGTGTCGTCAACACTCACAGTTTTGGCCAATTCTGACGTGATTCGTGGGCTATTACTCACCATTTAGGGGTCCCGAAGCGATTTCCATAGTTGTTGAACCCTAAGGTGCGTTTACGTGTCGGTCATCAACACTCACTGTTTTGGGGCCCGGAGTTATTTCCATGATAAACGAACCGCGGGGTGCGTTTACATGTTTGTCATCAATACTAGTAGTTTTGGCCAATTCTGGCTCGTTTCGTGGACTATTACTCACTGTTTTGGGGCCCCGGAATGATTTCCACGATTAACGAACCCCCGGGTGCGCTTACGTGTCGGTTATGAACACTCACAGTTTTGGCCAATTCTAACACGTTTTGTGGACTATTAGTCACCGTTTTCTGGTCCTGAAGTGATTTCCAAAGTTGTTGAACCCCAAGGCGCGCTTACGTGTCAGTCATTAACACTCACTGTTTTGGCTGATTCTGGCCCGTTTCATGGACTATTACTCACTGTTTTGGGGCCCTGGAGTGACTTCCACGGTTGACGAACCGCGGGGTGCATTTACGTGTCGGTCATCAACTCTCGCCGTTTTGGCCGACTCTGGCCCGTTTCTTGGACTATTACTCTGTTTTTGGGTCCCGACGTGATTTCCATGATTGACAAAGATAGGGGTGCGTGTATGTGTCGGTCATGAACACTCGCAGTTTTGGCCGATTCTGGCCCGTTTCTTGGACTATTACTCTGTTTTTGGGTCCCGGCGTGATTTCCGTGATTGACAAACACCGGGGTGCGTTTATGTGTCAGTCATCAACACTCGCAGTTCTGGCCGATTCTGGCCCGTTTCTTAGAGTACTACTTAGTTTTGGGGGTCCCGGAGTGATTTCCACGATTTACGAACCCCGTGGTGCGTTTACGTGTCAGTCAATGACACTCACAATTTTGGCCAATTTCTGGTCCGTTTCGTGCACCATTACTCACCGTTTTGGCGTCCTAGAGCGATTTCCACGATTTACAAACCTCGGGGGTGCATTTGCGTCTCTGTCGTCAACACTCATAGTTTTGGCCAATTCTGACGCGATTCTTGGACTATTACTCATCATTTAGGGGCCTCGAAGCGATTCCATAGTGGTTGAACCCTAAGGTGCGTTTACGTGTCGGTCATCAACACTCACAGTTTTGGCCGATTCTGGCCCGTTTCGTGGACTATTACTCACCGTTTTGGGGCCCCAAAGTGATTTCCACGGTTGTTTAACCCCATGGTGCGCTTACGTGTCGATCATCAACAAGCGCACTTTGGGCCGATTTTGGCCCATTTCTTGCATTATTACTTAGTTTTAGGGTCCCGGAGTGATTTCCACGATTGACGAACTCCGGGGTGCGTTTACGTGTCGGTCACAAACACTCTCAATTTTGGCCAATTCTCATCCGTTTCGTGCACTATTACTCACCGTTTTGACGTCCCAGAGCGATTTCCACGATTGCCAATCCCCGGAGTGCGTTTAAGTGTCTGTCGTCAACACTCACAGTTTTGGTCAATTCTGACGTGATTCCTGCGCTATTACTCACCATTTAGGGGTCCCGAAGTGATTTCCATAGTTGTTGAACCCCAAGGTGCGTTTACGTGTCGGTCATCAACACTCACTGTTTTGGGGCCCCGGAGTGATTTCCACGATTAACGAACCGCGGGGTGTGTTTACATGTCGGTCATCAATACTAGTAGTTTTGGCCAGTTCTGTCCCGTTTCGTGGACTACTACTCACAATTTTGGGGCCCCGGAATGATTTCCACGATTAACGAACCCCCGGGTGCGCTTACGTGTCAGTTATGAACACTCACAGTTTTGGCCAATTCTAACGCGTTTTTCAACTATTAGTCACCGTTTTCTGGTCCTGAAGTGATTTCCAAAGTTGTTGAACCCGAAGGCGCGCTTACATCTCTGTCATCAACACTCACAGTTTTGGCTGATTCTGGCCCGTTTCATGGACTATTACTCACTGTTTTGGGGCCCTGGAGTGATTTCCATGGTTAACTAACCGCAGGGTGCATTTACATGTCGGTCATCAACTCTCGCCGTTTTGGCCGATTCTGGCCCGTTTCTTGGACTATTACTTTGTTTTTGGGTCCCGCGTGATTTCCATGATTGACGAACAACGGGGTGCGTTTATGTGTCGGTCATCAACACTTGCAGTTTTTGCCGATTCTGGCCCGTTTCTTAGAGTACTACTTAGTTTTGGGGGTCCCGGAGTGATTTCCACGATTTACAAACCCCGTGGTCCGTTTACGTCTCGGTCAATGACACTCACAATTTTGGCCAATTTCTGGTCCGTTTCATGCACTATTACTCACCGTTTTGGCGTCCCAGAGCGATTTCCACGATTTACAAACCCCGGGGTGCATTTGTGTCTCTGTCGTCAACACTCACAGTTTTGGCCAATTCTGACGCGATTCGTGGACTATTACTCATCATTTAGGGGGCCCGAAGCGATTCCATAGTGGTTGAACCCTGTAACACCCCGAGACCGACGCTCCAGACGCCTTCCATATTTTTCGTTGTTGTCGTGTGTTTTACTTTTGCTTGTTGCTTTTCTTCATGTCATCATTTGCATCTGTTCGTAGTTGACGTGTCCCCCTTGTCTTTGCTGTCCGTTTCGAGACCAACCGGGTTCTCGTTTCGCTCTTGTTTGACCACCTTATCTCTTTGCACAGCCATGGCCTCTCTTTCGCAACCTCGCGCACGTCCGAATGCTTCCCCGAACCCGACCCGGGCTTTCATTACCGATGGGTTCAGATCATCCCCAAACTTCTACAAAACATCTGCGTTTATTTGTTGGACTCCCCTAAGCCATTTATTATCGACCGTCCGATTTAATCGGAGAGTCCAAATCCACCCTAAACCCCCTTTCCCTATATATAAACCAACCCCATACCTAATCTAGCCTAACCCTAGTTTCTAGGATTGCTGTCCCATCCTTCCATTCCCTCCGCCGCCGCCACTCCACCTGGTCTCTTCTTCCACATCGGGATCCTCCCCGATCCAAAAAAATCCACCTCGCCTTCAACCACCACCAACCGGAGTAGTGCCCGGCCCTCTTTGTCCCATTCATCCCATCGATCCACTCCACCCCCGCCGGCAACCACCTCCCCGCGCCTCCACTCAATCCCCGGCCAACCACTAGAGCTCCTCCCGAGCGGGAGCGCTCACGCCCGAGGCCCCAGTTGGCCGAAGCTCTTCTCCAACCAGAACCCCAGCGCCAGCAGCAGCCATCTCCCTCGCGAGCCCCTGCTTCCTTGCGCTCCATCGCCGTCCAGGGTCCCGACAACCTCGCCGTCCTTGCCTCCTCCGTCGCGCCGGCGAGCGCGACGCTAGAGCTCAACAAGTCGCCGTGCCCTGCCCCTCCTTCTGCTCCTCTGCTTCCCCTCTTTCTCACCCGATTCCCTCCCTCTGTTTGCCTATAGAGGAGTTCATCTGCTGCCATGGATGCCTCCTCGAGCTCCAGTTCGCCTCGCGGTCGCCGGGAACCGATGCCCCACGGCCGGATCCGTCAAGCTCCGCCTCCCTGCACCGAGTCCCTCGCCGGAGTGAGCTCGTGCCCGAGCCCTCATCGCCGGCCTCCCCTGCTGCTGTTTCTGCTCTTCAGAAATGAGAGCAGCAGCGGCTCGCCCGGTTCAGTCCCGAGCGTTGACCGCGCCCCCCTGAAGCCTCCCCTCCAATCGGACCAAGGCCCATGGTGAGGCCACCCCCAGCGCCCTCCTTTGTTTTTTTTTCAGTTGGGCCAGCCTGCAGTTTTGGCCCGATAGCTTTTTTTCCTGACCTGCGAATTTGTATAATGATTCCAGAAACTGCATATTTACAGATTACCCCTTTTGTTCATGCATCTAATAACGAATTAACCATGCATCATATGAAAATAATTTATACATGTAAAATGCTTAGAATTTTGTGTAGATTAATAATATGCCACTTTCATCCATGTTTAAAATGTTTATAATGTTGTTTGATTAAATTTTCTCAAATGCCATGTTTAAATGATTTATTTCATAACTAAATAACCGTAGCTCCGTTTTAAATAAACTTTATATGTAAATGGGGTGGAAAAATGCCTAGTTTAACATGGTGTACTTCATTTTGCTGTTTAACATCATTAAAATATGTTTTAGGGCAGAACAGTACCAAATCTAAAATATGGACGTGAGGATTTTCCGGAATTGTTGTTTGTTCTTCCGGCCTCATTTAAACTTGCCTAGTTAGGTAGTTTTCACATGCTTCACCTCTTGCCATGTTTAACAACATTTAACATTGCTTGGTAGCTTAAATGAGAGAGAACTAAATATTTGATGTGGAGTTTTGTTAATATGCAACTCGTTGCATATTGAGCTCCGCTTAAATTGTAGTGTTGTTTGTTGCACTTTGCCATGCCATGCCTCATTAAACCGGACATGCATCATGCTTGTTTGTGCATCATGCCATGTTTATGATTGTGCATTTACCATGTTGTTTGCTTCTTTCCGGTTGCGCTTCTCCTTGATAGTTCCGGTAACATTGCGTTCATGAGGATTCGTTCGACTACGTTGGTTCGTCTTCTTCATGGACTCGTTCTTCTTCCTAGTGGGGTTTCAGGCAAGATGACCGTCACCTTGGATCTCACTACTATCATTGCTATGCTAGTTGCTTCGTTCTATCGCTTTGTTCCGCTACCTATCACTTGTTGATCAAGCCTCGCAAATTGCCATGAACCTCTAACCTTTGTCACCCGTCCTAGCAAACCGTTGCTTGGCTATGTTACCGCTTTTGCTCAGCCCCTCTTATTGTTGGGGAACGTAGTAATTTCAAAAAATTTCCTACGCACACGCAAGATCATGGTGATGGCATAGCAATGAGAGGGGAGAGTGTTCGTCCACGTACCCTCGTAGACCATAAGCAGAAGCGTTAGCACAACGCGGTTGATGTAGTCATACGTCTTCACGATCCGACCGATCCAAGCACCGAACGTACGGGGACTCCGAATTCAGCACACGTTCAGCTCGATGACGATCTCCGGCCTCCGATCCAGCGATCCTCCGGAGATGAGTTCCGTCAGCACGACGGCGTGGTGACGATGATGATGTTCTACCGGCGCAGGGCTTCGTCTAAACTCCATGACGATATGATCGAGGTGGAATATGGTGGAAGGGGGCACCGCACACGGCTAAGGAACGATCCGTAGATCAACTTGTGTGTCAATGGGGTGCCCCCTACCCCCGTATATAAAGGAGTGGAGGAGGGGAGGGCCGGCCCTCTTCTATGGCTCGCCCTAGGGGAGTCCTACTCCCACCGGGAGTAGGATTCCCCCTTTCCTAGTCCAACTAGGAGTCCTTCCATGTAGTAGGAGTAGGAGAGAAGGAAAGGGAAGAGAGAAGGAGAAGGAAGGAAGGGGGCGCCCCCCTCCCTAGTCCAATTCGGACTAGTCCATGGGGAGGGGTGTGGCCACCCTTATGGCCCTTTCTCTCCTTTCCCGTATGGTCCATTAAGGCCCAATACGAATTCCCGTAACTCTCCGGTACTCCGAAAAATACCCGAATCACTCGGAACCTTTTTGATGTCCGAATATAGTCGTCCAATATATCGATCTTTACGTCTCGACCATTTCGAGACTCCTCGTGATGTCCTCGATCTCATCCGGGACCCTGAACTCCTTCGTACATCAAAACTCATAAACTCATAATAAAATTGTCATCGTAACGTTTAAGCGTGCGGACCCTACGGGTTCGAGAACTATGTAGAAATGACCTAGAACTATTCTCGGTCAATAACCAATAGCGAAATACGCCAACCCAACATGTACCTTCGGAGACACCTGTAGTACTCCTTTATAATCACCCAGTTACGTTGTGACGTTTGGTAGCACCCAAAGTGTTCCTCCGGTAAACGGGAGTTGCATAATCTCATAGTTACAGGAACATATATAAGTCATGAAGAAAGCAATAGCAACATACTAAACGATCAAGTGCTAAGCTAACGGAATGGGTCAAGTCAATCACATCATTCTCCTAATGATGTGATCCCGTTAACAACTCATGTCTATGGCTAGGAAACTTAACCATCTTTGATTCAACGAGCTAGTTAAGTAGAGGCATACTATTGACACTATGTTTGTCTATGTATTCACACACATGTATTATGTTTCCGGTTAATACAATTCTAGCATGAATAATAAACATTTATCATGATATAAGGAAATAAATAATAACTTTATTATTGCCTCTAGGGCATATTTCCTTCAGTCTCCCACTTGCACTAGAGTCAATAATCTAGTTCACATCGCCATGTGATTTAACACCAATATTCATATCTGTATATGATTAACACCCATAGTTCACATCGTCATGTGACCAATACCCAAAGAGTTTACTAGAGTCAATAATCTAGTTCACATCGCTATGTGATTAACACCCAAAGAGTACTAAGGTGTGATCATGTTTTGCTCGTGAGAGAAGCTTAGTCAACGGGTCTGTCACATTCAGAGCCGTATGTCTTTTGCAAATATTCTATGTCTACAATGCTCTGCACGGAGCTACTCTAGCTAATTGCTCCCACTTTCAATATGTATCCAGATTGAGACTTAGAGTCATCTGGATCGGTGTAAAAGTTTGCACCAATGTAACTCTTTACGACGGGCTCTTTTATCACCTCCATAATCGGGAAATATTTCCTTAGTCCTCACCAAGGATATTCTTGACCAATGTCCAGTGATCTACTCCTAGATCACTATTGTACTCCCTTGCCATATTCAGAGCAAAGTATACAATAGGTCTGGTACATAGCATAGCATACTTTATAGAACCTATGACTGAGGCATAGGGAATGACTTTCATTCTCTTTTCTATTTTCTGCTGTGGTCGGGATTTGAGTCTTACTCAATTTCATACCTTTGCAACACAGGCAAGAACTCTTTCTTTGATTGTTCCATTTTGAACTACTTCAAAATCTTGTCAAGGTATGTACACATTGAAAATCTTATCAAGTGTCTTGATCTATCTCAATAGATCTTGATGCTCAAAATGTAAGTAGCTTTACTGAAGTCTTTCTTTTAAAGAACTTCTTTCAAACACTCCTTTATGCTTTGCAGAATAATTCTACATTATTTCCGATCAACAATATGTCATTCACATATATTTATCAGAAATGTTGTAGTGCTCCCACTCACTTTCTTGTAAATACAGGCTTCACCGTAAGTCTGTACAAAACTATATGCTTTGATCAACTTATCAAAGCGTATATTCCAACTCTGAGATGCTTGCACCAGTCCATAGATGGATCGCTGGAGCTTGCACACTTTGTTAGCACCTTTTGGATCAACAAAACCTTCGGGTTACATCATATACAACTCTTCTTTAAGAAAACCATTAAGAAATTCAGTTTTGACATCCATTTGCCAGATTTCATAAAATGTGGCAATTGCTAACATGATTCGATACGAGTGAGAATATCTCATTGTATTCAACATCTTGAACTTGTAACATGACTTGCTGATCATCGGGCAAGTCAATCAAAGTCCACACTTTGGTCTCATATATGGATCCCATCTCAGATTTCATGGCCTCAAACCATTTCGCGGAATGTGGGCTCATCATCGCTTCCTCATAGTTCGTAGGTTTATCATGGTCTAGTAACATGACTTCCAGAATAGGATTACCATACCACTCTAGTGCGGATCGTACTCTGTAAGACCTACGAGGTTTTGTGGTAACTTGATCTGAAGTTTCATGATCATCATCATTAGCTTCCTCACTATTTGGTGTAGGAATCACTGGAACTAATTTCTGTGATGAACTACTTTCCAATTCGGGAGAAGGTACAAATTACCTTATCAAGCTCTACTTTCCTCCCACTCACTTCTTTCGAGAGAAACTCCTTCTCTAGAAAGGATCCATTTTTAGCAACGAATGTTTTGCCTTCAGATCTGTGATAGAAGGATTACCCAACAGTTTTCTT
This sequence comes from Triticum dicoccoides, assembly GCF_002162155.2. Classification (NCBI taxonomy): domain Eukaryota; kingdom Viridiplantae; phylum Streptophyta; class Magnoliopsida; order Poales; family Poaceae; genus Triticum; species Triticum dicoccoides. The sequence goes on from NC_041388.1 coordinate 512,306,423, forward strand.
TGGGTATTCTATGAAGATGCACTTCTCTGATTTGGGTTCGAGCTTATCAGGTTGAAAAACTTTTTCATCTAAGCATCGCAACTCCAAACTTTAAGAAATGACAACTTGGGTTTCTTGCTAAACCACAGTTCATATGGTGTCGTCTCAACGGATTTAGATGGTGCCCTTTTAATGTGAATGCAGTTGTCTCTAATGCATAACCCCAAAACAATAGTGGTAAATTAGTAAGAGACATCATAGATCGCACCATATCCAATAAAGTGCGGTTATGACATTCGGACACACCATAACGTTGTGGTGTTCCAGGTGGCATGAGCTGTGAAACTATTCCACATTGTTTTATATGAAGGCCAAACTCGTAACTCAAATACTCGTCTCCTCGATCAGATCGCAGAAACTTTATTTTCTAGTTACGATGATTTTTCCACTTCACTCTGAAATTCTTTGAACCTTTCAACTATTTTAGACTTATGTTTCATCAAGTAGATATACCCATATCTGCTCAAATCATCTTGTGAAGGTCAGAAAATAATGATACTTGCCACGAGCATCAACACTCATTGGATCACATACATCGGTATGTATTATTTCCAATAAGTTAGCAGCTTGTTCCATTGTTCCGAAGAACGGAGTTTTAGTCATCTTGCCCAAAAGGCACGGTTCGCAAGCATCAAATGATTCATAACCAAGTGATTCCGAAAATCCATCTTTATGGAGTTTCTTCATGCGCTTTACACCGATATGACCCAAATGGCAGTGCCACAAATAAATTGCACTATCATTATTAACTTTGCATTTTTTGGCATCAATAATATGAATATGTGTATCACTACGATCGAGATCCAACAAACTATTTTCATTGGGTGTATAACCATCGAAGGTCTTATTCATGTAAACAGAATAACAATTATTCTTTAACTTTAAATGAATAACCGTATTGCAATAAACATGATCAAATCATATTCATGCTCAACGCAAACGCTAAATAACATTTATTTAGGTTTAACACCAATCTTGAAAATATAGGGAGTGTGTGATGATGATCATATCAATCTTGGAACTATTTCCAACACTCATCGTCACTTCCCCTCAACTAGTCTCTGTTTATTATGTAACTCCTGTTTCGAGTTACTAATCTTAGCAACCGAACAAGTATCAAATACTCAGGGGTTACTATAAACACTAGTGAGATACACATCAAACACCTGTATATCAAATATACCCTTGTTCACTTTGCCATCCTTCTTATCCACCAAATATTTAGGGCATTTCCGCTTCCAGTGACCATTTCCTTTGCAGTGTAAGCACTCAGTTTCAGGCTTTGGTCCAGCTTTGGGCTTCTTTGCGGGAGTGACAACTTGCTTTTCATTCTACTTGAAGTTCCCTTTCTTTCCCTTTGCCCTTTTCTTGAAACTAGTGGTCTTGTTAATCATCAACACTTGATGCTCTTTCTTGATTTCTACCTTCGTCGATTTCAACATCACGAAGAGCTCGGGAATCGTTTTCGTCATCCCTTGCATACTATAGTTCATCACGAAGTTCTAGTAACTTAGTGATGGTGCCTAGAGAATTCTATCAATCACTATCTTATATGGAAGATTAACTCCCACTTGATTGAAGCGATTGAAGTACCCAGACAATCTGAGCACATGCTCACTAGTTGAGCGATTCTCCTCCATCTTTTAGCTATAGAACTTGTTGGAGACTTCATATCTCTCAACTTGGGTATTTGCTTGAAATATTAACTTCAATTCCTGGATCATCTCATATGGTCCATGACGTTCAAAACGTCTTTGAAGTCCCGATTCTAAGCCGTAAAGCATGGTGCACTAAACTATCAAGTAGTCATCATATTGAGCTAGCCAAACGTTCATAACGTCTGCATCTGCTCCTGCGATAGGTCCGTCACCCTGCGGTGCATCAAGGACATAATTCTTCTGTGCAGCAATGAGGGTAAACTTTAGATCACGGATCCAATCCGCATCATTGCTACTAACATTTTTGAACATAGTTTCCTCTAGGAACATATCAAAATAAACATATGAAAGCAACAACGCAAGCTATTGATCTACAACATAATTTGCAAAATACTACCAGGACTAAGTTCATGATAAATTTAAGTTCAATTAATCATATTACTTAAGAACTCCCACTTAGACAGACATCTCTCTAGTCATCTAAGTGATCATGTGATCCAAATCAACTAAGCCATAACCGATCATCACGTGAGATGGAGTAGTTTTCAATGGTGAACATCACTATGTTGATCATATCTACTATATGATTCACGCTCGACCTTTTGGTCTCCGTGTTCCGAGGCCATATCTGCATATGCTAGGCTCGTCAAGTTTAACCTGAGTATTCTGCGTGTGCAAAACTTGATTGCACCTGTTGTAGATGGACGTAGAGCTTATCACACCCGATCATCACGTGGTGTCTGGGCACGACGAACTTTGGCAACGGTGCATACTCAGGGAGAACACTTCTTGATAACTTTTAGTGAGAGATCATCTTAAAATGCTACCGTCAATCAAAGCAAGATAAGATGCATAAAGGATAAACATCACATGCAATCAATATAAGTGATATGATATGGCCATCATCATCTTGTGCTTGTGATCTCCAACTCCGAAGCACCATCGTGATCACCATCATCACCGGCGCAACACCTTGATCTCCATCGTAGCATCGTTGTCGTTTACGCCATCTATTGCTTCTACGACTATCGCTAACGCTTAGTGATAAAGTAAAGCAATTACAGGGCATTTGCATTTCATACAATAAAGTGACAACCATATGGCTCCTGCCAATTGCCGATAACTTCGGTTACAAAACATGATCATCTCATACAATAAAATATAGCATCACGTCTTGGCCATATCACATCACAACATGCCCTGCAAAAACAAGTTATTCGTTCTCTACTTTGTTGTTGAAAGTTTTACGTGGCTGCTACGGGCTGAGCAAGAACCATTCTTACCTACGCATCAAAACCACAACGATAGTTTGTCAAGTTGGTGCTGTTTTAACCTTCGCAAGGACCGGGCGTAGCCACACTCGGTTCAACTAAAGTTGGAGAAACTGACACCCGCTAGTCACCTGTGTGCAAAGCACGGTGGTAAAACCAGTCTCGCGTAAGCGTACGCGTAATGTCGGTCCGGGCCGCTTCATCCAACAATACTGCCGAACCAAAGTATGACATGCTGGTAAGCAGTATGACTTGTATCGCCCACAACTCACTTGTGTTCTACTCGTGCATATAACATCAACGCATAAAACCTGGCTCGCATGCCACTATTGGGGAACGTAGTGATTTCAAAAAAATTCCTACGCACATGCAAGATCATGGTGATGGCATAGCAACGAGAGGGGAGAGTGTTCGTCCACGTACCCTCGTAGACCGTAAGCGGAAGCGTTAGCACAACGCGGTTGATGTAGTCGTACGTCTTCACGATCCGACCAATCCAAGCACCGAACTTACGGGGCCTCCGAGTTCAGCACACGTTCAGCTCGATGACAATCTCCGGCCTCCGATCCAGCGAAGCTCCGGAGATGAGTTCCGTCAGCACGACGGCGTGGTGACGATGATGATGTTCTACCGGCACAGGGCTTTGTCTAAACTCCGCGACGATATGATCGAGGTGGAATATGGTGGAAGGGGGCACCGCACACGGCTAAGGAACGATCCGTAGATCAACTTGTGTGTCCATGGGGTGCCCCCTACCCCCGTATATAAAGGAGTGGAGGAGGGGAGGGCCGGCCCTCTTCTATGGAGCGCCCTAGGGGAGTCCTACTCCCACCGGGAGTAGGATTCCCCCTTTCCTAGTCCAACTAGGAGTCCTTCCATGTAGTAGGAGTAGGAGAGAAGGAAAGGGAAGAGAGAAGGAGAAGGAAGGAAGGGGGTGATGGAGTCATGTACCTAGGGTAGGGTCATAGACCTGATCTAAGTACCCTGCCCAAGGACACCCATAGAAGAGATCACCTTCCAGTCGACCTATGAGGAACTCACTCGACTGACTTGAAGGACCCGACCACGAAGACTGACTCGACCACCAGAAGGTCAAGAAGCACTCTGCACTGCAATGGTCTGTAATTAAGTAGACTTTATGATAGTTAAGACACTTTATGTGGGGCGTTACCAGTAACGCCCCGGACTTAATGTACCTTAAACCCTTCATTACGTGGGTTGGCTGGGGTCCTGTCGCACTCTATATAAGCCACCCTCCTCCACAGGCAGAAGGGTTCGCACCCCTGTAACTCATATACACATAATCCACTCGACCGCCTCCGGGCTCCGAGACGTAGGGCTTTTACTTCCTCCGAGAAGGGCCTGAACTCGTACATATCTTGTGTTTACAACCTCTCCATAGCTAGGACCTTGCCTCTCCATACCTACCCCCCACTCTACTGTCAGACTTAGAACCACGACAGTTGGTGCCCACCGTGGGGCGGGTGTTTTAGCGATTTTGTGGAGAAGTTGCGATTCTTCCGAGTACTTTCATCATGGTGGCTGCTGGAGGTTTGGTCAAGGGTCACGAGATCCGCCTCGGCGCTCTCACCTTCGTCACCGACCACTTCGCCTGGCTCCAGGAGGCTCCACTCGATGTTGATGCGCTCCCCATCCGCGGTGCGACGCATTTTCGTGCATGTGTTCGCGGCGTTCTGCTGCGGCAACCGTCGACCCCGTATCGGTCGACTCCCCTATCGACCACCCTCCCGGTCTCCCGCCAGCGCAAGCGCTCTGGTCGGTCGAGGCTTCAGCGGTGGGTGAGACACGCGATGCCTCGCCAGACGGCCACCACCCAAGTTGCGACAATCGAGCCCGACGAATCTCTCTACGGCCTGTTCGATCTGTCGACTGGCTCCGTAGAGACTGCATCTGAATGCGATAGCAGTGATCCAGCGGCGGAAATCCTGATGGTCAACGGGCCTGGCAGTCCACCTGGCTTCGCCCATGATGGTGGGGCAGGCGGCGGAGACCCCACACGAGACCACAAAGAGTACCAGCCCGAGCCACTCGACTCTCTGCAAAGAGAGGAACTTCGCCGCAGGAATATGGATGCCCTGCATACTCCCATCGCAGGAGAAACCCCCGAGCCTCGCGCCTTGGAGGAGGCACTTTTGGCCAATTTGGCCGAACGTGCTCGCTTGGAGAATCTTCAGCGAGCACTCGACGAGCGCGCGCGACAACGAGTTCCCGACGCCAATCGACGTCAACTCTTCCCGCCGACTCAGGTATATCGAACCCCAATCCAGAATTTAGCAGCTGCGACCCGTATAGCAGAGTCCATCCAGCCCTCTTAGTCGGAAGCTGGCAGAGGCTTGATGCAGATCAGGGATTTGCTCCGGGCTGCAGGAGACCAGAATTCAGCCGTGTCGCAGTCGCGCAACAGAATTCACAGTCGATCCGTCGCTGCGAATATGGTTCAGTCGGCTCACAGTCCCAGATCGCCTCCGCGGCGAGAAGAGCGCGAGAATTGGCGGGACCAGTATGGAGACCGACACGACCGAGATGATAGGCGTCGAGTGCCCGCTTCCCCTCCGAGGGCAGGGTCTTACGCTCCTCGGCAGCAAGACGACAGGCGTCAGCTCAGTGTGGGGCGAAGAGCTCCAGTCGACCCCAGAGAACCCGGCTTCAACGCGTGATCCATTATCGTGCAAGGCTTGGTCGACCGGAACAGAGCCCATCGGGGTGGACCCGACAGAGATGCGCCCACAAGCAGTCGAGTGCATGTTTCTGGTCCAGAATGTTTCAGCAGAGCTATCAGAGCCGTAGTGATCCCCCCAATTTCAGGTTGGCAACAGGAGTCAGCAAGTTCACCGGTGAGTCTAAGCCTGAAACTTGGCTTGAGGACTACCGAGTGGCGGTTCAGATTGGTGGTGGGAACGACGAGGTGGCCATGAAGCATTTGCCCCTTATGTTGGAAGGTTCTGCCAGAGCGTGGTTGAATCAGTTACCTCCTAGTAGCATTTACACTTGGAAAGATCTTTCCCGAGTGTTCGTCAGAACATTTGAAGGAACTTGCAAGCGACCGGCTGGATTGACGGAGCTGCAAGTCTGTGTGCAGAAGACCAATGAGACTCTCAGGGAGTATATTCAGAGATGGATCACTTTGCACCATACTGTGGAGAATGTGTCTGATCATCAGGCAGTCTGCGCCTTCAAGGATGGCGTCAAGAACAGGGAATTGATTCTGAAGTTTGGTCGAACTGGAGACATGACCCTGAGTCGGATGATGGAGATTGCTACCAAGTACGCCAACGATGAAGAAGAAGACCGACTCCGAAGCGGCAAGTACAAACCGAGTCAGTCGGAGAAGGGAAACACCAGTCGAAAACAGAAGCAGAAGGCTGAACCAGGAGCTCCTGGAGAGGCTCTGGCCGTGACTCAGGGAAAGTTTAAAGGGAAACCAAAAGGATCCTGGAACCTGAAGAAGGTAAAGGATAAAGAAGGGAACGACGTGATGGATATGCCGTGTCACATCCACACGAAGAAAGACGAAGAGGGCAATATCATTTACCCAAAGCATACCACACGCCAATGTCGACTCCTGATCCAGCAGTTTCAAGGAAAACAGTCTAAGGACAAGGAAAAGGAGTCGGACAAGGCCGAAGACAAGGAGGACAGTGAGGAAGGATATCCGCATGTCAACTCCACTCTGATGATCTTTGCAGATGTGGAAAGCAAGAGTCGACTGAAAGTCATTAACCGTGAGGTGAACATGGTTGCCCTAGCAAAAGCAAGTTATCTGAGATGGTCCCAAACACCCATCACATTCGACCAATCTGATCACTCGACTCATATTGCCACCCCTGGGAGGCAAGCTTTGGTGGTCGATCCAGTTGTCGAAGGCACTCGACTGACAAAAGTGCTGATGGACGATGGTAGTGGGCTGAATTTGTTGTATGCTGACACACTGAAAGGAATGGGCATTCCGATGTCCCGACTGAGCACCAGTAACATGAGCTTTCATGGAGTTATACCAGGGAAGAAAGCCGAGTCACTCGGCCAAATAGCTCTGGACGTGGTGTTTGGTGATTCGAAACATTTTCGCAAAGAGAAGTTGACGTTTGAGGTCGTGGATTTTCAGAGTGCGTATCATGCAATTTTGGGGAGACCAGCTTATGCACGGTTCATGGCTCGACCATGTTACGTGTACCTCAAACTGAAGATGCCCGGCCCCAAAGGAGTGATCACTGTCACGGGTGATCGGAAAAAGGCAGAAGAGTGCTTTCAGAAGGGCTCAAAGATTGCCGATTCCCAGGTGACAGCGGTCGAGTTTGAAGAATACAAGCAAAACGCAGATCCGAGTGATTTGCTGCGATCCAAGAAGCCCGCCACAGAATCTGCATTTTAGTCGTCCGGTGAGACGAAGCCTGTTCACATTCACCCGACCGACCCCAATGCAGCCCCGACCCACATCTCCACAACACTCAACCCGAAATAGGAAGAAGCGCTCATCCAGTTCCTCCGTGAGAACTGGGACATTTTTGCATGGAAGCCCGCTGACATGCCAGGTGTTCCCAGGGGACTGGCTGAGCATCGCCTAAGAGTCGACTCATCAGCAAAATCAGTCAAAGAGCATCTTCGGCGGTCCGCTGTCCAGAAGAGAAAAGCCATTGGTGAGGAAGTGGCTCGACTGTTGGCGGCAGGATTTATCCGAGAGATATACCACTCCGAGTGGCTCGCCAATGTCGTCATGGTTCCTAAGAAGGACAAATCGCTCCGAATGTGCATTGATTTCAAGCACATCAACCGGGCCTGCCCGAAAGATCATTTTCCTCTCCCTCGCATAGATCAAATTGTTGACTCGACCACGGGATGCGAGAGATTGTCTTTTCTAGACGCCTATTCCGGGTACCACCAGATCCGTCTATACGGGCCCGATGAGATAAAAACAGCTTTCATCACTCCATTCGGGTGCTTCTGCTATATCACCATGCCATTCGGCCTCAAGAATGCCGGAGCCACATTTATGCGAATGATTCAGAAGTGTTTGCTCACTCAAATCAGTCGGAATGTGGAAGCGTATATGGATGATATCATCGTCAAGTCACGAAAAGGTTCCGACCTGCTCGCTGACCTTGCCGAAACATTTGCCAACCTCAGAAGGTATGATATCAAGCTCAATCCATCAAAGTGCACATTCGGAGTTCCTGGTGGCAAGTTACTCGGTTTTCTCGTTTCCGAGCGAGGAATCGATGCTAATCCAGAAAAGATCGGCACTATTCTCCGAATGAAACGCCCTGTGCGAGTGCACGATGTCCAGAAGCTTACTGGATGCTTGGCCGCATTAAGTCGATTCATCTCACGACTCGGTGAAAAGGCATTACCTCTTTACCGACTGATGAAGAAGGCAGACAAGTTCGAGTGGACTCCAGAAGCTGATGCAGCGTTTGCCGAGCTAAAACCTCTGCTCTCCACCCAGCCGGTGCTTGCTGCTACAATCAGCAAAGAGCCTCTGTTGCTTTATATTGCAGCCACAGGACAAGTCGTCAGTACAGTGCTTACGGTCGAGCGGGAGGAAGAAGGAAAAGCCTTCAAAGTTCAGCGCCCAGTGTATTATTTGTCTGAAGTCTTGACTCCATCCAAGCAGAGATATCCTCATTATCAGAAGCTTGTGTATGGAATATACATGACCACGAAGAAGGTTGCTCATTATTTCTCTGACCATTCCATCACAGTCGTCAGCGACGCTCCACTATCAGAGATTTTGCACAACAGAGATGCAACTGGTCGAGTGGCGAAATGGGCGGTTGAACTTCTTCCCCTTGATATCAAGTTTGAGGCAAAGAAAGCCATTAAGTCCCAGGCAATAGCAGATTTCCTCGCCGAGTGGATTGAACAATAGCAGCCGACTGAAGTTCACTTGGAGCATTGGACCATGTTCTTTGATGGCTCTAAAATGCTGAATGGTTCTGGTGCTGGGGTGGTCTTGGTTTCCCCTAGAGGAGATAAGCTTAGATATGTGCTCCAGATTCACTTTGATTCCTCCAACAACGAGGCAGAGTATGAGGCCCTCTTATATGGATTACGCATGGCCATTTCACTCGGCGTCCGTCGCCTGTTGGTCTATGGCGATTCAGATTTAGTGGTCAATCAAGTGATGAAGGAGTGGGACGTGAGAAGCCCAGCCATGACTGGATACTGCAATGTAGTGAGAAAGCTGGAAAAGAAGTTTGAGGGGTTAGAGCTCCATCACATACCCCGACTGAAAAATCAGGCAGCAGATGATCTGGCAAAGATAGGCTCCAAGAGAGAAGCCATTCCGAGTGGTGTGTTCTTGGAGCATATACACACTCCATCAGTCAAAGAAGATCCTTTCACCGAAGAAGCTCCACAGCCCAAGAGTGCCACAGATCCGACTGAAGTTGAAGTCCCAGCGGTGGTCGACTTGGTCATGGAGGTCTTAGTGGTCATTCCCGACTGGACAGTTCCATATATCGCGTATATCCTAAGAAAAGAGCTTCCAGAGGATGAGGAAGAGGCTCGATAGATCGTCCGTCGATCCAAGGCCTTTACCGTAATCAAAGGACAGTTATACAGAGAAAGCGCGACTGGAGTTGGTCAGAAGTGCATAACGCCAGAAGAAGGTCGAATCATCCTTAATGATATCCACTCGGGGACCTGTGGTCATCATGCGTCCTCTCGGACCATCGTGGCCAAAGCATACCGAGCCAGATTTTATTGGCCAAAGGCGAATGAGATGGCAAAGGAAATAGTGGACAAGTGCGAAGGATGTCAGTTCTACTCGAATATGTCGCACAAGCCTGCATCAGCTCTGAAGACCATTCCACTCGTCTGGCCTTTCGCATTATGGGGGTTGGACATGGTTGGTCCTTTGAGAATAGGTCAAAGTGGCTTCATGCATGTACTGGTGGCAGTCGACAAGTTCACCAAGTGGATTGAGGCTAAACCAATCAAGAACCTTGATGCCGGTACTGTTGTTAGCTTCATCACGGAACTGATATTCAGATATGGAGTCCCGCACAGCATCATCACGAATAACGGGTCGAACTTTGACTCGGAGGAATTCAGAGATTTCTGCAACTCTCAAGGAACACGAGTCGACTACGCTTTAGTCGCCCATCCGCAGTCGAATGGACAAGCAGAGCGAGCCAATGGCCTGATTCTCAAGGGATTGAAGCCCCGACTGATGCGTGATCTCAAGCATGCGGCTGGAGCGTGGGTCGACGAACTTCCCTCGGTGCTTTGGGGACTGCGGACCACACCTAATCGGTCGACCGGAAGAACTCCATTCTTCTTGGTCTACGGAGCTGAAGCAGTCTTGCCGAGTGATCTTCTCCACAATGCTCCTCGAGTCGAACTCTACAACGAAGCAGAAGCTGAACAAGCGCGGCAGGACGCAGTCGACCTTTTAGAGGAAGAAAGGGAGATGGCCCTGATCCGATCGACCATCTACCAACAAGACTTGCGTCATTTCCACGCTAGAAATGTGAGGGGTCGAGCCTTCCAGGAAGGGGATTTAGTTCTCCGAGTGGATCAGAAGAAACAACACAAGGTTGCTCCTTCTTGGGAAGGACCCTTCATCGTCACCAAAGTTCTCCACAACGGGGCGTACCGTCTTTACAACGTCGAACGTAATATCGACGAGCCCCGAGCTTGGAACGCGGAACTACTCCTCCCATTTTACACTTAAGTTTATCACTCGGATGAGTTGTAATAAAGTACTTCTGTAGTTCATGGATTTCAAAATAATAGTGTCATAATTCCTCCATAATTTTTGTCACTTTTTATTTTGTCCAATAAAATTTTCCCCTCAGTGGGTGACTTAGCTGCGAATCCGTTTCGCCTAAGTTTGTAAAAATCCTTACTGAGTGGTGAGCCAGACTCCCACTCGGGGGCTTAGCTGCGAATCCGTTTCGCCTAAGATTAAATAAAATCCTACCGAGTGGTAAGCCAGACTCCCACTCGGGGGGCTTAGCTGCAGTCCAAAGTACTCGCCTAAGTTATTTAAATCCTACCGAGTGGCGAGCCAGACTCCCACTCGGGGGGCTTAGCTGCAGTCCAAAGTACTCGCCTATGTTATTTAAATCCTACCGAGTGGTGAGCCAGACTCCCACTCGGGGGCTTAGCTGCAGTCCAAAGTACTCGCCGAAGTTTTTTAAATCCTACCGAGTGGCGAGCCAGACTCCCACTCGGGGGGCTTAGCTGCAGTTTAAACACTCGCCTAAGTACAATGTGCTCCCGCAAAGAGGACGAGGTGCAGGTCGGCTGCGACCCTCTCCTCTGAGCTACGCCATAAATACAACGTACGCTCGAAAGGAGGACGAGGTGCAGGTCGACTGCAACCCTCTCCTCTGAGCTACGCCATAAGTACAATGTGCGCTCGTAAGGAGGACGAGGTGCAGGTCGACTGTGACCCTCTCCTCTGAGCTTCGCCACAAGTACAACGTGAAAATCCTACCAAGTGAAGAGCAAACCTCTCACTCGGGGGCTTAGCTGCAGCCCAGTGCTCGCCTAAGATGTGAAAATCCTACCGAGTGAAGAGCAAACCTCTCACTCGGGGGCTTAGCTGCAGCCCAGTGCTCGCCTAAGATGTGAAAATCCTACCGAGTGAAGAGCAAACCTCTCACTCGGGGGCTTAGACGCAGCCCAGTACTCGCCTAAGACGTGAAAATCCTACCGAGTGAAGAGCAAACCTCACACTCGGGGGCTTAGCTGCAGCCCAGTGCTCGCCTAAGATGTGAAAATCCTGCCGAGTGAAGAGCAAACCTCTCACTCGGGGGCTTAGTTGCAGCCCAGTGCTCGCCTAAGATATAAAAATCCTACTGAGTGAAGAGTAAACCTCACACTCGGGGGCTTAGCTGCAGCCCAGCGCTCGCCTAAGTGGATTAAGGAATAAGTCGACTGCAGTAAGCGTCTTGCTTTGAACCTGCAAAAAGACATTTCGAGCCAAAAAACAATCATATTCAAACATCAAATCCAAGTTCGGATCGATACATAAAGGAACCGAAAGTGCTCAGGCGCTAAGCCTGTTAAGGTTTATCGGTTACAACTCCACTCGGCATACCGAGGGAAATTTAAAGTGTCGAGCTTAAAAGAAGTTTTTTACCCCTCCTGTGGAGGGCTGGAAGGAGCAACGAACTCATCAAGATCAATTCCATCTGCGATCTGAGTGGCAGCAGCAATGAAGGTTTCCATGAAGGACCTGAAGTCGTGTTTCTTGGTGTTGGCCACTCGGAGAGCCGCCAGCTTGTCTTCTCGTGCATCTTTGCAGTGGACTCGGGCCAGACACAGAGCAACATCTGCACCGCACCGAGCCGACAACTTTTTCCACTTCTGCACTCGACCAGGGACCGTGTTCAGGCGAGCCATCAGCGACTCAAGGTCGTTCTGGAGTGTCTCCCTGGGCCAGAGCGATGAGTCGATGCGAGATGTGGCGACCTTCAGCCTTGCAAGATAGTCCACGACAGCTGCAACACGGGACTCCAGTCGGAAAACATTCATGGCAACTTCGTCGTTCACCGGAGAATTGATGCGGTCAAGGTTTGGTTCCAGCCGGCTAGTCTCTTCTTCAAAGTTTTGACAAAATTCTGCAAGGACAATCACCGAGTCAAGGCAATAGTCAAATGGAAAAATCACAGTTGAAAATGAATGTTCATAGTAAAGGGTTACCTTCAAGCATAAGGAACAGCTTCTTGGCAAGACCACTCAGGAAGGCCTCCAGATCATTTTTCTTCCCAGTCAACTGGCTGACTTGGTCGGTCAGGGCAGCTTTGTCAGTTTTCAGTCGACTGGCTTCCTTGTTGGTAATCCCAAGAGCAGTTTTCAGATTGGTATTTTCTTGTTCAAGCTTGGTGACTGAAGCTAACTTCTCGTCAGCAAGCTTGATCTTATCAGCTAGTTCAAGATCTTTCTTCTGTTGGGCCTCCTTCACTTTACCTGCAAGTTACAGAAAGATCAGATTTTGAAACAAATGAAGGGAAAAAGCAGTCATCGAGGCCTCACCAAACATACCTTCGGTCTCCTCCTTTGCCTTCGTCAGATTCTCTTGAACCAGCTTCAAATCCAGCTCGAGATGAATGTGCTTGTTTTCCAGCTCGGTGTAGCGAGCCGCAAGGTCACAGGATTTCTGCGAAGAACCAATCGACTAAATGTTAGGGTTTAGGAAAAATTCACTTCCGAGTGGAAAAGGAAAAATCATGCGTTTCTAAGACTATAGCCGAATACAAGAATTCGACCGTAGTCTCGGGGACTACACCCAGTGGGTGCACTCAGCGTGCCCCCACTAATCCTATTGAAGACAGAGTCGACCAGTCGACCTCAAAAAAAACAAGATGTATTCTTTAAGACTGTAATCGACTGCAAGCAGTCGACCACAGTCTCGGGGACTACACCCAGTGGGTGCACTCAGCGTGCCCCCACTGGTTTTGAGAAATCCATTCGCCTCAGACGAATGACGGAAAGATTCAACTTATAAAGCCTAAGGCCGACCCGCCAGCAGTCGACCTTAGCCTTGGGGACTACACCCAGCGGGTGCACTCAGCGTGCCCCCGCTAACACGGAGTTTAAATCGACACACCCAGTGGGTGACTGCTATGAATTCCGGAAAGAAAAGTTTTGATAGCATATCCTAACAGAACAAGCGATGGTCGACTGACCTGAACATTGCTTTGAAGGGCGGAACTGGCGTCGTAAGCTGCCTGGCTCGCATCCCGGATGGTCTTCACCTGCTCCATCATGATCCCTGCCTGGCGTATCGCCTCCTTTGCGGCCCCAGCTTGGTCCTCTGGGACGTGGTGCATCGTGAAGAGGGAGGGCTATGCGGCACTCGACGAAGCAGGGAGAGCACTCGTCAGCGGATCTGCGAAGGACACAGTGTGTCGAGTGGTGTTCTCCTCCTCCGCGACCAGAGTCTCGGGCACCGTCACGTCCTGGGGCACCCTGCCGGCAGACGCTTTCCTGCTCCTTCTGTGCTTCAGCGGTTCCTCATCTTCATCATCATCAGGAAGGGTGATAACAACGTTGGATGGAGCTACAGAAGGAGCCAGAATTAGAGATCATGAGTCAGTCGACTAAAAACGGAATTAAGAGTATAGTACCAGGGTTTGAGGTTGCTGCATCCTCCATCTCATGGTCATCGGCCCTGGCTGAGGTCTCAGAAGTAGCAGCACTGCAATCCCAAGAATTAGTCGACTAGCTCAAGCGTCAACTAGAGATAAAGCTTGCACAAAACAGGAAGATTTAAGCAGCAATGATTACCCTGATATGGTGGGGATGGACACCTTCATCTTCGGCAGGAGCTTGGTCGGCTTTGACGGGGCCTCCCTGGGCTGCTTCGACGCCTTCTCAGTCGGCGCCGGAGAAGTGGTCCGAGGGCGCTTGGTCGACTGCGCAACAGTCGCAACCCCCTTGCCACGTTCAGTCGCAGGGTCATGGACAAGCTTCGATCGCCTTTCTGAGCGCGGTGGTGCGACCTCCTCCTCCTCCTCTTCTTCGTCCTCCTCATCGTCATCATCATCATCATCATCCTCAGCAGCATCCGAGTCCCACTCCTCCTGGCTCTCGCCCCCGCTCGCTTCTCCCTCCTCAGTCAGAGCCTGTGCTCCATTGGGCATCGAGTACAGCTCAGTGAGAGCCTAATAGACATCAAGACAAAGGTCAATCGACCGATTGGCAGAGAAAACAGAAATAAATATGACAAGAATACAATGGGAAGTGGAGCAGACATACCTTGTTTGGATCACTGCGGTGGTCAAGTGGAGGAATCCTTCTGGCTCCATGAGGGTTATCCTTGTTCCCAGTAACAGCGGCCATCCACCTTTCCAGAGTGGCATCGTTGACTGCTTCTAGATTGATCCGAGTCTCATCTTCAGTCCCGCGGTACAACCACATGCAATGGCTCCGGAACTGAAGAGGCTGGATACGGCGCCTAAGAAACACCTCCAGGAGATCCATACCTGTCACTCCCTCCCGAACCAACTGAACTACGCGCTCCATCAACATCTTCACGTCAGCTTTCTCCTCCGGAATCACCTTCAGAGAGGAGGGCTTGTTCACTCGGTCCATGGTGAACTGAGGGAGTCCACTCGACTTCCCCGGCGTTGGCTGATCCTGGCAGTAGAACCAGGTCGACTGCCAGCCTCTGACTGACTCGGGAAACATCATGGCTGGGAAGGTGCTCTTTTTCCTCACCTGGATCCCCAGACCTCCACACATTTGGACAACTTGGGTTCTTTCGTCGCCTGGGCTCGCCTTCTTCACGGTCTGAGAGCGACACGTGAATATATGCTTGAACAATCCCCAATGCGGTCGACAACCCAGAAAATTCTCACACATGGACACAAACGCGGCGAGATAGGCGATGGAGTTCGGGGTGAATTGGTGGAGTTGCGCTCCAAAGAAGTTCAAGAAACCACGAAAGAAAACGCTCGGTGTCAAAGAAAATCCGCGGTCGACATGGGTGGCCAGAAGCACGCACTCACCCTCTTCCGGCTGGGGCTGCCACTCTTTCCCCGGAAGCCTTGCGGCTCCGTGGGGGATCAGCCCGTCGTTGGCCATGTCGAGGAGATCCGCCTCCGTGATGGTCGACCGGATCCAATCTCCCTGGACCCAGCCTTTCGGCAGGCGAGATCTAGACGAAGACCCGCCACGACTGGTGGATCTCCCCTTCGCCTTCTCCATCGCCGACGCCTTCTTCTCGCGTTCCAGCGCCGCCGTCTTCTCCTTGACCATCGCTGCCGGCGAGACGCGCGAGGAGAAGTTGTGCGTAGGCGAGAGCGAGCGCGTTGGGCAGAGACGAAGGAAGCAGAGAGAGAATGCTGAGGCACTGTTCAAAAAACCCTCACCGGGCGCATTTATAAGATCCTTTCCGAGTGGATGACAGGTGGGCCCGGTCGATCTAATCATATCCCGAAACAGTTGCGCGGACGTGATACGTGGCGAAAAAAGCGGCGCGAGGATCGAGGCGTCTATGCCCTATCCCATCCGAGCGCCGCGGTCCGCCCCGCTTCGCGCGCTTCCCCAAATTTCGTATCCCGCGGAATCCGCGAACGGCAGATCGGTCCGTCGGACGCGGGATTTTCTGTGATCCGACACTCGGAAATCGGCGAAGTCCAAAATATCACTCGACGAAAGAAAAGAATGGATCGAGTCGACTGAAGAAAAGTTGCTCACTATCAACAAAGAGATTTTTTTGTTCAAAACAACACACGACCAGTATGCGAAGGCTAATCGGAAACAAGATCAACTCCTTCATCACTCAAGCCTCAATCCATTCGGGGGCTAATGATGGAGTCATGTACCTAGGGTAGGGTCATAGACCTGATCTAAGTACCCTGCCCAAGGACACCCGTAGAAGAGATCACCTTCCAGTCGACCTACGAGGAACTCACTCGACTGACTTGAAGGACTCGACCACGAAGACTCACTCGACCACCAGAAGGTCAAGAAGCACTCTGCACTGCAACGGTCTGTAATTAAGTAGACTTTATGATAGTTAAGACACTTTATGTGGGGCGTTACTAGTAACACCCCGGACTTAATGTACCTTAAACCCTTCATTACGTGGGTTGGCTGGGGTCCTGGCGCACTCTATATAAGCCACCCCCCTCCACAGGCAGAAGGGTTCGCACCCCTGTAACTCATATACACATAATCCACTCGACCGCCTCCGGGCTCCGAGACGTAGGGCTTTTACTTCCTCCGAGAAGGGCCTGAACTCGTACATCTCTTGTTTTTACAACCTCTCCATAGCTAGGACCTTGCCTCTCCATACCTACCCCCCACTCTATTGTCAGACTTAGAACCACGACAGGGTGCGCCCCCCCCCCTCCCTAGTCCAATTCGGACTAGTCCATGGGGAGGGGTGCGGCCACCCTTATGGCCCTTTCTCTCCTTTCCCGTATGGCCCATTAAGGCCCAATACGAATTCCCGTAACTCTCCGGTACTCCGAAAAATACTCGAATCACTCGGAACCTTTCTGATGTCCGAATATAATCGTCTAATATATCGATATTTACGTCTCGACCATTTCGAGACTCCTAGTCATGTCCCCGATCTCATCCGGGACTCTGAACTCCTTCGGTACATCAAAACTCATAAACTCATAATAAAACTGTCATCGTAACGTTAAAGCGTGCGGACACTATGGGTTCGAGAACTATGTAGACATGACCTAGAACTATTCTCGGTCAATAACCAATAGCGGAACCTGGATGCCCATATTGGCTCCTACATATTCTACGAAGATCTTTATCGGTCAAACCGCATAACAACATACGTTGTTCCCTTTGTCATCGGTATGTTACTTGCCCGAGATTCGATCGTCGGTATCCAAGACCTAGTTCAATCTCGTTACCGGCAAGTCTCTTTACTCGTTTATGTAATGCATCATTCCGTAACTAACTCATTAGCTACATTGCTTGCAAGACTTATAGTGATGTGCATTATCGAGAGGGCCCAGAGATACCTCTCCGACAATCAGAGTGACAAAACCTAATCTCGAAATACGCCAACCCAACATGTACCTTTGGAGACACCTGTAGTACTCCTTTATAATCGCCCAGTTACGTTGTGACGTTTGGTAGCACCCAAAGTGTTCCTACGGTAAACGGGAGTTGCATAATCTCATAGTTACAAGAACATGTATAAGTCATGAAGAAAGCAATAGCAACATACTAAACGATCAAGTGCTAAGCTAACGGAATGGGTCAAGTCAATCACATCATTCTCCTAATGCTGTGATCCCATTAATCAAATGACAACTCATGTCTATGGCTAGGAAACTTAACCATCTTTGATTCAATGAGCTAGTCAAGTAGAGGCATACTAGTGACACTATGTTTGTCTATGTATTCACACACATGTATTATGTTTCCGGTTAATACAATTCTAGCATGAATAATAAACATTTATCATGATATAAGGAAATAAATAATAACTTTATTATTGCCTCTAGGGCATATTTCCTTCACTTATAGCGTTGTTAGTTGCAGGTGAAGTTGAAGATTGCTCCATGGCGGACAGGGTTATGTTGGGATATCACAATATCTCTTATACATTATTAATGCATCTATATATTTGGTAAAGGGTGGAAGGCTCAGCCTTATGCCTGGTGTTTTATTCCACTCTTGCCGCCCTAGTTTCCGTCATACCGGTGTTATGTTCCCGGATTTTGCATTCCTTACGCGGTCGGGTGATTTATGAGACCCCCTTGACAGTTCGCTTTGAATAAAACTCCTCCAGCAAGGCCCAACCTTGGTTTTACCATTTGCCTCACCTAGCCATTTTTCCCTTGGGTTTCCGGAGCCTGAGGGTCATCTTTATTTTAGCCCCCCTGGGCCAGTGCTTCTCTAAGTACTGGTCCGAACCGAGTAGACTGCGGGGCCCCCTTGGGGAAACTCGAGGTCTGGTTTTACTCGTAGGATGTCTCATCCGGTGTTGCCCTGAGAACGAGATATGTGCAGCTCCTATCGGGATTGTCGGTGCATCGGGCGGCTTTGCTTGTCTTGTTTTACCATTGTCGAAATGTCTTGTAAATCGGGATTCCGAGACTGATCGGGTCTTCCTGGGAGAAGGAATATCCTTTGTTGATCGCGAGAGCTTATCATGGGCTAAGTTGGGACACCCCTGCAGGGTATAAACTTTCGAGAGCCGTGCCCGCGGTTATGTGGCAGATGGGAATTTGTTAATGTCCGGTTGTAGATAACTTGACACCAGATCCGAATTAAAACGCATCAACCGAGTGTGTAGCCGTGATGGTCTCTTCTCGGTGGAGTCCGGGAAGTGAACACGGTTTTTTGGTTATGTCTGACGTAAGTAGGAGTTCAGGATCACCTCTTGATCATTGCTAGTTTCACGACCGTTCCGCTTGCTCTCTTCTCGCTCTTATTTACGTTGGTTAGCCACCATATATGCTTAGTCGCTGCTGCAACCTCACCACTTTACCCCTTCCTTTCCCATTAAGCTTTGCTAGTCTTGATACCCATGGTAATGGGATTGCTGAGTCCTTGTGGCTCACAGATTACTACAACAACAGTTACAGGTACAGGTTATGCGATGATCATGACGCGAGAGTGATGTTTGCTTGTTTTGGATTTCTCCTTCTGCTTCTTCTTTGATTAGGGGATAGGTTCCAGGTCGGCATCCTGGGCTAGCAGGATGGATGTCGTTTGAGTTTATGTTTGTGTTTCATACGTAGTCGGATGTTGATCTTATGGATGATGTAATGATGTATTCGTGTGGCATTGTATGCCTTATGTATGTATCCCTATCTATTATGTAATGTTGATGTAATGATATCCACCTTGCAAAAGCGTATCAATATGCAGTTCTATCCATGGTGGGACCTTCGAGTCTCTTTAGGATAGTATAGCATATTGGGCGTGACAAACCCTAAGGTGCGTTTACGTGTCGGTCATCAACACTCACAGTTTTGGCTGATTCTGGCCCGTTTCATGGACTATTACTCACCGTTTTGGGGCCCCAAAGTGATTTCCACGGTTGTTTAACCCCATGGTGCGCTTACATGTCGATCATCAACGAGCGCACTTTGGGCCGGTTTTGGCCCATTTCTTGCATTATTACTTAGTTTTAGGGTCCCGGAGTGATTTCCACGATTGACGAACTCCGGGGTGCGTTTACGTGTCGGTCATAAACACTCACAATTTTGGCCAATTCTCATCTGTTTCATGCACTTTACTCACCTTTTTGACGTCCCAAAGCGATTTCCACGATTGACAATCCCCAGAGTGCGTTTGCGTGTCTGTCGTCAACGCTCACATTTTTGGCCAATTCTGACGTGATTCGTGGGCTATTACTGACCATTTAGGGGTCCTGAAGCGATTTCCATAGTTGTTGAACCCCAAGGTGCATTTACGTGTCGGTCATCAACACTCACTATTTTGGGGCCCCGGAGTGATTTCCACGATTAACGAACCGCGGGGTGTGTTTACATGTCGGTCATCAATACTAGTTGTTTTGGCCAATTCTGGCCCGTTTCATGGACTATTACTCACTGTTTTGGGGCCCCGGAATGATTCCCACGATTAACGAACCCCGGGGTGCGCTTACGTGTCGGTTATGAACACTCACAGTTTTGGCCAATTTTAACGTGTTTTGTGGACTATTAGTCACTGTTTTCTGGTCCTGAAGTGATTTCCAAAGTTGTTGAAACCCAAGGCGCGCTTACGTGTCATTCATCAACACTCACAGTTTTGGCTGATTCTGGCCCGTTTCATGGACTATTACTAACTGTTTTGGGGCCCTGGAGTGATTTCCACGGTTAACGAACATCAAGGTGCATTTACGTGTCGGTCATCAACTCTCGCCGTTTTGGCTGATTCAGGCCCGTTTCTTGGACTATTACTCTGTTTTTGGGTCCCGACGTGATTTCCATGATTGACGAACACCGGGGTGCGTTTATGTGTCGGTCATCAACACTCACAATTTTGGCCAATTCTCATCCGTTCCGTGCACTTTACTCACCGTTTTGACATCCCAAAGCGATTTCCACGATTGACAATCCCCGGAGTGCGTTTGCGTGTCTGTCGTCAACGCTCACTTTTTTGGCCAATTCTGACGTGATTCGTGGGCTATTACTGACCATTTAGGGGTCCTGAAGCGATTTCCATAGTTGTTGAACCCCAAGGTGCGTTTACGTGTCGGTCATCAACACTCACTGTTTTGGGGCCCCGGAGTGATTTCCACGCTTAACGAACCGCGGGGTGTGTTTACATGTCGGTCATCAATACTAGTTGTTTTGGCCAATTCTGGCCCGTTTCATGGACTATTACTCACTGTTTTGGGGCCCTGGAGTGATTTCCACGGTTAACGAACCGCAGGGTGCATTTATGTGTCGGTCATCAACTCTCGCCGTTTTGGCCGATTCTGGCCCGTTTCTTGGACTATTACTCTGTTTTTGGGTCCCGGCGTGATTTCCAAGATTGACGAACACTGGGGTGCGTTTATGTGTCGGTCATCAACGCTAGCAGTTTTGGCCGATTCTGGCCCGTTTCTTACAGTAACTTAGTTTTGGGGGTCCCGGAGTGATTTCCACGATTTATGAACCCTGTGGTGCGTTTACGTGTCGGTCAATGACACTCACAATTTTGGCCAATTTCTGGTCCGTTTCGTGCACTATTACTCACCGTTTTGGTGTCCCAGAACGAGTTCAACAATTTATAAACCCCGGGGTGCGTTTGCATCTCTGTCATCAACACTCACAGTTTTGGCCAATTCTGACGCGATTCGTGGACTATTACTCATCATTTAGGGGCCCCGAAGCGATTCCATAGTGGTTGAACCATAAGGTGCGTTTACGTGTCGGTCATCAACACTCACAGTTTTGGCCGATTCTGGCCTGTTTCGTGGACTATTACTCACCGTTTTGGGGCACCAAAGTGATTTCCACGGTTGTTTAACCCCATGGCGCGCTTACGTGTCGATCATCAACGAGCGCACTTTGGGCCGATTTTGGCCCATTTCTTGCATTATTACTTAGTTTTAGGGTCCCGGAGTGATTTCCACGATTGACGAACTCCGGGGTGCGTTGACGTGTCGGGCATAAACACTCACAATTTTGGCCAATTCTCATCCGTTTCGTGCACTATTACTCACCGTTTTGACGTCCCAAAGCGATTTCCACGATTGACAATCCCCGGAGTGCGTTTGCGTGTCTGTCGTCAACGCTCACAGTTTTGGCCAATTCTGACGTGATTCTTGGGCTATTACTCACCATTTAGGGGTCCCGAAGTGATTTCCATAATTGTTGAACCCCAAGGTGCGTTTACGTGTCGGTCATCAACACTCACTGTTTTGGGGCCCCGGAGTGATTTCCACGATTAACGAACCGCGGGGTGTGTTTACATGTCGGTCATCAATACTGGTAGTTTTGGCCAATTCTGGCCCGTTTCATGGACTATTACTCACTGTTTTGGGGCCCCGGAATGATTCCCACGGTTAACGAACCCCCGGGTGCGCTTACGTGTCGGTTATGAACACTCACAGTTTTGGCCAATTTTAACGCGTTTTGTGGACTATTAGTCACCGTTTTCTGGTCCTGAAGTGATTTCCAAAGTTGTTGAACCCCAAGGCGCGCTTACGTGGTAGTCATCAACACTCATAGTTTTGGCTGATTCTGGCCCGTTTCATGGACTATTACTGACTGTTTTGGGGCCCTGGAGTGATTTCCACGGTTAACGAACAGCAGGGTGCATTTACGTGTCGGTCATCAACTCTCGCCATTTTGGCCGATTCTGACCCGTTTCTTGGACTATTACTCTGTTTTTGGATCCCTACGTGATTTCCATGATTGACGAACACCTGGGTGCGTTTATGTGTCGGTCATCAACACTCACAATTTTTGCCAATTCTCATCCGTTTCGTGCACTTTACTCACTGTTTTGACGTCACAAAGAGATTTCCACGATTGACAATCCCCGGAGTGCGTTTGCGTGTCTGTCGTCAACGCTCACATTTTTGGCCAATTCTGACGTGATTCGTGGGCTATTACTGACCATTTAGGGGTCCTGAAGCGATTTCCATAGTTGTTGAACCCCAAGGTGCGTTTACGTGTCGGTTATCAACACTCACTGTTTTGGGGCCCCGGAGTGATTTCCACGCTTAACGAACCGCGGGGTGTGTTTCCATGTCGGCCATCAACACTCACAGTTTTGGCCGATTCTGGCCCATTTTTCGAACTATTACTCACCGTTTTGGGGCCCCAAAGTGATTTCCACGGTTGTTGTACCCCATGGTGCGCTTACGTGTCGATCATCAACAAGCGCACTTTGGGCCGATTTTGGCCCATTTCTTGCATTATTACTTAGTTTTAGGGTCCCGGAGTGATTTCCACGATTGACGAACTCCGGGGTTCGTTTACGTGTCGGTCATAAACACTCACAATTTTGGCCAATTCTCATTCGTTTCGTGCACTATTACTCACCGTTTTGACGTCCCAAAGCGATTTCCACGATTGACAATCCCCGGAGTGTGTTTGCATGTCTGTCGTCAACACTCACAGTTTTGGCCAATTCTGACGTGATTCGTGGGCTATTACTCACCATTTAGAGGTCCCGAAGCGATTTCCATAGTTGTTGAACCCTAAGGTGCGCTTACGTGTCGGTCATCAACACTCACTGTTTTGGGGCCCCAGAGTTATTTCCACGATTAACGAACCGCGGGGTGCGTTTACATGTCTGTCATCAATACTAGTAGTTTTTACCACTTCTGGCCCGTTTCGTGGACTATTACTCACTGTTTTGGGGCCCCAGAATGATTTCCACGATTAACGAACCCCCGGGTGCGCTTACGTGTCAGTTATGAACACTCACAGTTTTGGCCAATTCTAACCCGTTTTGTGGACTATTAGTCACCGTTTTCTGGTCCTGAAGTGATTTCCAAAGTTGTTGAACCCCAAGGCGCGCTTACGTGTCAGTCATTAACACTCACAGTTTTGGCTGATTCTGGCCCGTTTCATGGACTATTACTCACTGTTTTGGGGCCCTGGAGTGATTTCCACGGTTAACGAACCGCAGGTTGCATTTACGTGTCGGTCATCAACTCTCGCCGTTTTGGCCGATTCTGTCCTGTTTCTTGGACTATTACTCTGTTTTTGGGTCCCGGCGTGATTTCCATGATTGACGAACATCGGGGTGCGTTTATGTGTCGGTCATCAACACTCGCAGTTTTGGCCAATTCTGACCCGTTTCTTAGAGTACTACTTAGTTTTGGGGGTCCCGGTGTGATTTCCACGATTTACGAACCCCGTGGTGCATTTACATGTCGGTCAATGACACTCACAATTTTGGCCAATTTCTGGTCCGTTTCGTGCACTATTACTCACCGTTTTGGCGTCCCAGAGCGATTTCCACGATTTACAAACCCCGGGGGTGCATTTGTGTCTCTGTCGTCAACACTCACAGTTTTGGCCAATCCTGACGCGATTCGTGGACTATTACTCATCATTTAGGGGCCCCGAAGCGATTCCATAGTGGTTGAACCCTAAGGTGCGTTTACGTGTCGGTCATCAACACTCACAGTTTTGCCGATTCTGGCCCGTTTTGTGGACTATTACTAACCGTTTTGGGGCCCCAAAGTGATTTCCACGGTTGTTTAACCCCATGGTGCGCTTACTGTCGATCATCAACAAGCACACTTTGGGCCGATTTTGGCCCATTTCTTGCATTATTACTTAGTTTTATGGTCCCGGAGTGATTTCTACGATTGACGAACTCCGCAGTGCGTTTACGTGTCGGTCATAAACACTCACAATTTTGGCCAATTCTCATCCGTTTCGTGCACTATTACTCACCGTTTTGACGTCCCAGAGCGATTTCCACGATTGCCAATCCCCGGAGTGCGTTTGCGTGTCTATCCTCAACACTCACAGTTTTGGCCAATTCTGACGTGATTCGTGGGCTATTACTCACCATTTAGGGGTCCTGAAGCGATTTCCATAGTTGTTGAACCCCAAGGTGCGTTTACGTGTCGGTCATCAACACTCACTGTTTTGGGGCGCCGGAGTGATTTCCACGATTAACGAACCGTGGGGTGTGTTTACATGTCGGTCATCAATACTAGTAGTTTTGGCCAATTCTGGCCCGTTTCGTGGACTATTACTCACTATTTTGGGGCCCCGGAATGATTTCCACGATTAACGTACCCCCCGGTGCGCTTACATGTCGGTTATGAACACTCACAGTTTTGGCCAATTCTAACGCGTTTTGTCGACTATTAGTCACCGTTTTCTGGTCCTGAAGTGATTTCCAAAGTTGTTGAACCCCAAGGCGCGCTTACGTGTCAGTCATCAACACTCACAGTTTTGGCTGATTCTGGCCCGTTTCATGGACTATTACTCACTGTTTTGGGGCCCTGGTGTGATTTCCATGGTTAACGAACCGCAGGGTGCATTTACGTGTCGGTCATCAACTCTCGCTGTTTTGGCCGATTGTGGCCCGTTGCTTGGACTATTACTCTGTTTTTGGGTCCCGGCGTGATTTCCATGATTGACGAACACCGGGTGCGTTTATTTGTCGGTCATCAACACTCGCAGTTTTTGCCGATTCTGGCCCGTTTCTTGGAGTACTACTTAGTTTTGGGGGTCCCGGAGTGATTTCCACGATTAACGAACCCCGTGGTGCGTTTACATGTCGGTCAATGACACTCACAATTTTGGCCAATTTCTGGTCCATTTCGTGCACTATTACTCACCGTTTTGGCGTCCCAGAGCGCTTTCCACGATTTACAAACCCCGGGGTGCGTTTGCGTCTTTGTCGTCAACACTCACAGTTTTGGCCAATTCGGACACGATTCATGGACTATTACTCATCATTTTGGGGCCCCGAAGCGATTCCATAGTGGTTGAACCCTAAGGTGCGTTTACGTGTCGGTCAACAACACTCACAGTTTTGGCCGATTCTGGCCCGTTTTGTGGACTATTACTTACCGTTTTGGGGCCCCAAAGTGATTTCCACGGTTGTTTAACCCCATGGTGCGCTTACCTGTCCATCATCAACAAGCGCACTTTGGGCCGATTTTGGCCAATTTCTTGCATTATTACTTAGTTTTAGGGTCCCGGAGTGATTTCCACGATTGACGAACTCCGGGGTTCGTTTACGTGTCGGTCATAAACACTCACAATTTTGGCCAATTCTCATCCGTTTCGTGCACTATTACTCACCGTTTTAACGTCCCAAAGCGATTTCCACGATTTCCAATCCCCAGAGTGCGTTTGCGTGTCTATCGTCAACACTCATAGTTTTGGCCAATTCTGACGTGATTCGTGGGCTATTACTCACCATTTAGGGGTCCCGAAGCGATTTCCATAGTAGTTGAACGCTAAGGTGCGTTTACGTGTCGGTCATCAACACTCACTGTTTTGGGGCCCCGGAGTTATTTCCATGATTAACAAACCGCGGGGTGCGTTTACATGTCTGTCATCAATACTAGTAGTTTTCGCCAATTCTGGCCCGTTTCGTGGACTATTACTCACTGTTTTGGGGCTCCAGAATGATTTCCACGATTAACGAACCCCCGGGTGCGCTTACGTGCCGGTTATGAACACTCACAGTTTTGGCCAATTCTAACCCATTTTGTGGACTATTAGTCACCGTTTTCTGGTCCTGAAGTGATTTCCAAAGTTGTTGAACCCCAAGGCGCGCTTA
Organism: Triticum dicoccoides; assembly: GCF_002162155.2. NCBI lineage: Eukaryota > Viridiplantae > Streptophyta > Magnoliopsida > Poales > Poaceae > Triticum > Triticum dicoccoides. The sequence continues at coordinate 512,332,554 of NC_041388.1, forward strand.
CGTGTCAGTCATTAACACTCACAGTTTTGGCTGATTCTGGCCCGTTTCATGGACTATTACTCACTGTTTTGGGGCCCTGGAGTGATTTCCACGGTTAACGTACCGCAGGTTGCATTTACGTGTCGGTCATCAACTCTCGCCGTTTTGGCCGATTCTGGCCTGTTTCTTGGACTATTACTCTGTTTTTGGGTCCCGGCGTGATTTCCTTGATTGACGAACATCGGGGTGCATTTATGTGTATGTCATCAACACTTGCAGTTTTGGCCGATTCTGACCCGTTTCTTAGAGTACTACTTAGTTTTGGGGGTCCCGGAGTGATTTCCACGATTTACGAACCCCGTGGTGCGTTTACATGTCGGTCAAGGACACTCACAATTTTGGCCAATTTCTGGTCCATTTCGTGCACTATTACTCACCGTTTTGGCGTCCCAGAGCGATTTCCATGATTTACAAACCCCAGGGGTGCGTTTGCGTCTCTGTCGTCAACACTCACAGTTTTGGCCAATTCTGACGCGATTCGTGGACTATTACTCATCGTTTAGGGGCCCCGAAGCGATTCCATAGTGGTTGAACCCTAAGGTGCGTTTACGTGTCGGTCATCAACACTCACAGTTTTGGCCAATTCTGGCCTGTTTGTCAACTATTACTCACCGTTTTGGGGCCCCAAAGTGATTTCCACGGTTGTTTAACCCCATGGTGCGCTTATAGTGGATCATCAACAAGCGCACTTTGGGCCGATTTTGGCCCATTTCTTGCATTATTACTTTGTTTTAGGGTCCCGGAGTGATTTCCACGATTGACGAACTCCGGGGTGCATTTACGTGTCGGTCATAAACACTCACAATTTTGGCCAATTCTCATCCGTTTCGTGCACTATTACTCACCGTTTTGACGTCCCAGAGCGATTTCCACGATTGCCAATCCCCGGAGTGCGTTTGCGTGTCTATCCTCAACACTCACAGTTTTGGCCAATCCTGACGTGTTTCGTGGGCTATTACTCACCATTTAGGGGTCCCAAAGCGATTTCCATAGTTGTTGAACCCCAAGGTGTGTTTACGTGTCGGTCATCAACACTCACTGTTTTGGGGCCCCGAAGTGATTTCCACGATTAACGAACCGCGGGGTGTGTTTACATGTCGGCCATCAATACTAGTAGTTTTGGCCAATTCTAGCCCGTTTCCTGGACTATTACTCACTATTTTGGGGCCCCGGAATGATTTCCACGATTAACGTACCCCCGGGTGCGCTTACGTGTCGGTTATGAACACTCACAGTTTTGGCCAATTCTAACGCGTTTTGTCGACTATTAGTCACCGTTTTCTGGTCCTGAAGTGATTTCCAAAGTTTTTGAACCCCAAGGCGCGCTTACGTGTCAGTCATCAACACTCACAGTTTTGGCTGATTCTGGCCCGTTTCATGGACTATTACTCACTGTTTTGGGGCCCTGGTGTGATTTCCATGGTTAACGAACCGCAGGGTGCATTTACGTGTCGGTCATCAACTCTCGCTGTTTTGGCCGATTGTGGCCCGTTGCTTGGACTATTACTCTGTTTTTGGGTCCCAGCGTGATTTCCATGATTGACGAACACCGGGTGCGTTTATTTGTCGGTCATCAACACTCGCAGTTTTTGCCGATTCTGGCCCGTTTCTTGGAGTACTACTTAGTTTTGGGGGTCCCGGAGTGATTTCCACGATTAACGAACCCCGTGGTGCGTTTACATGTCGGTCAATGACACTCACAATTTTGGCCAATTTCTGGTCCATTTCGTCCACTATTACTCACCGTTTTGGCGTCCCAGAGCGCTTTCCACGATTTACAAACCCCGGGGTGCGTTTGCGTCTTTGTCGTCAACACTCACAGTTTTGGCCAATTCGGACACGATTCATGGACTATTACTCATCATTTTGGGGCCCCGAAGCGATTCCATAGTGGTTGAACCCTAAGGTGCGTTTACGTGTCGGTCAACAACACTCACAGTTTTGGCCGATTCTGGCCCGTTTTGTGGACTATTAGTCACCGTTTTCTGGTCCTGAAGTGATTTCCAAAGTTGTTGAACCCCAAGGCGCGCTTACGTGTCAGTCATTAACACTCACAGTTTTGGCTGATTCTGGCCGTTTCATGGACTATTACTCACTGTTTTGGGGCCCTGGAGTGATTTCCACGGTTAACGTACCGCAGGTTGCATTTACGTGTCGGTCATCAACTCTCGCCGTTTTGGCCGATTCTGGCCTGTTTCTTGGACTATTACTCTGTTTTTGGGTCCCGGCGTGATTTCCTTGATTGACGAACATCGGGGTGCATTTATGTGTATGTCATCAACACTTGCAGTTTTGGCCGATTCTGACCCGTTTCTTAGAGTACTACTTAGTTTTGGGGGTCCCGGAGTGATTTCCACGATTTACGAACCCCGTGGTGCGTTTACATGTCGGTCAAGGACACTCACAATTTTGGCCAATTTCTGGTCCATTTCGTGCACTATTACTCACCGTTTTGGCGTCCCAGAGCGATTTCCACGATTTACAAACCCCAGGGGTGCGTTTGCGTCTCTGTCGTCAACACTCACAGTTTTGGCCAATTCTGACGCGATTCGTGGACTATTACTCATCGTTTAGGGGCCCCGAAGCGATTCCATAGTGGTTGAACCCTAAGGTGCGTTTACGTGTCGGTCATCAACACTCACAGTTTTGGCCAATTCTGGCCCGTTTGTCAACTATTACTCACCGTTTTGGGGCCCCAAAGTGATTTCCACGGTTGTTTAACCCCATGGTGCGCTTATAGTGGATCATCAACAAGCGCACTTTGGGCCGGTTTTGGCCCATTTCTTGCATTATTACTTTGTTTTAGGGTCCCGGAGTGATTTCCACGATTGACGAACTCCGGGGTGCATTTACGTGTCGGTCATAAACACTCACAATTTTGGCCAATTCTCATCCGTTTCGTGCACTATTACTCACCGTTTTGACGTCCCAGAGCGATTTCCACGATTGCCAATCCCCGGAGTGCGTTTGCGTGTCTATCCTCAACACTCACAGTTTTGGCCAATCCTGACGTGTTTCGTGGGCTATTACTCACCATTTAGGGGTCCCAAAGCGATTTCCATAGTTGTTGAACCCCAAGGTGTGTTTACGTGTCGGTCATCAACACTCACTGTTTTGGGGCCCCGAAGTGATTTCCACGATTAACGAACCGCGGGGTGTGTTTACATGTCGGCCATCAATACTAGTAGTTTTGGCCAATTCTAGCCCGTTTCGTGGACTATTACTCACTATTTTGGGGCCCCGGAATGATTTCCACGATTAACGAACCCCCGGGTGCGCTTACGTGTCGGTTATGAACACTCACAGTTTTGGCCAATTCTAACGCGTTTTGTCGACTATTAGTCACCGTTTTCTGGTCCTGAAGTGATTTCCAAAGTTGTTGAACTCCAAGGCGCGCTTACGTGTCAGTCATCAACACTCACATTTTTGGCTGATTCTGGCCCGTTTCATGGACTATTACTCACTGTTTTGGGGCCCTGGAGTGATATCCACGGTTAACGAACCGCAGGGTGCATTTACGTGTCGGTCATCAACTCTCGCTGTTTTGGCCGATTCTGGCCCGTTTCGTGGACTATTACTCACCGTTTTGGGGCCCCGAAGTGATTTCCACGGTTGTTTAAGCCCATGGTGCGCTTACGTGTCGATCATCAACAAGCGCACTTTGGGCCGATTTTGGCCAATTTCTTGCATTATTACTTAGTTTTAGGGTCCCGGATTGATTTCCACGATTGACGAACTCCGGGGTTCGTTTACGTGTCGGTCATAATACTCACAATTTTGGCCAATTCTCATCCGTTTCGTGCACTATTACTCACCATTTTAACGTCCCAAAGCGATTTCCACGATTTCCAATCCCCAGAGTGCGTTTGCGTGTATGTCGTCAACACTCATAGTTTTGGCCAATTCTGACGTGATTCGTGGGCTATTACTCACCATTTAGGGGTCCCGAAGCGATTTCCATAGTAGTTGAACGCTAAGGTGCGTTTACGTGTCGGTCATCAACACTCACTGTTTTGGGGCCCCGGAGTTATTTCCATGATTAACGAACCGCGGGGTGCGTTTACATGTCTGTCATCAATACTAGTAGTTTTGGCCAATTCTGGCCCGTTTCGTGGACTATTACTCACTGTTTTGGGGCTCCAGAATGATTTCCACGATTAACGAACCCCCGGGTGCGCTTACGTGCCGGTTATGAACACTCACAGTTTTGGCCAATTCTAACCCGTTTTGTGGACTATTAGTCACCGTTTTCTGGTCCTGAAGTGATTTCCAAAGTTGTTGAACCCCAAGGCGCGCTTACGTGTCAGTCATTAACACTCACAGTTTTGGCTGATTCTGGCCCGTTTCATGGACTATTACTCACTGTTTTGGGGCCCTGGAGTGATTTCCACGGTTAACGTACCGCAGGTTGCATTTACGTGTCGGTCATCAACTCTCGCCGTTTTGGCCGATTCTGGCCTGTTTCTTGGACTATTACTCTATTTTTGGGTCCCGGCGTGATTTCCTTGATTGACGAACATCGGGGTGCATTTATGTGTATGTCATCAACACTTGCAGTTTTGGCCGATTCTGACCCGTTTCTTAGAGTACTACTTAGTTTGGGGGGTCCCGGAGTGATTTCCACGATTTACGAACCCCGTGGTGCGTTTACATGTCGGTCAATGACACTCACAATTTTGGCCAATTTCTGGTCCGTTTCGTGCACTATTACTCACCGTTTTGGCGTCCCAGAGCGATTTGCATGATTTACAAACCCCGGGGGTGCGTTTGCGTCTCTGTCGTCAACACTCACAGTTTTGGCCAATTCTGACGCGATTCGTGGACTATTATTCATCGTTTAGGGGCCCCGAAGCGATTCCATAGTGGTTGAACCCTAAGGTGCGTTTACGTGTCGGTCATCAACACTCACAGTTTTGGCCGATTCTGGCCCGTTTTGTGAACTATTACTCACCGTTTTGGGGCCCCAAAGTGATTTCCACGGTTGTTTAACCCCATGGTGCGCTTATAGTCGATCATCAACAAGCGCACTTTGGGCCGATTTTGGCCCATTTCTTGCATTATTACTTAGTTTTAGGGTCCCGGAGTGATTTCCACGATTGACGAAATCCGGGGTGCATTTACGTGTCGGTCATAAACACTCACAATTTTGGCCAATTCTCATCCGTTTCGTGCACTATTACTCACCGTTTTGACGTCCCAGAGCGATTTCCATGATTGCCAATCCCCGGAGTGCGTTTGCGTGTCTATCCTCAACACTCACAGTTTTGGCCAATCCTGACGTGTTTCGTGGGCTATTACTCACCATTTAGGGGTCCCAAAGCGATTTCCATAGTTGTTGAACCCCAAGGTGCGTTTACGTGTCGGTCATCAACACTCACTGTTTTGGGGCCCCGGAGTGATTTCCACGATTAACGAACCGCGGGGTGTGTTTACATGTCGGCCATCAATACTAGTAGTTTTGGCCAATTCTGGCCCGTTTCGTGGACTATTACTCACTATTTTGGGGCCCCGGAATGATTTCCACGATTAATGAACCCCCGGGTGCGCTTACGTGTCGGTTATGAACACTCACAGTTTTGGCCAATTCTAACGCGTTTTGTCGACTATTAGTCACCGTTTTCTGGTCCTGAAGTGATTTCCAAAGTTGTTGAACCCCAAGGCGCGCTTACGTGTCAGTCATCAACACTCACAGTTTTGGCTGATTCTGGCCCGTTTCATGGACTATTACTCACTGTTTTGGGGCCCTGGAGTGATATCCACGGTTAACGAACCGCAGGGTGCATTTACGTGTCGGTCATCAACTCTCGCTGTTTTGGCCGATTCTGGCCCGTTTCGTGGACTATTACTCACCGTTTTGGGGCCCCGAAGTGATTTCCACGGTTGTTTAACCCCATGGTGCGCTTACGTGTCGATCATCAACAAGCGCACTTTGGGCCGATTTTGGCCCATTTCTTGCATTATTACTTAGTTTTAGGGTCCCGGAGTGATTTCCACGATTGACGAACTCCGGGGTTCGTTTACGTGTTGGTCATAAACACTCACAATTTTGGCCAATTCTCATCCGTTTCGTGCACTATTACTCACCGTTTTGACGTCCCAATGCGATTTCCACGATTGACAATCCCCGGAGTGCGTTTGCGTGTCTATCGTCAACACTCACAATTTTGGCCAATTCTGACGTGATTCGTGGGCTATTACTCACCATTTAGGGGTCCCGAAGCGATTTCCATAGTTGTTGAACCCCAAGGTGCGTTTACGTGTCGGTCATCAACACTCACTGTTTTGGGGCCCCGGAGTGATTTCCACGATTAACGAACCGTGGGGTGTGTTTACATGTCGGTCATCAATACTAGTAGTTTTGGCCAATTCTGGCCCGTTTCGTGGACTATTACTCACTATTTTGGGGCCCCGGAATGCTTTCCACGATTAACGAACCCCCGGGTGCGCTTACGTGTCGGTTATGAACACTCAGAGTTTTGGCCAATTCTAACGCGTTTTCTCGAATATTAGTCACCGTTTTCTGGTCCTGAAGTGATTTCCAAAGTTGTTGAACCCCAAGGCGCGCTTACGTGTCAGTCATCAACACTCACAGTTTTGGCTGATTCTGGCCCGTTTCATGGACTATTACTCACTATTTTGGGGCCCTGGAGTGATTTACACGGTTAACGGACCGCAGGGTGCATTTACGTGTCGGTAATCAACTCTCGCCGTTTTCGCCGATTCTGGCCGTTTCTTGGACTATTACTCTGTTTTTGGGTCCCGGCGTGATTTCCATGATTGATGAACACCGGGGTGCCTTTATGTGTCGGTCATCAACACTTGCAGTTTTTGCCAATTCTGGCCCGTTTCTTCGAGTACCACTTAGTTTTGGAGGTCCCGGAGTGATTTCCACGATTTACGAACCCCGTGGTGCGTTTACGTGTCGGTCAATGACACTCACAATTTTGGAAAATTTCTGGTCCGTTTCGTGCACTATTACTCACCGTTTTGGCGTCCCAGAGCGATTTCCACGATTTACAAACCCCGCGGTGCGTTTGCGTCTTTGTCATCAACACTCACAGTTTTGGCCAATTCTGACACGATTTGTGGACTATTACTCATCATTTAGGGGCCCCGAAGCGATTCCATAGTGGTTGAACCCTAAGGTGCGTTTACGTGTCGGTCATCAACACTCACAGTTTTGGCCGATTCTGGCCCGTTTCGTGGACTATTACTCACCGTTTTGGGGCCCCAAAGTGATTTCCACGGTTGTTTAACCCCATGGTGCGCTTACGTGTCGATCATCAACAAGCGCACTTTGGGCCGATTTTGGCCCATTTCTTGCATTATTACTTAGTTTTAGGGTCCCGGAGTGATTTCCACGATTGACGAACTCCAGGGTGCGTTTACGTGTCGGTCATAAACACTCACAATTTTGGCCAATTCTCATGCGTTTCATGCACTATTACTCACCGTTTTGGCGTCCCAAAGCGATTTCCACGATTGACAATCCCCGGAGTGCGTTTGCATGTCTGTCGTGAACACTCACAGTTTTGGCCAATTCTGACGTGATTCGTGGGCTATTACTCACCATTTAGGGGTCCCGAAGCGATTTACATAGTTGTTGAACCCCAAGGTGCGTTTACGTGTCGGTCATCAACACTCACTGTTTTGGGGCCCCGGAGTGATTTCCACGATTAACGAACCGCAGGGTGTGTTTACATGTCGGTCATCAATACTAGTAGTTTTGGCCAATTCTGGCCCGTTTCCTGGACTATTACTCACTGTTTTGTGGCCCCAGAATGATTTCCAAGATTAACGAACCCCCGGGTGCGCTTACGTGTCGGTTATGAACACTCACAGTTTTGGCCAATTCTAACGCGTTTTGTGGACTATTAGTCACCGTTTTCTGGTCCTGAAGTGATTTCCAAAGTTGTTGAACCCCAAGGCGCGCTTATGTGTCAGTCATCAACACTCATAGTTTTGGCTGATTCTGGCCCGTTTCATGGACTATTACTGACTGTTTTGGGGCCCTGGAGTGATTTCCACGGTTAACGAACCGCAGGGTGCATTTACGTGTCGGTAATCAACTCTCGCGGTTTTGTCCGATTCTGGCCCGTTTCATGGACTATTACTCTGTTTTTGGGTCCCGGCGTGATTTCCATGATTGATGAACACCGGGGTGCGTTTATGTGTCGGTCATCAACACTCGCAGTTTTTGCCAATTCTGGCCCGTTTCTTAGAGTACCACTTAGTTTTGGGGGTCCCGGAGTGATTTCCACGATTTACGAACCCCGTGGTGCGTTTACGTGTCGGTTAATGACTCTCACAATTTTGGAAAATTTCTGGTCCGTATCGTGCACTATTACTCACCGTTTTGGCGTCCCAGAGCGATTTCCACGATTTACAAACCCCGCGGTGCGTTTGCGTCTTTGTCGTCAACACTCACAGTTTTGGCCCATTCTGACACGATTCGTGGACTATTACTCATCATTTAGGGGCCCCGAAGCGATTCCATAGTGGTTGAACCCTAAGGTGCGTTTACGTGTCGGTCATCAACACTCACAGTTTTGGCCGATTCTGGCCCGTTTCGTGGACTATTACTCACCGTTTTGGGGCCCCAAAGTGATTTCCACGGTTGTTTAACCCCATGGTGCGCTTACGTGTCGATCATCAACAAGCGCACTTTGGGCCGATTTTGGCCCATTTCTTGCATTATTACTTAGTTTTAGGGTCCCGGAGTGATTTCCACGATTGACGAACTCCGGGGTGCGTTTACGTGTCGGTCATAAACACTCACAATTTTGGCCAATTCTCATCCGTTTCATGCACTATTACTCACAGTTTTGACGTCCCAAAGCGATTTCCATGATTGACAATCCCCGGAGTGCGTTTGTGTGTCTGTCGTCAATGCTCACAGTTTTGGCCAATTCTGACGTGATTCGTGGGCTATTACTCACCATTTAGGGGTCCCGAAGCGATTTCCATAGTTGTTGAACCCCAAGGTGCGTTTACGTTCGGTCATCAACACTCACTGTTTTGGGGCCCCGGAGTGATTTCCACAATTAACGAACCGCGGGGTGTGTTTACATGTCGGTCATCAATACTAGTAGTTTTGGCCAATTCTGGCCCGTTTCCTGGACTATTACTCACTGTTTTGGGGGCCCAGAATGATTTCCATGATTAACAAACCCCCGGGTGCGCTTACGTGTCGGTTATGAACACTCACAGTTTTGGCCAATTTTAACGCGTTTTGTGGACTATTAGTCACCGTTTTCTGGTCCTGAAGTGATTTCCAAAGTTGTTGAACCCCAAGGCGCGCTTACGTGTCAGTCATCAACACTCATAGTTTTGGCTGATTCTGGCCTGTTTCATGGACTATTACTGACTGTTTTGGGGCCCTGGAGTGATTTCCATGGTTAACGAACCGCAGCGTGCATTTACGTGTCGGTCATCAACTCTCGCCGTTTTGGCCGATTCTGGCCCGTTTCTTGGACTATGACCCTGTTTTTGGGTCCCGACGTGATTTTCATGATTGACGAACACCGGGGTGCGTTTATGTATCGGTCATCAACACTCACAGTTTTTGCCGATTATGGCCCGTTTCTTAGAGTACTACTTAGTTTTGGTGGTCCCGGAGTGATTTCCACGGTTTATGAACCCCATGGTGCGTTTACGTGTCGGTCAATGACACTCAGAATTTTGGCCAATTTCTGGTCCGTTTCGTGCACTATTACTCACCGTTTTGGCGTCCCAGAGTGATTTCCACGGTTTACAAACCCCGGCGTGCGTTTGCGTCTCTGTCGTCAACACTTACAGTTTTGGCCAATTCTGACGCGATTCGTGGACTATTACTCATCATTTAGGGGCCCCGAAGCGATTCCATAGTGGTTGAACCCTAAGGTGCGTTTACGTGTCGGTCATCAACACTCACAGTTTTGGCCGATTCTGGCCCGTTTCGTGGACTATTACTCACCGTTTTGGGGCCCCAAAGTGATTTCCACGGTTGTTTAACCCCATGGTGCGCTTATGTGTCGATAATCAACAAGCGCACTTTGGGCCGATTTTGGCCCATTTCTTGCATTATTACTTAGTTTTAGGGTCCCAGAGTGATTTCCACGATTGACGAACTTCAGGGTGCGTTTACGTGTCGGTCATAAACACTCACAGTTTTGGCCAATTCTCATCCGTTTCGTGCATTATTACTCATGGTTTTTGCGTCCCAGAGCAATTGCCACGATTGACAATCCCCGGAGTGCGTTTGCGTGTCTGTCGTAAACACTCATAGTTTTGGCCAATTCTGACGCGATTCGTGGGCTATTACTCACCATTTAGGGGTCCCGAAGCGATTTCCATAGTTGTCGAACCCTAATGTGCGTTTACGTGCCGGTCATCAACACTCACTGTTTTGGGGCCCCGGAGTGATTTCCACGATTAACGAACCGCGGGGTGCTTTCACATGTCGGTCATCAATACTAGTAGTTTTGGCCAATTCTGGCCCGTTGTGTGGACTATTACTCACTGTTTTGTGGCCCGGAATGATTTCCACGATTAACGAACCCCCGGGTGCGCTTACGTGTCGGTTATGAACACTCACGGTTTTGGCCAATTCTAATGCGTTTTGTGGACTATTAGTCACCGTTTTCTGGTCCTGAAGTGATTTCCAAAGTTGTTGAACCCCAAGGCACGCTTACGTGTCAGTCATCAACACTCACAGTTTTGGCTGATTCTGGCCCGTTTCATGGACTATTACTCACTGTTTTGGGGGCCTGGAGTGATTTCCACGGTTAACGAACCGCAGGGTGCATTTATGTGTCGGTCATCAACTCTCGCTGTTTTGGCTGATTCTGGCCCGTTTTTGGACTACTACTCTGTTTTTGGGTCCCGGCATGATTTCCATGATTGACGAACACCGGGGTGCGTCTATGTGTCGGCCATCAACACTCGCAGTTTTGGCTGATTCTGGCCCGTTTCTTAGAGTACTACTTAGTTTTCGGGGTCCCGGAGTGATTTCCACGATTTATGAAGCCCGTGGTGCGTTTACGTGTCGGTTAACGACACTCACAATTTTGGCCAATTTCTGGTCCGTTTTGTGCAATATTACTCACCGTTTTGGCGTCCCAGAGCGATTTCCACGATTTACAAACCCCGGGGTGCGTTTGCGTCTCTGTCGTCAACACTCACAGTTTTGGCCAATTCTAACACAATTCGTGGACTATTACTCATCATTTAGGGGCCCCGAAGCGATTCCATAGTGGTTGAACCCTAAGGTGCGTTTACGTGTCGGTCATCAACACTCACAGTTTTGGCCGATTTTGGCCCATTTCGTGGACTATTACTCACCGTTTTGGGGCCCCAAAGTGATTTCCACGGTTGTTTAACCCCATGGTGCGCTTACGTGTCGATCATCAACAAGCGCACTTTGGGCCGATTTTGGCCCATTTCTTGCATTATTACTTAGTTTTAGGGTCCCGGAGTGATTTCCATGATTGACGAACTCCAGGGTGCGTTTACGTGTCGGTCATAAACACTCACAATTTTGGACAATTCTCATCCGTTTCGTGCGTTATTACTCACGGTTTGGCGTCCTAGAGCGATTTTCACGATTGATAATCCTGGGAGTGCGTTTGCGTGTCTGTCGTCAACACTCATAGTTTTGGCCAATTCTGACGCGATTCGTGGGCTATTACTCACCATTTAGGGGTCCCGAAGCGATTTCCATAGTTGTTGAACCCTAAGGTGCGTTTACGTGTCGGTCATCAACACTCACTGTTTTGGGGCCCCAGAGTGATTTCCACGATTAACGAACCGTGGGGTGCGTTTACATGTCGGTCATCAATACTAGTAGTTTTAGCCAATTCTGGCCCGTTTCGTGGACTATTACTCACTGTTTTGGGGCCCCGAAATGATTTCCACGATTAACGAACCCTCGGGTGCGCTTACGTGTCGGTTATGAACACTCACAGTTTTGGCCAATTCTAACACATTTTGTGGACTGTTAGTCACCGTTTTCTGGTCCTGAAGTGATTTCCAAAGTTGTTGAACCCCAAGGCGCGCTTACGTGTCAGTCATCAACACTCACAGTTTTGGCTGATTCTGGCCCGTTTCATGGACTAATACTCACTGTTTTGGGGCCCTGGAGGGATTTCCACGGTTAACGAACCACAGGGTGCATTTACGTGTCGGTCATCAACTCTCGCCGTTTTGGCCGATTCTGGCCTATTTCTTGGACTATTACTCTGTTTTTGGGTCCCGGCATGATTTCCATGATTGACGAACACCTGGGTGCGTTTATGTGCCGGTCATCAACACTCGCAGTTTTGGCCGATTCTGGCCCGTTTCTTAGAGTACTACTTAGTTTTTGGGGGTCCCGGAGTGATTTCCACGATTTATGATCCCCGTGGTGCGTTTACGTGTCGGTCAATGACACTCACAATTTTGGCCAATTTCTGGTCCGTTTCGTGCACTATTACTCACCGTTTTGGCGTCCCAGAGCGATTCCCAGGATTTACAAACCCCGGGGTGTGTTTGCGTCTCTGTCGTCAACACTCATAGTTTTGGCCAATTCTGACGCGATTCGTGGAATATTACTCATGTTTTAGGGGCCCCGAAGCGATTCCATAGTGGTTGAACCCTAAGGTGCGTTTACGTGTCGGTCATCAACACTCACAGTTTTGGCCGATTCTGGCCCGTTTCGTGGACTATTACTCACTGTTTTGGGGCCCCAAAGTGATTTCCACGTTGTTTAACCCCATGGTGCACTTATGTGTCGATCATCAACAAGCGCACTTTCGACCCATTTCTTGCATTATTACTTAGTTTTAGGGTCCCGGAGAGATTTCCACGATCGACGAACTCCGCGGTGCGTTTACGTGTGGGTCATAAACACTCACAATATTGGCCAATTCTCATCCGTTTCGTGCACTATTACTCACCATTTTCTTGTCCCAGAGCGATTTCCACGATTGACAATCCCCGGAGTGCATTTGCGTGTATGTCGTCAACACTCACAGTTTTGGCCAATTCTGACGTGATTTGTGGGCTATTACTCACCATATAGGGGTCCCGAAGTGATTTCCGTAGTTGTTGAACCCCAAGGTGCGTTTACGTGTCGGTCATCAACACTCACTGTTTTGGGGCCCCGGAGTGATTTCCACGAGTAACGAACCGCGGGGTGCGTTTACATGTCGGTCATCAATACTAGTAGTTTTGGCCAATTCTGGCCCGTTTCGTGGACTATTACTCACTGTTTTGGGGCCCCGGAATGATTTCCACGATTAACGAACCCCCGGGTGCGCTTACGTGTCGATTATGAACACTCACAGTTTTGGCCAATTCTAACGCGTTTTGTGGACTATTATTCACTGTTTTCTGGTCCTGAAGTGATTTCCATAGTTGTTGAACCCCAAGGCGCGCTTACGTGTCAGTCATCAACACTCACAGTTTTGGCTGATTCTGGCCCGTTTCATGGACTATTACTCACTGGTTTGTGGCCCTGGAGTGATTTCCACGGTTAACGAACCGTAGGGTGCATTTACGTGTTGGTCATCAACTCTCGCAGTTTTGGCCGATTCTGGCCCATTTCTTGGACTATTACTCTGTTTTTGGGTCCCGGCGTGATTTTCGTGATTGACGAACACCGGGGTGCGTTTATCTGTCGGTCATCAACACTCGCAGTTTTGGCCGATTCTGGCCCGTATCTTAGAGTACTACTTAGTTTTGGGTGTCCCGGAGTGATTTCCACGATTTACGGACCCCGTGGTGTGTTTACGTGTCGGTCAATGACACTCACAATTTTGGCCAATTTCTGGTCCTTTTCGTGCACTATTACTCACCGTTTTGGCATCCCAGAGGGATTTCCACGATTTACAAACCCCGGGGTGCGTTTGCGTCTTTGTCGTCAACACTCACAGTTTTGGCCAATTCTGACGCGATTCGTGGACTATTACTCATTATTTAGGGGTACCGAAGCGATTCCGTAGTGGTTGAACCCTAAGGTGCGTTTACGTGTCGGTCATCAACACTCACAGTTTTGGCCGATTCTCGCCCGTTTGGTGGACTATTACTCACCGTTTTGGGGCCCCAAAGTGAGTTCCACCGTTGTTTAACCCCATGTAGCATTTATGTGTCGATCATCAACAAGCGCACTTTGGGCCGATTTTGGCCCATTTCTTGCATTATTACTTAGTTTTGGGGTCCTGGAGTGATTTCCACGATTGACGAACTCCGGGGTGCGTTTACGTGTCGGTCATAAACACTCACAATTTTGGCCAATTCTCATCCGTTCCATGCATTATTACTCACTGTTTTGGCATCCCAGAGTGATTTCCACTATTGACAATCCCCGGAGTGCGTTTGCGTGTCTGTCGTCAACACTCATAGTTTTGGCCAATTCTGACGCGATTCCTGGGCTATTACTCACCATTTAGGGGTCGTGAAGCGATTTCCATAGTTGTTGAACCCCAAGGTGCGTTAACGTGTCGGTCATCAACACTCACTGTTTTGGGGCCCCGGAGTGATTTCCACAATTAACGAACCGCGGGGTGTGTCGGAGTAAATGACCACGGGGATCCTAGCATACACAATAATGAACCGAGCTTGTTAGGCGCAGCGTTACTGGAGTCTTCCAGCACTGCGTCGAGCCAGAGAAAGGCATAGCAATCATTTTTGAAGACATCCACCAGGGCGAATGCGGCCACCATGCGGCCTCAAGGTCACTCGTCGCCAAAGCTTTCCTCCATGGATTCTTCTGGCCGAATTCTTTGGAGGACGCCAAGGAGTTAGTCAAACTCTGCAAAGGGTGCCAAATCTTTGGCTCCAAGCAGCACCTGCCGGCTTCTGCACTCAAGACCATCCCCCTCACCTGGCCTTTTGTCGTCTAGGGACTGGACATGGTGGGCCCATTCAAGACGGCGCGCGGCGGCATGACACATCTGCTTGTCACCGTGGACAAATTTACCAAGTGGATTGAAGCAAAGCCGATCAAGAAACTGAATGGGCGGACTGCAGTGACATTCATTGCAGATATTACAACCCGGTATGGAGTGCCACACAGCATCATCACCGACAATGGCACGAATTTTGCCAAGGGAGCACTGGCACGTTTCTGCGCGACACAGGGCATCTAACTGGACTTAGCATCCGTTGCCCACCCGCAGTCAAACGGCCAAGTCTAGCGAGCAAACCGCCTTATCCTCTCCGGCATCAAGCCCCGATTGGTCGTGCTGCTGGAGCGTTTGGCCGGCTGTTGGCTCGACGAGCTGCCGGCCGTCCTCTGGAGTCTACGCACTACCCCGAACAAGTCAACCGGCTTCACCCCTTTCTTCCTTGTATATGGTGCCGAGGCTGTCATGCCAACTGACATCGAGTTCGACTCACCTCGGTTCACCATGTACACGGAGGCGGAGGCCAAGGAAGCACAAGAAGACGGCGTTGCTGGAAGAAGGCCGGCTGTTAGCCCTTAGCCGGTCCGCCATCTACCAGCAGGGTCTATGCCGTTACCACAGCCGGAAGGTCGAGCCAAGATCCTTCCAAGAGGGTGATCTTGTGCTCCGGCTGATCCAGAGAACAGCCAGCCAGCACAAGCTCTCGGCCCCTTGGTAAGGCCCCTTCGTCATTAGCCAGGCTCTAGGCAACGACTCCTACTACCCGATCGACGCGCAGAAGCCGAAGGCACGCAAGAGAGATGATTCTGGAAAGGAGTCGGAGCGACCATGAAACGCCAATCTTCTCCGAAGATATTACAGTTAAAATGCAGTATGTACCATGCTACTTTTTGTATTAAGTACGAGACAACGCGTCCCCCGAGGAGTACATGGGGACTACCCTCTTTTATCTATGAATGATGGGTATCATTCCCATGGCTATGCCACAACATTCGTTTTTTCGTCCGGCACCGGCTTCGATCAGTCGCCCCGGGGACTTGTCGCCTTGAGTTATAGTAAATTTCTACCTGCAGCCAGACAAGTAGTGTGCCAGCACTTAAGCCCTCTCTTGTTGAAAGTCGCAGCTTGAAGAATCGGCTGTCCGGTTGGCAAGAGCCAAAGGGAGGAAAGGATGCCCACACGAAAAACGGCTAAGGATTAGC
>NC_041388.1:512348943-512402267 GCF_002162155.2 Triticum dicoccoides
CCCTCCTTACTCTGCTAGAATCTAAGAAAGCTCAAGTACTCGTCCTCCCAGACGGACAATCCCTTACCCGGTCACAGACTGTAGAGAAGCTGTCCGGCTGGGAAGGCGGCGACCAAGGGAGGGCGGCAGAGGAAAACATCCAAAAGATGAAAAGCAAGTAGGAATGGAAGCCCAGCACATGCATAATTATATTTACACAAAAGGCCTTTGAAAGACCGGCATTCGACATAGTTTGAATACACCCCCAGTGGGTATAACTGTGCAAATTTAATGTAAAGTTGTTCAAGGAGTAATGAGCAGGAAAGTAAAGATGACGAGTCAGGCCAGGGGAGCAACTGGGGCGTCGGGCAGGTCGGTGGAGACGGCAGTGTTGGTTGGAGGAGTGGCCGGTTGGCGAGTCTCTTCTTGACCGTCACCTGCGGCAGGTGGTGCATTCGCACACGCCTCGTTGCTGGAGGCACGATCAGGCTGAAGCTGGCTGGCTGCTTCACCATCCGGCACGATGTCTTTGCCATCTTCCTCCTCCTCCTCTTCGCCCTCATCGCTGGAGTCGATCTCCTCCGCCCAGTCTTCATCGTCTGCTGGGTTCAGCCTGAACCATTCCTCCGGCTAAGCGACGCCGTCCTTGTTTACCACAGGAGCAATGGCGCTGGTGTCGGTGAAGTTAGCAATCACCGAGGCGCGCTGGATGATAGCCGGCTGCACCGTCTCCAGCTCCTCGTTAGCCTCCTGCCGCCAGGTGCGCAGCTGGTCCAAATTCATCCCATGATACCAAACCCGGGCGAC
The DNA here is from genome assembly GCF_002162155.2 of Triticum dicoccoides. Lineage (NCBI taxonomy): Eukaryota > Viridiplantae > Streptophyta > Magnoliopsida > Poales > Poaceae > Triticum > Triticum dicoccoides. The sequence goes on from NC_041388.1 coordinate 512,349,730, forward strand.
CTCTAGCGCCCGCCGAGCGCCGGACCGAGCTGCTGAAGCCTTCCAGGCCTCGAAGCGGCCGACTGCTACCTCCATCCAGTCGGCGGTCCGGCTGGGGGTGCGGGGAATCACCTCACCGGGCCAGAGGGCGGCCAGCACCTGCGCTCCGGCACGCTGAAGACGGCGGAGCATGCGATAGGCTGGCTGAAGGCAGGCTTCGATCGCCAGAAGCTGCTCCTCAAGTGACCGGTTGGCGTCCGGTGCGATCTCAACCCCAGCCTGCCGCCGAGCCTCACGGTGAGCTTCGATTGCTTGGTTGGCGGCGACGGACTAACCGGGGAAGTATTCTTCTCAAAGAAGATAGAAATAAAGCAAATCAGAAGATAAACCAGATTACAAGAATGAGCAAAGGAGCGAAGAAGAGGGCGGCCTCCCGTCAATCAAATCTTCAACCCGGCCGTAGCCTTCGCTCAGTGCCTGCCTCGCCTCGGCCCAGCTCGCTGCCTCGGTCACATACTCGGCTTTGAGGGCGACCTCACTGTCCTGCGCCGTCTTCAGGGCCGCCTTGTGGTTCTCCTCCTGGTCGGCCAGTTTCTTGGCCAGGCGATCACGTTCCTGAGCCAAGGCATTGAGCTCGCCCTCCCTAGCGCGAAGGGCAGTCTGGGCCACACCTAGCTGCTCCCTCAAGTCGGCATTGGCTCCTGCTGATATGGAGAAGAAGAAATTAAGGAACAAGTCGTCAAGAAGGTTCGACCCAGCTGCTCGCAGTCGGCCTGAATCTCGGGGACTACACCCAGTGAGTGCGCTGGCGCGCCCCCACATGAGATAAAAAACAAAATCACTCACTCCGATTCTCCGTCAGATCGGCGGTCTTCTGATTCATCTCCCGGGCCTGGGAGCTGAAGGTAGCAACATGGAGCTTGTGATAATCCTGCGAATAGGATGAAGGTGCGAACAAGAGAAAATCATTAAACCAAAGTCTTTTGAGAAGTTCCAAGCCGCCTGCTCAACAGCCGACTTGGAACTCGGGGACTACACCCAGTGGGTGCGCTGGCGCCCCCCCACGGATGAAATCAAGAGCGAAGACTCACCCGAATGGCCGACCGCATTGCAAGGAACTCTTGGGTATACTTCTTCAGCGCGGTGGCCTGAGACTGAAGCCGGCCCCGGACATCCTGCGCTGCCACATTCAGAACGACCGTCCCACCGCCCGGCGTCCACCCTGGCGAGCTGACGCTGGCCGTCTCCAGGTCATGGGTCAATGAGCTGGAGCACGCGGCCCTCTGCGGGTCCGGCTCTAAAGTCGCTCTCCCTGCACGCCAACGAGTGGGCGACAGGACCACAAGGTCCACCCTCACAGTTGGCTCGCCTCCAGCTGGCTGCTCACGTGACGCCTCAGGCTGGCCGCCTTAGCCTATTTCGGCCGACGGTGGCAGTGTCGCCTCTCCCTTTGGGACGACTATGTTGCCCCCCTCCCTATCCATCGCCAGCTGGTCGCGGCCGGCTTCCTCTGGCAGGGGCACCGGGATTTCGGGGGCCACGGAGCGGAGGGGGATGACGAGTTGTGGAGGCTGGCTACGCAGGGCCTCCGCTGCCCTTTCTGTGGCCGCGGCCTCCACCTGAGACTCGGCCGCCACGTAGGCCGGCGCCTTAGCCGACTCCGTCGTCGTCTCCTGAGCCGCCTTGGCTGCGGCTGCCCTCTGCTCCTCCGTCTCCCGCTCCTCCCGCACCTCCCGCGCGTTCCGCTCCGTCGCCGCTTGGAGCTCGGCACGGGGGTCCACGCAGCGGGAACTTGCAGATCCTCCCGCCCCTCCGACTATGGAGGCGGTTGTAGTCCGCTCAAGAGGGAGCGGAGCCCTGGTTGATAAGACAAGAAAAGGCTTAGAAGAATGCCGACTGAAGAGAAGAAAGAAAGGCGTACGAGAATTAACACTTACACCGAAACTGCGTGCAGCTGCTTCACCACCTTGCGGAAGCGGGTCGCCTTCGCGGCCGCCTCGCCTCGCTTGGTCGCCGCCGCGGAACCCTTGGGCTTGTTCGGCCGACCGCCGAAGATAGTCGGCGACGCCCGGCGTTTCTGTGCGCCGCCCCGAGCAGCCGGCCCGCCAGATGGGCCCGCGCCTTGATGGTCGGATGCCGGCTGGGCGCGCGGAATAGGTTCGGCTTCATCATCATCCGGCCAGTCCTTGAAACCGGCGGTGAACCCGGAGCCGCCTACCTCGCCACCTCCCCCTACGGCGTTGTCGTCTAAGGCGGCTGCCCCCAAGACAGGGTCATCCAGGTCGTCCGTCGTACGGTCAGGGGCGAACACGCGTTCCGCCCCCACGGTTTGGGCCGATGGATGAAGGAGGGGGTTCTGATTAAAAACAAGCCGACTGGTCTGAAGCCGGCCAGAGAGAACTCGGTAACAAGAGAAGAAGAAAAGAAGGAAGGCTTGCCATAGGCAGGGGGTTGGCCCGAGAATACGACTCCTTCCCGTACCGCCACTACTCGGTATGCTTGAAGTTGGCGATGTAGTTCACCATGTAAGACACCTCATCGTGAGGCATCTCCTTGGTGCTTAGCCGGCTTGGGTCGAAGCGGCCGCTCATCTGGCAGATCAGATGAGGGCGGCCCTGGAGCGGGAGCACCTGGCACTCCATGAAGGCGGCTATCAGGTCGGGCCCAGTCAGGCCCTTCGACTGGATCAGCACCCGAAGCCAGGCGATGGCGCCAGCACCAGCCGGCGTTAACGACCTGGCCCGATAGGACAACGAGGGCTGTCTCCCAGCCGGCGGGCCGGCTACATAAGCCGGTAGATTGACATAGTCGCCCTGCGACACGACGTTCTTCACATAAAAGTAAGATTGCTGTTAAAGGTTCAACGACTGGATCAACGCGATGGGCGGGAATGGGTTGTCAGCTGTCGATCTCCGTATGGCGATGAAGGCGCCACATGGAGCCGGCACGCCCGCGATGACAGTACCGAGCTTGGACTGGAAGAACTCCCCCCAAAGTTCGATGGTGGGGAGGACGCCGAGGAAGCCTTCGCACAGAGTGACGAAGGCCGACAACAGCACCACCGTGTTTGGAGTAAGGTGGTGCGCCTGGAGATTATAAAACTCGAGAAATGAGCGGAAGAAGCCGCTCGCAGGCAGGCTGACGCCGCAGAGGCAGTGCGAGTAGAAGATTACCCGCTCGCCCTCCTCCGGCGTCGCGAAATCTCCCTCTCCAGCACAAGACGGACCCGCATGTGATCCCTACCCGGCAACTGCCGCCTCTTGCGGAGAAAGTCGATGTGGTCTTCACGGACGTTGGAACCGTCCCAGGAGCTCAACGTTGGAGCCATGGGGATGGGAAGGCGATGGAACGCGCGACGGCGGAGAGCGCGCAGTTCGGCAGCAGTAAGACTGCAGCACGCCAAGAAGAATGGCGGAAAGGTGGCGCGGTGGAGAGCCGCTGCGGCGACAGAGAGGAAGAAGAAGAAGGGAATGGCGGAGCGAGGGCGAGCGTGCGAGCGACTGCCGCTCCCCCTCCTCCCCCTACTTATAGCCCACGCGAGGCGAAGCCGAGGAGGCAAGGCGTGGTGGGCGTGGGATTAACTGCGCCCACTCCCCCACGTCCCGCGATTATTACGCCTTTACGGCGAGTGGTAACCGCCACCGGAAGACGTGCAGTTGGTTCGGGTCGCAAAAGATCCGCGCCCGTGCCGAGGTGTGGAATTGGCGGGCACCGGTCTACAGCGGCGTCCCATCATGCGCATGGGTTAGCAGGCCCTTCCAGCCGAAGGGTGCCGTGTGGCGCATGGGCGGCGGGCAGCCAGCCCGCAGCCTGGCCAGCGAGCCAGCTGGTTCCCGCCTTCAGATTTCGATGAAACTTCACCGAGAAGGCATGCATAAGTGAAGTTGGCTCCTAGCTACCGGCTCTTCGGGATAGGAAGCTGGCTGAGCTTCTCATTCTCCTTTCAACCATGAAGCCCAACCAGCTTCGGGGACTATTGTCAGACTAAATGACCACTGGTAGCCTAGCCGGCTCCCTTTGGCCCTATGAAAAAACAACAGGCTGATCAAGCCTTGGAGCACCCAAGACGCGGGGCCGCCTTCCTCCGGATGACTGCCTCACCAGCCGACTACCGGAAGGCGGCCCGGCCCTAAACTCTCTTGGAGGACGCCACGATAGGGCCAACTCCAAGAAGGAGGCCACGAAAGGACCGACTCCAAGAAGCCGGCCCAAGAAGATCGACTCCAAGAGGTCCGCCCCTGGCGAGCGGCCAGGGCCGTGTCCTCAAAGTCTGCACCCCCGTAACGATGAGGGGACAGGGCATGGCAACAGTAAAGCTTGCCACCCCCGAATCTCGGAGCATGCATGGCTACAGTACGCCGTACGGGGCAGCCATCACCCGTCCGGCGTGGCACTGTTGCCATGCTGGTCATGACACCCCCACGACGGGCTGCTCGTACGGCCCGCAGGCGGCGGGCCCCTTCGGTCAGAGAGACGCCCGAAGTCGGCCTTGCCTCCCCCAGCCGGCCTGGGGCATGGCCGGCTTGCCTCCCTCCTCGGGGCGCGCCCACCATTAAGGAGACAAGACGAGGTAAGGCTACAGTGAGAGCCTGCAAGGCGGTGCACTGTACCCATGCTTACCTCGACAAAGCCCTCGTCATCAGAGGCAAGGCAACAGTAACCAGCCCCCGACAAGACCCCCAAGCGGTGGGGCCGCCTGTCGTCCAATGAGCCGGCAGCCAGCGGGACCCACCAGTCGGCGGGCCCCAGCGGCCGGCAGAGAAGCCGGCGGCCATAGACACTGACGGCTAGGGCCCGTGCCTAGCCGGATTACCGTTGTACCCCCGGGGGTAGGCCTATATAAACCCCCCAGGTCACCCATGCAAAGGGTTGATCTCACATAGTCTTAGACACTACTATAAGGAGAGAAGAGAGCTAGCCTTGCCCTTCTTCCTCCTCACACCAAACAGCTCAAGGAGCCTCTTGTAGCTTCTTATCGATCTAGTGATCATGCGGAGACCCCGCAGAGCAGGAGTAGGGGTATTATCTCCACGGAGAGACCCCAACCTGGGTAAGATCCACCGGCGTGCATGTCTTTGCCTCATCCCATTTCCAGGAACCGGCGATGTCTTACTGGCTCCCACAATGATAAGCCATCCGTTGGCATATGTCGCACCTACCACCCGATAGGGTGCGTTTACATGCCGGCCATCAATACAAGTAGTTTTGGCCAATCCTGGTCTGTTTTGTGGACTTGTTACTCACTGTTTTGGTGCCCTGAAATGATTTCCACGATTAATGAACCCCCGGGTGCGCTTACGTGTCGGTTATCAACACTCAAAGTTTTGGCCAATTCTAACGCGTTTTTTGGACTAATAGTCACCGTTTTCTGGTCTTGAAGTGATTTCCATAGTTGTTGAACCCCAAGGCGCGCTTACGTCTCAGTGATAAACACTCATAGTTTTGGTTGATTCTGGCCCGTTTCATGGACTATTACTCACTGTTTTGGGGCCCCGTAGTGATTTCCACGGTTAACAAACCGCATGGTGCATTTACGTGTCGGTCATCAACACTCGCAGTTTTGGCCGATTCTGGCCCGTTTCTTAGAGTACTACTTAGTTTTGGGTGTCCCGGAGTGATTTCCATGATTTACGAACCCCGTGGTGCATTAACGTGTCGGTCAATGAAACTCATAATTTTGGCCAATTTCTAGTCCGTTTCGTGCACTATTACTCACCATTTTGGCGGCCCAGAGCGATTTCCATGATTTACAATTCCCGGGGTGCGTTTGCATCTCTGTTGTCAACATTCACAGTTTTGGCCAATTCTGACGCGATTCATGGACTATTACTCATTATTTAGGGGTCCCGAAGCGATTCCATAGTGGTTGAACCCTAAGGTGCGTTTACGTGTCGGTCATCAGCACTCACAGTTTTGGCCGATTCTGGCCCGTTTTGTGGAATATTACTCACCGTTTTGGGGCGCCAAAGTGAGTTCCACGGTTGTTTAACCCTGCTTACGTGTCGATCATCAACAAGCGCACTTTGGGCCGATTTTGGCCCATTTCTTGCATTATTACTTAGTTTTGGGGTCCCGCGGTGATTTCCACGATTGACGAACTACGCGGTGCGTTTACGTGTCGGTCATAAACACTCACAATTTTGGCCAATTCTCGTCCGTTTCGTGCACTATTACTCACCGTTTTTGCGTCCCAGAGCGATTTCCACGATTGACAATCCCCGGAGTGCGTTTGCGTGTCTGTCATCAACACTCACAGTTTTGCCCAATTCTGATACTATTCATGGGCTATTACTCACCATTTAGGGGTCCCGAAGCGATTTCCATAGTTGTTGAACCCCAAGGTGCGTTGACGTGTCGGTCATCAACACTCACTGTTTTGGGGCACCGGAGTGATTTCCACGATTAACGAACCGCGGGGCGCGTTTACATGTCGGTCATTAATACTAGTTGTTTTGGCCAATTCTAGCCAGTTTCATGGACTATTACTCACTGTTTTGGGGCCCGGAGTGATTTCCATGATTAATGAACCCCCGGGTGTGCTTACGTGTCGGTTATGAACACTCATAGTTTCGACCAATTCTAACACGTTTTGTGGAATATTAGTCACCGTTTTCTGGTCCTAAAGTGATTTCCATAGTTGTTGAACCCCAAGGCGCGCTTACGTGTCAATCATCAACGCTCACAGTTTTGGCTGATTCTGGCCCGTTTCATGGACTATTACTCACTGTTTTGGGGCCCCAGAGTGATTTCCACGGTTAACGAACCGCAGTGTGCATTTACGTGTCGGTCATCAACACTCGCAGTTTTGGCCGATTCTATCCCGTTTCTTAGAGTACTACTTAGTTTTGGGTGTCCCGGAGTGATTTCCACGATTTACGAACCCCGTGGTGCATTAACGTGTCGGTCAACGAAACTCATAATTTTGGCAAATTTCTAGTCCGTTTCGTGCACTATTACTCACCATTTTGGCGGCCCAGAGCGATTTCCATGATTTACAATTCCCGGGGTGCGTTTGCATCTCTGTTGTCAACATTCACAGTTTTGGCCAATTCTGACGCGATTCATGGACTATTACTCATCATTTAGGGGTCCCGAAGCGATTCCATAGTGGTTGAACCCTAAGGTGCGTTTACATGTCGGTCATCAGCACTCACAGTTTTGGCCGATTCTGGCCCGTTTTGTGGAATATTACTCACCGTTTTGGGGCGCCAAAGTGAGTTCCACGGTTGTTTAACCCTGCTTACGTGTCGATCATCAACAAGCGCACTTTGGGCCGATTTTGGCCCATTTCTTGCATTATTACTTAGTTTTGGGGTCCCGCGGTGATTTCCACGATTGACGAACTACGCGGTGCGTTTACGTGTCGGTCATAAACACTCACAATTTTGGCCAATTCTCGTCCGTTTCGTGCACTATTACTCACCGTTTTTGCGTCCCAGAGCGATTTCCACGATTGACAATCCCCGGAGTGCGTTTGCGTGTCTGTCATCAACACTCACAGTTTTGCCCAATTCTGATACTATTCATGGGCTATTACTCACCATTTAGGGGTCCCGAAGCGATTTCCATAGTTGTTGAACCCCAAGGTGCGTTGACGTGTCGGTCATCAACACTCACTGTTTTGGGGCACCGGAGTGATTTCCACGATTAACGAACCGCGGGGCGCGTTTACATGTCGGTCATTAATACTAGTTGTTTTGGCCAATTCTAGCCAGTTTCATGGACTATTACTCACTGTTTTGGGGCCCGGAGTGATTTCCATGATTAATGAACCCCCGGGTGTGCTTACGTGTCGGTTATGAACACTCATAGTTTCGACCAATTCTAACACGTTTTGTGGAATATTAGTCACCGTTTTCTGGTCCTAAAGTGATTTCCATAGTTGTTGAACCCCAAGGCGCACTTACGTGTCAATCATCAACGCTCACAGTTTTGGCTGATTCTGGCCCGTTTCATGGACTATTACTCACTGTTTTGGGGCCCCAGAGTGATTTCCACGGTTAACGAACCGCAGTGTGCATTTACGTGTCGGTCATCAACACTCGCAGTTTTGGCCGATTCTATCCCGTTTCTTAGAATACTACTTAGTTTTGAGGGTCCCGGAGTGATTTCCACGATTTACGAACCCCGTGGTTAGTTTACTTGTCGTCAATGACACTCATAATTTTGGCAAATTTCTGTTCCGTTTCGTGCACTATTACTCACCGGTTTGGCGTCCGAGAGCGATTTCCACGATTTACAATCCCCTGGGTGTGGTTGCATCTCTGTCGTCGACACTCACAGTTTTGGCCAATTCTGACACGATTCATGGACTATTACTCATCATTTAGGGTTCCCTAAGAGATTCCATAGTGGTTGAACACTAAGGTGCGTTTACGTATCGGTCATCAACCCTCACAGTTTTGGCCATTTCTGGCCCGTTTCATGGACTATTACTCACCGTTTTGGGGCCCCAAAGTAAGTTCCACGGTTTTTTAACCGCATGGTGCGCTTACGTGTCGATCATCAGCAAGCGCACTTTGGGCCGATTTTGGCTCATTTCTTGCACTATTACTTAGTTTTGGGGTCCTCGAGTGATTTCCATGATTGATGAACTACGGGGTGCGTTTACACGTCGATCATAAACACTCACAATTTTGGACAATTCTCGTCAGTTTCGTGCACTATTACTCACCATTTTGGGGTCCCAAAGCGATTTCCATGGTTGTTGAACCCCAAGGTGCGCTTAAGTGTAGGTCATCAACAATCATAGTTTGGGTCGATATTGGCTCGTTTCTTAGAGTATTAATTAGTTTTGGGGGTCCTAGAGTGATTTCCACGATTTATGAACCCCGTGGTGCGTTTACGTGTCGGTCATCAACACTCACAGTTTTGGACGATTCTGACGCGTTTCGTGGACTATTACTCACCGTTTTGGGGTCCCAAAGCGATTTCCATGGTTGGTGAACCCCAATGTGCACTTACGTGTCGGTCATCAACAATCGCAATTTGGGCTGATTCTACCCCGTTTCTTGGACATTACTTAGTATTGGGGGTCACGGAGTGATTTCCACGTTTTACGAACCCCGTGGTGCGTTTACGTGTCGGTCATCAACAGTCATAGTTTTGGCCAATTCTGACGCGTTTCGTGGACTATTACTTACCGTTTTGGGGTCCCAAAGTGATTTCCTTAGTTGTTGAACCCCAATGTACGCTTATGTGTCGGTCATCAACACTCACAGTTTTAGCCGATTCTGGACGTTTCGTGGACTACTACTTACTGTTTTGGGGGTCCTGGAGTGATTTCCACGGTTAACAAACTGCGGGGTGCGTTTCCGTGTCGATCATCAACACTCACAGTTTTGGCCGATTCTGACCCGTTTTGTGGACTATTACTCACCGTTTGGGGCCCCAAAGCAATTTCCATGGTTGTTGAACCCCATGGTGCGCTTCCGTGTCGATCATAAACAAGCGTAGTATGGGCCGATTTTGGCCTGTTTGTTGCACTATCACTTAGTTTTGGGGGTCCCGGAGTGATTTCCACGGTTGGCAAAATCCATGGTGCGTTTACGTGTCGGTCAATAACACTCACAATTTTGGCCAATTTCTGGTTCGTTCCGTGCACTATCACTCACCGTTTTGGCATCCCAGAGCGATTTTCACGATTGACAATCCCCGGGTTGCGTTTGTGTCTGTCCTGAACACACATAGTTTTGGCCAATACTGACACGATTCGTGGACTATTACTCATCATTTAGGGGTCCCGAAGAGATTTCCATAGTTCTTGAACCCCAAGGTGTGTTTATGTGTCGGTCCTGAACACTCACAGTTTTGGGGTCCCGGAGTGATTTCCATGATTAACAAACCACGGGGGTGTCAGGACCCCGACTCCATGTCACATCGATCTAGCCTGTAACACCTCATATCACTTTGCGGCCTCACGCACGATATTCCCATGGGTGTCGCCTTACCTTTTGCCCGGGACCGTTTGCGCCTTTTGGCTCACGTATATGATAGTGTTGCTAGCATCCATATGATAAGAAGCCCGGGCTGACATGACTAGTCGTAAACCCAAAGTGGCATAGACTTACAGGGACAGGCATCCATGACCCAGCATCGAACGTGTCGGTCATCAGCAAGTGAATCCGGGCTGTAGCACTGGACTAGCAGGACTCCGGTAAACCGGGCTGTAGCGGGCTAACGGGACTCCGGTACCCACCGCATGACATTTCCCCGAAGGGACAGACACAGGAACGAAGAAGGACATATGCCGGCCAGCCTAAGTGTTCCGGAGCAGTAGCAGGCTACCAAGGCTCAGTGGAGACACTAGGAGACATTTCCCGGTAAGAGAGGCTACTATGAATAAACAACTAGATAGTCAGATCCCACACATACCAAACATTTCAATCATACACACAATATGCTCGATATGTGCAAATACAACAAGGCATCACAACATGACTCTACAACACAAGTACTTTATTTAAGGCTCAAAGAGCCATACATAACATGCACACAAGTACGGGTCACATGACCCGGCATTCAAGTCATACAGTCATACAAACCAACAGCGGAAGTAACATGTCTGAGTACAGACAACGAGTAAAATAAAAGAGGCTTGGGAAGCCTAGCTATACTACGTGGTCCTTCACAAGCTCAGGATCACCACCTGGGCCTCAGCCTAATCATCGATGTCCACGTCTACGAAGAACCCATCAGAAGGGGTTGCAGCGTCTTCTGTAAAATGTAAATTATAGCAACATGAGTACAAAGGTACTCAGCAAGACTTACATCAGACCCTACATACATGCTCATTATCAAGAAGGGATGGTGGAGTTATTGCAGCAAGCCAGCTTTGACTCTTGGCTAAGCTATCCTACTAGACTCCAACTTGAAATGGTTTTACGCACACGAGTCCACTACTCACCACTCAATACTCTACCGGGGATCCACCTCCGTCTTCCTACGGAAGAGCCATCCTTGGCACTCACGCTTATCTTGAGGCTTTTAGTAGTTTCCATTTACTTGTCTATGAACTGTATAGGCAACCAAGTAGTCCTTCACCACGGACGCGGCTATTCGAATAGATTAGGTTAACCCTGCAGGGGTGTACTTCTTCATACACACTCTCACCACTTACCGCCGTTTACACGACATGTACTCGGCAACCTTCAAGCGAAAGCCCAACGTGGGTGTCGGCCACGACCTACCTAGACACCTAAGTCTCTAGTCCAGGTTTATCGCCTATTTGGGTTCCATCCATGAGGAGATCCGGCCGAAGTTTCGCTCACAGCCCCAAACGATGTGAACAGGGTTCCCGAGATACCAAACGGCATCCGGTACACCCGGCCACGTACCTACCGCATCACAGCCCACCCCTACGGTCAGCGCTGTCCACGGCCTCCAGTAGGCTACAAACACTAGAAACTACTTGCAACTCCTGGACAGAAGACTAGGGTGAATAAGAAGCCGAGAGGGTCCATTGGTTTCGGGCCCAATGCATGGTAGTAGCTGAATCTTAAATCACACATACAGATCTCAGTGCTTAAGGACGGCCTCAATGAAACAACCCACCATGTACTCCTACATGGCCTCTCATCGATACCTTTACCAAATCGTGTTCAACACACCACTCTCAAACTGACATGATCATTTCACTCTAGCCCATCACACAGATGAACCAGACCTGACACGACTCTAAGCTTAGCAGGCATAGCAAGGTAGGAACAACACACTCACATGGCTCAATCAACTCCTACACATGCTAGTGGGTTTCATCTAGTTACTGTGGCAATGACAGGTCATGCAGAGGAAATGGGTTCAACTACCGCAGCACACAGCAGTTTGAATCGCGTTGTCTTAATGCAGTATAAAAGAGCAGGAGCGAGAACATAGGATTGTATCGATATGATCAAATAGTTGGTTGCTTGCCTGATGGGTCGGTGCACTGATAATGCTCTTCGCTAGGGTAATCACGGTACTTCTCGGGGGCAGAACCTGCCGCAGAGAACACCAATACACAACATTACCAAACAATATGCAACAATATGATGCATGCATGAGACATGGCATATATGAGTGTGTTGGGCTAATGCAACTAAGACCAGATGGGTTTGAAGCATTTTGAACCAAAGATGCAATTTCCAAACTCATATATGATCATTTAGGGTGCTTTAACTTGTTCTGCAATAAACAGTAGGTTAGCTTGCTTAAACATGCATGAAAACAGTACAGATGGATAGATTGGATTTTTCTGATCATTTTTCATATATAATTTGTTTGATTTGGAGCTATGGTTGAATTTATATGAATTTTTGAAATTTGGGTTATTTTCTGGAATTTATAAATCATTTTGGATTTAATTAAATTCCAGAAAAAGGTTTACTGCATCAGCATGAGGTCATGCTGACCTCAGCAAGTCAACAGCCGGTCCAGGTCAAACTGACCAGTGGGTCCAGGGTGTCAGTGGATAATTAAACTAGCTTAATTAGTTTAAACTAATCTGGGTAATTAGCAGAAGGGGGCCCCACCTGTCATTGACTCAACAGAGTCAACCAGGGCCCACCCGTGGTCAAAAACAGGTCGGCTGCACCGGCGTTTAGCCGCCGGCGAGCCCGACGCGGCGGCGGAAGTGGTTTTGGCCGTTCCGGCCACCAAAAGGGTCGCGGAGGGCATCGGGGTGGAGCTGAGGACGAGCCGCGGCTCTTGGTGGAGTCCGTTGGGGTCGGGGTGGCCGGAGTTGGCGCCGGCGATGATCTAGGCGGTCACCGGAGTTCGTTGAAGACGAACTCGGGCTAGGGGGTGCAGTGAGGTGCGGGGAGTGCACGGTTGGACTCAACGCAGCGTGGTGAGTGCGTTGGACACCGTGAGGTGGCCGGGGGATGGCCGGGAGCACGTCGGCAACGAGATCCGCGGCGGTGCGTGCGGTTGATCTTCGTGCGGTGGCTACACGGCTCGGGGGCGAGAGAGGAAGGGTAGGAGGGGTAGCTATGCTCACAGAGCACTCGTAGAGGCCACCGGCGGGGTCGGGGATGAGCTGAGGCGGCGACGGTGTTGAAGGGGATCTCCGGCGACGGCGGACTCGGGCGAGGTCGGTGCGGTGGACTCGGGTCTCGCGAGCACACGGGGCTTGGTTAGCTCGATGAAGTGGACGGCGGCGGAGCTCCTGGACACAACGAGACGGAGCGCGGGCGGCGGGGAGCGCGGCTACGACGATGGAGCAGCGGCGGTGGCGTCGGCCATGGCTAGGGAGCGCGAGGGGGAGGAGCTGGAGAGGAGAGGGGGTGTCTGGGGGTTCGGAGGAGAGAGGGGGAGTGATCCCCGACGTGGCGTGAAGGGGGGAGCGGCGAGGCGGCGAGCAGGTGCGTGGCACCCATGCGGTGCTCGCCGTCGAGCACCTTGCCTACCTGCCTGGCCGGGCAAGCAGCTCGCTGGCGCGGCGCTGGGCTGGGCCGGCAGGTGGGCCGGGTTGCAGGCACCAGGTAAGTTTTCCTTTTCTATTTTTCTGCAACTTTGTGGAGTTTTTAAAAAATACTTAAACAGCTCCAAAATTCACCAAACTGCTCCTGGTCCATAGTTGGAATATTTCCAACATGAAACATTTTAGATTGGGAATATTTGGGCATTTGAAATATTTTATATAATTTTAAATGCCCAAATTCAAATATTTATGATTTAATTCAAAGACCCTAAGATGACCTAGGAAATTGTGCATCACTTTTGGCAGAGGTTCTGAACCAAGACAAAAATGATGGACATTTTAGAAGGGCATTTCAGGTTCATTGAAAAAGTTTTTAGTAAACGTAGTTGGTTTCAGAGGGGGCTGGGGGTTCTGTCATCCCCATTTCAGGTTTCTGTTGAAAGATATAACATGATGCAACACTCTAATGCATGAACTAGCTAGGGTGTGACAACTCACCCCCACTCAAAAGAATCTCGTCCCGAGATTTAGGTTCTTCCGGGAAGAAGGCGGGATACTCAAGTCGAAGACGATCCTCCCTTTCCCAGGTTGCTTCCTTCTCAGAATGGTGCGACCATTGAACCTTGAGAAACTTGATATTGTGACGTCGAGTGATACGCTCGGCCTGATCGAGAATACGAACGGGGTACTCTCGATACGTGAGATTATCTTGGAGATCAAGCGTTTCGTGGTCCACTCCACGGATAGGATCTGAGAAGCAACGCCTGAGTTGAGAAACGTGGAAGACATCGTGGACTCTGGAGAGATGCGGAGGTAGTTCCAATTGGTAGGCAACTTCTCCTCGTTTAGCGAGAATGCGAAAAGGTCCAATGTAACGAGGAGCCAATTTGCCTTTGATACCGAAACGATGGGTTCCCTTCAGAGGAGTAACCCGAAGGTAAGCCTTCTCGTCAACCTCAAACGTCATAGCCCTATGTTTTCGGTCATATTGACTCTTTTGACGAGATTGGGCTATTTTCAACTTTTCACGAACGATGCGAACTTGCTCTTCTGCTTCCTGGATCATATCCGGGCCAAAGAATTGTCTTTCCCCGGTTTCTGACCAATTAAGGGGTGTTCGACACCGTCGTCCATAGAGAACTTCAAAAGGGGCTTTAACCAAGCTAGACTGATAGCTGTTGTTATAGGCGAATTCGGCAAATGGAAGGCATTTCTCCCAATCCATTCCGAATGAGATAACAGAAGCTCGAAGCATGTCTTCTAGAATCTGGTTGACGCGTTCTACTTGACCACTTGATTGAGGGTGAAAAGTGGTGCTAAAGGAAAGGCGGGTTCCCATAGCATTTTGGAAACTTTCCCAAAATCGAGAGGTGAAAAGACTTCCTCGATCCGAGTTAATTTCCAACGGAACACCATGGAGAGACACTATTCGAGAGATGTACAAGTCTGCTAACTGACTAGTAGTTATACTCTCACGAACAGGTAGGAAATGAGCCACTTTGGAAAGACGATCGATAACGACGAAGATAGCATTATTCCCTCTCTTGGTCCTGGGAAAACCGGTGATGAAGTCCATACCAATTTAATCCCATTTCCATTCAGGAATGGCTAGGGGTTGGAGGGTGCCAGCAGGCCGTTGATGCTCTGCTTTTACACGACGGCAGACGTCGCAATTAGCAATATACTGAGCAATTTCTCTCTTCATCCTAGTCCACCAGAACCTCTGGCGTAGGTCCTGATACATCTTAGTGCTACCGGGATGAATAGTGAGAGGAGATTCATGAGCTTCCTTAAGGATCAATCGCCTCAGGTTTCGCACCTTGGGGACCACTAGGCGATTTCCAAAGTATACGACTCCTTGTTCATTAATGGAGAAACAATTCGCAACTCCTTTCTTGATGTTTCTCTTGATGCGAGAGATTCCCGGATCTACCTTCTGTGCTTTGATGATCTGATCCGTAAGGGTAGGTTTTGCCACCAAGCTGGAAAGGAATCCTTGAGGAACGATGTGAAGGTTAAGTTTTCGAAATTCCTCATGGAGAAGTGGTTGACTTTGTTGCAACATCAGATTATTGCAATAAGATTTACGACTTAGCGCATCAGCCATGACATTGGCTTTTCCTGGGGTGTAAGTTATACCTAAGTCGAAATCTGTGATCAACTCAACCCAATGTCTTTGCCTGAGATTTAAATCCGGTTGGGTGAATATGTACTTCAGACTTTGGTGATCAGTGTAAATTTCGCAACGATTACCGAGGAGGTAATGTCGCCATGTTTTGAGTGCATGGACTACCGCTGCAAGCTCTAGATCATGAGTAGGGTAGTTTTCCTCATGCGGGTGTAATTGCCGTGAAGCGTAAGCAATTACGTGACGATCTTGCATGAGAATACAGCCTAGTCCTTGTCGCGAGGCGTCGCAGTAGATAACAAAGTCCTTGGAAAAATCTGGTGGTACCAGTACGGGAGGAGAAGTTAGACGTCTTTTCAGTTCTTGAAAACTGTGCTCACATTGTGGAGTCCACTCGAACTTTTTATCTTTCTTGAGGAGTTCAGTTAGAGGTTTGGCAACTTTGGAGAAATTCTCGACAAAGCGACGGCAATAGCTCGCCAAGCCCAGAAAACTCCAAACTTGCTTGACCGATTCAGGTGGAGTCCAATTAAGGACGGCTTGAACTCGCTCAGGATTAATAGCAATACCTTTACCAGAAATTACATGTCCTAGATAGGTCACTTCTGACAACCAAAATTCACATTTAGAAAATTTGGCATAAAGGCGATGCTCTCGAAGTTTCTTCAACACTAGCCTTAGATGTTCGGCATGTTCTTCCTCGTTCTTGGAGTAGATGAGTATATCATCGAGGTAAACCACGACGAATTTATCCAAATACTCCATGAAGATTGAGTTCATCAACCGAGAGAAGGTGGCTGGAGCATTGGTTAAACCGAAGGACATGACGGTGTACTCGTATTGGCCATAACGAGTAACAAAGGCCGTTTTCGGAATGTCCCCGTTGCTGATTTTGATTTGATGGTAGCCCAACCTCAAATCCATTTTAGAGAAGATTGAGGATCCAGCGAGCTGATCATACAGGTCGTTGATCCTGGGGAGCGGATACTTGTTCTTAATTGTGACCAAGTTAACCGGTCGATAATCTACAACCATCCGGTCCGTACCATCCTTCTTCTTGACGAAGAGGACGGGGCAAGCCCAAGGAGATGAACTAGGTCGGATGAAACCCTTTTTCAAGGACTCATTAAGTTGTTTCTTAAGTTCGGCTAGTTCAAATGGTGCCATCTTATAGGGTCTTCTGGAAATTGGGACAGTTCCTGGTATGAGATCTATCACAAATTCGACATCTCTGTCAGGTGGAATACCTGGCAGTTCTTCTGGAAAAACATCTGGGAAATCACGGACTACCGGAATGTCTTCGAGGTCTGGCAAGGGGCTGGCGTTAAGAGAAAATAATCGTCGTTTAGCTACTCGGGTCAAGACATTGACTATCCTTCCCGAAGGGTGTGTGAGTTGAACAGTCCTAGAGAAACAATCGATCTTGGCATGATGGGATGACATCCAATCCATACCCAAGATGATGTTAATATCTAAAGATTTGAGAGCTATCAAAGATGCAAGAAAAACAAGTCTGTCGACTTGAATTTCATTTCCATGGCTTACACTAGAGGTTTGCCATCTAGAACCTGGAGTGGAAATTTCCATGGTGGAAGGCATGTCACAGAATGCGGTGTTATGCAAGCGAGCATAGTTTTCGGATATGAATGAATGAGATGCTCTAGTATCAAAAAGAACGGATGCCGGGTGGCAATTTACAAGAAGTGTACCGAGAACGACGTTGGGATCTTCTTGAGCCTCTTCCGCAGAGACACAATTAACATGGCCACGTGCAGTGGTGGCCGGCTTGGCGTAGAACACTTTCCCTGTCGGCTTGCCACGGCCAACAGTTTTTGCTGTCTGGTTGGGGTTGGTTTGGGGGCACTAGCGCATATAGTGGCCTGATTCCCCACACTTGAAGCACGTCACGGAACTAGTGCGTGGAGGAGCATTGTTGGTTGGACCACCATAGGGCTTGGCTGGTGCATATTGCTGAGCTGGGCGAGGCACCTGAAAGGATGGCCTCGGTGTATATCTGGGTGGCAGGGCAGTGTTAGGCACCCATACACGGCGCTTCTGGGGTCCAGCACCGGATGAAGAACCCAAATCACGGCCATGCTTACGTGATGCATCGAAATCAGTCTGTCCCGTCTCAGCACTGATGGCTTTATTCACAAGCTTCTGAAAAGAGGTGCACTCATGCAGACGGAGGTCACGACGGAGCTCAGGACTAAGTCCCATATGGAACCTTGCCTGCTTCTTGGCATCGGTGGAAACTTCCTCAGTTGCATAACGTGCAAGGTTACCGAACTCCCTGCTGTAAGCGTCAACAGAGAGTCGACCTTGAGTGAAGCTACAGAACTCCTCACGTTTACGATCCATGAGACCCTCCGGAATTTGATGTTCACGGAAAGCCTCGCTGAATTCAGCCCAAGTAGTGACGTGGCCCGCTGGGCGCATAGCTTCATAATTCTCCCACCAGAGACTGGCGGGGCCTTCGAGATGATATGCAGCAAAAGTGACCCTATCAGCCTCAGCTACAAGTGCAGAACGCAGTTTTTGAGTAATACTGCGAAGCCAGTCGTCGGCGTCGAGAGGCTCGACGGAGTGGTGGAAGGTAGGTGGATGTAACTTGATGAAATCACTGAGTGACACCAAGTTATTCCTCTGATGGTGTGTTGTGTTCTGTTCGATACGCTCCAACAAACGATTGGTCTCCCGCTTGTTTCTCTCGGCTTCCAGCATAACTTCAGCCAGAGAAGGAGGGTGAGGCAGATTTGCATTCCTGACTTCACTGCCTTCGGCCTGCTCTTGGGGAGCAGGGTTTTTGCGCGTGTTAACCATCCTAGGAAAAACAAGACAATGGTTAAGTCCAAAATGCTAAGATTCCGACATAGAATGTAGAATGTAATGGACAACTCAGAATGCAAGATGATCATCCGTATGACATGGTAGATACAGAAACTACTTCTTTTATTCCATCGTCATACACACCATACGAGGCTTAGTACAAGACCAACAAGTACTACTGTGGTGAGAGGAGGATTACATCTCATCGGAGGCATCCCAAGCTCCTATACATTATTTTTCCTACACCCCCGGAATTACTACACACTAAGTCATATTCCACAAGTCAAGCAGGACAGCGGAAATACAACTATTACATTACTAGTGGAACTATTACTACCTCAGTCATCTCCATAGTAGTTCTCATAAAAGTCTCCTCCATAACCTGGAAGTTCAACGTGAGCATCCGGAAACAGACGGTCATGAGGAGCCTGTGGACCACAAGGGCTAGGGTGAGGTCTTGGACCAACAAACGGTGGCCTGCGGGGACCACGAGGTGGGGTGATGCCTCCCACATCACGCCAATCCATCATGTCCGGCAGAGCAGACCTAACAGGATACAGATCTCTCATATCCATGTATCCAGCTTGCACAACCGGTGCAAACCGAGTCAAGGTGGCCCAATGATCAGCGCGGGTGTTGAAAAGCTCCATTCTCAAGGCCCGATTCTCTCGGTCCTTATCCTCGAGCAACTCAGCAGTGGTGCGAGTTAGTGAGTCCTCCTGGCTAGAGTCAGCATAGATAGCCCGGAGATACCCGTGCGCTCCAGGAAGTGAAGCTGGCATATACCGGAAGTCGGTGTTGCGAAGCAGGCCAGTCCTGACTCGCATGATGGTCATCATAGAATAAGCCGCATCTTGCACGGCCATCTCAATAGTAACACCGAGCCCGTAGGAACAGTGAAGAGCCTCGGTAGAACCAGGATAAGAGGGAAATATCCGGACGGTGCAAAGATACTGGCTTTGATTAAAATCTCGAAACTGCTCTTCGACCGTGTATTCTGGATACCAACGGTAACCCGTCTCGATCATCACTCGGACTAACATAGCCATATGACCGGTCACACCAATGCATCGGGTCAGGCGAACCACTTGATTTTGGTCGCGAGTGGCCATCTGGAAGCACAACCATAATGCAAAGGCATTAGAATTTCTAGCAAAATTTCGGCAGCATAACGACTGTAAATGCTCAAAAAGAGTTTGAGACATTTATCAAAGAGTTGCATAGACACTCAAACAACATCATATTAAGGTTCTGGGTCCAACTTATCAGGATAACAGGGTGATAGAACTGAACTAGGCTTGTAAACATCAATCTTATAAGGTACTACTGATTAGTAACACGTGAACCTGATAGAGAGAAGAGATCCTAGTCCTTAACCCCCGGTAGAAGAATGGACTGACTCAGATCAGAATGCCATGAGGTAAAGAAGTAAAAAGAGCCTTACGTACCATCCCACAATCAATTACCTTATGTATAACTAAAGCATTTCTAGACTCAACATCGACCAGTTTGGCTTGGAGAACCTACAGGCAGTCCGGCTCTGATGCCAACGCTGTCAGGACCCCGACTCCATGTCACATCGATCTAGCCTGTAACACCTCATATCACTTTGCGGCCTCACGCACGGTATTCCCACGGGTGTCGCCTTACCTTTTGCCCGGGACCGTTTGCGCCTTTTGGCTCACGTATATGATAGTGTCGCTAGCATCCATATGATAAGAAGCCCGGGCTGACATGACTAGTCGTAAACCCAAAGTGGCACAGACTTACAGGGACAGGCATCCATGACCCAGCATCGAACGTGTCGGTCATCAGCAAGTGAATCCGGGCTGTAGCACTGGGCTAGCAGGACTCCGGTAAACCGGGCTGTAGCGGGCTAACAGGACTCCGGTACCCACCGCGTGACATTTCCCCGAAGGGACAGACACAGGAACGAAGAAGGACATATGCCGGCCAGCCTAAGTGTTCCGAAGCAGTAGAAGGCTACCAAGGCTCAGTGGAGACACTAGGAGACATTTCCCGGTAAGAGAGGCTACTATGAATAAACAACTAGATAGTCAGATCCCACACATACCAAGCATTTCAATCATACACACAATATGCTCGATATGTGCAAATACAACAAGGCATCACAACATGACTCTACAACACAAGTACTTTATTTAAGTCTCAGAGAGCCATACATAACATGCACACAAGTACGGGTCACACGACCCAGCATTCAAGTCATACAGTCATACAAACCAACAGCGGAAGTAACATGTCTGAGTACAGACAATGAGTAAAATAAAAGAGGCTTGGGAAGCCTAGCTATACTACGTGGTCCTTCACAAGCTCAGGATCACCACCTGGGCCTCAGCCTAATCATCGATGTCCACGTCTACGAAGAACCCATCAGAAGGGGTTGCAGCGTCTTCTATAAAATGTAAATTATAGCAACATGAGTACAAAGGTACTCAGCAAGACTTACATCAGACCCTACATACATGCTCGTTATCAAGAAGGGATGGTGGAGTTATTGCAGCAAGCTAGCTTTGACTCTTGGCTAAGCTATCCTACGAGACTCCAACTTGAAATGGTTTTACGCACACGAGTCCACTACTCACCACTCAATACTCTACCGAGGATCCACCTCCGTCTTCCTACGGAAGAGCCATCCTTGGCACTCACGCTTATCTTGAGGCTTTTAGTAGTTTCCATTTACTTGTCTATGAACTGTATAGGCAACCAAGTAGTCCTTCACCGCGGACGCGGCTATTCGAATAGATTAGGTTAACCCTGCAGGGGTGTACTTCTTCATACACGCCCTCACCACTTACCGCCGTTTACACGACATGTACTCGGCAACCTTCAAGCGGAAGCCCAACGTGGGTGTCGGCCACGACCTACCTAGACACCTAAGTCTCTAGTCCAGGTTTATCGCCTATTTGGGTTCCATCCATGAGGAGATCCGGCCGAAGTTTCGCTCACAGCCCCAAACGATGTGAACAGGGTTCCCGAGATACCAAACGGCATCCGGTACACCCGGCCACGTACCTACCGCATCACAGCCCACCCCTACGGTCAGCGCTGTCCACGGCCTCCAGTAGGCTACAAACACCAGAAACTACTTGCAACTCCTGGACAGAAGACTAGGGTGAATAAGAAGCCGAGAGGGTCCATTGGTTTCGGGCCCAATGCATGGTAGTAGTTGAATCTTAAATCACACATACAGATCTCAGTGCTTAAGGACGGCCTCAATGAAACAACCCACCATGTACTCCTACATGGCCTCTCATCGATACCTTTACCAAATCGTGTTCAACACACCACTCTCAAACTGACATGATCATTTCACTCTAGCCCATCACCCAGATGAACCAGACCTGACACGACTCTAAGCTTAGCAGGCATAGCAAGGTAGGAACAACACACACACATGGCTCAATCAACTCCTACACATGCTAGTGGGTTTCATCTAGTTACTGTGGCAATGACAGGTCATGCAGAGGAAATGGGTTCAACTACCGCAGCACACAGCAGTTTGAATCGCGTTGTCTTAATGCAGTATAAAAGAGCAGGAGCGAGAACATAAGATTGTATCGATATGATCAAATAGTTGGTTGCTTGCCTGATGGGTCGGTGCACTGATAATGCTCTTTGCTAGGGTAATCACGGTACTCCTCGGGGGCAGAACCTGCCGCAGAGAACACCGATACACAACATTACCAAACAATATGCAACAATATGATGCATGCATGAGACATGGCATATATGAGTGTGTTGGGCTAATGCAACTAAGACCAGATGGGTTTGAAGCATTTTGAACCAAAGATGCAATTTCCAAACTCATATATGATCATTTAGGGTGCTTTAACTTGTTCTGCAATAAACAGTAGGTTAGCTTGCTTAAACATGCATGAAAACAGTACAGATGGATAGATTGGATTTTTCTGATCATTTTTCATATATAATTTGTTTGATTTGGAGCTATGGTTGAATTTATATGAATTTTTGAAATTTGGGTTATTTTCTGGAATTTATAAATCATTTTGGATTTAATTAAATTCCAGAAAAAGGTTTACTGCGTCAGCATGAGGTCATGCTGACCTCAGCAAGTCAACAGCCGGTCCAGGTCAAACTGACCGGTGGGTCCAGGGTGTCAGTGGATAATTAAACTAGCTTAATTAGTTTAAACTAATCTGGGTAATTAGCAGAAGGGGGCCCCACCTGTCATTGACTCAACAGAGTCAACCAGGGCCCACCCGTGGTCAAAAACAGGTCGGCTGCACCGGCGTTTAGCTGCCGGCGAGCCCGACGCGGCGGCGGAAGTGGTTTTGGCCGTTCCGGCCACCAAAAGGGTCGCGGAGGGCATCGGGGTGGAGCTGAGGACGAGCCGTGGCTCTTGGTGGAGTCCGTTGGGGTCGGGGTGGCCGGAGTTGGCGCCGGCGATGATCTAGGCGGCCACCGGAGTTCGGTTGAAGACGAACTCGGGCTAGGGGGTGCAGTGAGGTGCGGGGAGTGCATGGTTGGACTCAACGCAGCATGGTGAGTGCGTTGGACACCGTGACGTGGCCGGAGGATGGCCGGGAGCACGTCAGCGACGAGATCCGCGGCGGTGCGTGCGGTTGATCTTCGTGCGGTGGCTACACGGCTCGGGGGCAAGAGAGGAAGGGTAGGAGGGGTAGCTATGCTCACAGAGCACTCGTAGAGGCCACCGGCGGGGTCGGGGACGAGCTGAGGCGGCGACGGCGTTAAAGGGGATCTCCGGCGACGGCGGACTCGGGCGAGGTCGGTGCGGTGGACTCGGGTCTCGCGAGCACACGGGGCTTGGTTAGCTCGATGAAGTGGACGGTGGCGGAGCTCCTGGACACAACGAGACAGAGCGCGGGCGGCGGGGAGCGCGGCTACGACGATGGAGCAGCGGCGGTGGCGTCGGCCATGGCTAGGGAGCGCGAGGGGGAGGAGCTAGAGAGGAGAGGGGGTGTCTGGGGGGTTCGGAGGAGAGAGGGGGAGTGATCCCCGACGTGGCGTGAAGGGGGGAGCGGCGACGTGGCGAGCAGGTGCGTGGCACCCATGCGGTGCTCGCCATCGAGCACCTTGCCTGCCTGCCTGGCCGGGCAAGCAGCTCGCTGGCGCGGCGCTGGGCTGGGCCGGCAGGTGGGCCGGGTTGCAGGCGCCAGGTAAGTTTTCCTTTTCTATTTATCTGCAACTTTGTGGAGTTTTTTAAAAATACTTAAACAGCTCCAAAATTCACCAAACTGCTCCTGGTCCATAGTTGGAATATTTCCAACATGAAACATTTTAGATTGGGAATATTTGGGCATTTGAAATATTTTATATAATTTTAAATGCCCAAATTCAAATATTTATGATTTAATTCAAAGACCCTAAGATGACCTAGGAAATTGTGCATCACTTTTGGCAGAGGTTCTGAACCAAGACAAAAATGATGGACATTTTAGAAGGGCATTTCAAGTTCATTGAAAAAGTTTTTAGTAAACCCTAGTTGGTTTCAGAGGGGGCTGGGGGTTCTGTCATCCCCATTTCAGGTTTCTGTTGAAAGATATAACATGATGCAACACTCTAATGCATGAACTAGCTAGGGTGTGACAGGGGGTGCGTTTACATGTCGGTCATCAATACTAGCAGTTTTGGCCTATTTTGGACCATTTCGTGGACTATTACTCACTGTTTTGGGGCCCCGGTGTAATTTCCACGATTAACGAACCCACGGGTGCGCTTAGATGTCGGTTATCAACACTCGCGGTTTTTGTCGATTCTGACCCGTTTCGTGGACTGTTACTCACCGTTTTGGGGCCCCAAAGCAATTTCCATGGTTGTTGAACCCCAAGGTGCGCTTAAGTGTACGTCATCAACAATCACAGTTTGGGCCGATTCTGGCCCGTTTCTTGGACTATTACTTTGTTTTGGGGGTCCTAGAGTGATTTCCAAGATTTACGAACCCCGGGGTGTGTTTACGTGTCGGTCATCAACACTCACAGTTTTAGAAAATTCTAACGCGGTTCGTGGACTATTACTCACCGTTTTGGAGTCCCAAAGCGATTTCCATGGTTGTTGATCCCCAAGTTGCACTTAAGTGTAGGTCATCAACATTCGTAGTTTGGGTCGATTCTGGCCAGGTTCTTTGAGTATTCTTATTTTGGGGGGTCCCGGAGTGATTTCCACGATGTACCAACCCCGTGGCGCGTTTACGTGTCAATCATCAACACTCACTGTTTTGGCCGATTCTGACACGTTTCATGGACTATTCTCACCGTTTTGGGGTCCCAAAGCGATTTCCATGGTTAGTGAACCCCAATGTGCGCTTAAGTGTAGGTTATCAACAATCGTAGTTTGGGCCAATTCTCGCCCGGTTCTTGGACTATTACTTAGTTTTGGCGGTCTCGGAGTGATTTCCATGATTTACGAACCCCGGGGTGTGATTACGTGTCGGTCATCAACAATCATAGTTTTGGCCAGTTTTGACGCGTTTCGTGGACTTCACTAACTGTTTTAGGGCCCCAGAGCGATTTCCATGGTTTTTGAACCCCAAGGTGCGCTTAAGTGTAGGTCATCAACAATCGCAGTTTGGGCTGTTTCTGGTCCGTTTGTTGGACTATTACTTAGTTTTTGGGGTCCCGCAGTGATTTCCAAAATTTATGAACCCCGGGCCAATTCTGACGCGTTTCTTGGACTATTACTCACTGTTTTGTGGTCTCGAAGTGATTTCAATAGATTTATGAACCCCGTGGTGCATTTACGTGTCGGTCATCAACACTCAGAGTTTGGGCTGATCTGGCCCGTTTCATGGACTATTACTCACTATTTTGGGGTCCCGAAGTGATTTCCATAGTTGTTGAACCCAAATGTGCGATTACGTGTCGGTTATCAACACTCACAGTTTTCGCCGATTCTGGCCGTTTAGTGGACTATTACTTACTGTTTTGGGGTCCCGGAGTGATTTCCATGGTAAACGAACCGTGGGGTGCGTTTACGTGTCGGTCATCAACACTCATTGTTTTCGCCGATTCTGGCCCGTTTCATGGACTATTACTCACTGTTTTGGGGCCCTGGAGTGATTTCCACGGTTAACAAGCACAGTTTGGGACGATTTTGGCCCATTTCTTGCACTATTACTTAGTTTTGGGGGCCCCGGAGTGATTTCCACGGTTGGCGAACTCTAGGGTGTGTTTACGTGTCGGTCAATAACACTCACAATTTTAGCCAATGTCTTGTCTGTTTCGTGCACTATTACTCAATGTTTTGGCGTCCCAGAGCGATTTCCACGTTTGACAATCCCCGTGGTGCGTTTGCGAGTCTGTCATCAACACTCACAGTTTTGGCCAATTCTGACGCGATTCGTGGACTATTACTCATCATTTAGGGGTCCCGAAGAGATTTCCATAGTTGCTGAACCCCAAGGTGCGTTTACATGTCGGTCATCAACACTCACTGTTTTGGGGTCCCGGAGTGATTTCCACCATTAACGAACCACGGGGTGCGTTTACATGTCGGTCATCAATACTAGCAGTTTTGGCCAATTCTTGACCATTTCGTGGACTATTACTCACTGTTTTGGGGCCCCGGAGTGATTTCCACGATTAAAGAACCCTTGGTGCACTTACGTGTCGGTTAACACTACTCGCTTTTTTGTCGATTCTGACCCGTTTTGTGGACTGTTACTTACCGTTTTGGGGCCACAAAGCAATTCCCATGGTTGTTGAACCCCAATGTCCCCTTAAGTGTAGGTCATCAACAATCGCCGCTTGGGCCGATTCTGGCTCGTTTCTTGGACTATTACTTAGTTTTGGGGGTCCCGGAGTGATTTCCACGATTTACAGACCCCAGGGTGTGTTTACGTGTCGGTCATAAACACTCACAGTTTTGGCCAATTCTAACGCGTTTCGTGGACTATTACTCACCGTTTTGGGGTCCCAAAGCGATTTCCATGGTTGATGAACCCCAAGTTGCGCTTAAGTGTAGGTCATCAACAATCACAGTTTGGGTCGATTCTGGACCGTTTCTTAGAGTATTACTTAGTTTTGGGGGTCCCGGAGTGATTTCCACGATTTACGAACCCCGTGGTTCATTTACGTGTCAGTCATCAGCACTCATAGTTTTGGCCGATTCTGACGCGTTTCTTGGACCATTAATAATTGTTTAGGAGTCCCAACGCGATTTCCAGGGTTGGTGAACCCCAATGTGCGGCTAAGTGTAGGTCATTACCAATCGTAGCATGGGCTGATTCTGGCCCATTTCTTTTACTATTACTTAGTTTTGGGGGTCTCGGAGTGATTTCCACGATTTACAAACCCCGGGATGAGTTTACGTGTCAGTCATCAACACTCACAGTTTTGGCCAATTTTGACTCGTTTCGTGGACTATTACTCACCATTTTGGGGCCCCAAAGCGATTTCCATGGTTGTTGAAGCCCAAGGTGCGCTTAAGTGTAGGTCATCAACAATCACAGTTTGGAACGATTCTGGTCCGTTTCTTGGACTATTACTTAGTTTTGGGGGTCTCGGAGTGATTTCCACGATTTATGAACCCCGTGGTGCATTTACGTGTCGGTCATCAACACTCACGGTTTTGGCCAATTCTGACGCGTTACGTGGGCTATTACTCACTATTTTGTGGTCCCGAAGTGATTTCCATAGTTGTTGAACCCCAAGGCGCGCTTACGTGTCGGTCATCAACTCTCACAGTTTTGGCTGATTCTGGCCCATTTCGTGGACTATTACTCACTGTTTTGGGGCCCCGGAGTGATTTCCACAGTTAATGAACCGTGGGGTGCGTTTACGTGTCGGTCATCAACACTCACAGTTTTGGCCGATTCTAGCACGTTTCTTGGATTATTACTCTATTTTTGGGTACCGATGTGATTTCCATGATTGACGAACACTAGGGTGTGTTTATGTGTCGGTCATCAACACTCGGTGTTTTGGGGCCCTAGAGTGATTTCCACGATTTATGAACACCGAGGTGCGTTTACGTGTCTGTCACCAAAACTCATAGTTTGGCCAATTCTGACGCGTTTCGTGGACTATTACTCACTGTTTTGTGGTCCCGAAGTGATTTCCATAGTTGTTGAAGCCCAATGTGCACTTATGTGTCGGTGACCAACACTCACAGTTTTGGCTGATTCTGGCCGTTTCGTGGGCTATTACTTACAGTTTTGGGGTCCCAGAGCGATTTTCATGGTTAACGAACCGCAGTGTGCATTTATGTGTCGGTCATCAACACTCACAGTTTTGGCGATTTTGGCCCGTTTCCTGGACTATTACTCACCGTTTGGGGCCCCAAAGCGATTTCCATGGATGTTGAACCCCATGGTGCGCTTACATGTCGATCATAAACAAGCGCTTTTTGGGCCGATTTTGGCCCGTTTCTTGCACTATTACTTAGTTTTGGGGGTCCCGGAGTCATTTCCAAGGTTGGCGAACTCCAGGGTGCATTTACTTGTTGGTCAATAACACTCACAATTTTGGCCAATTTCTGGTCCGTTTCGTGCACTATTACTCACCGTTTTGGCGTCCTAGAGCGATTTCCACGATTGACAATCCCCGGGGTGCGTTTGCGAGTCTGTCGTCAACACTCACAGTTTTGGCCAATTCTGACGCGATTCTTGGACTATTACTCATCATTTAGGGGTCCCGAAGAGATTTCCATAGTTGTTGAACCCCAAGATGCGTTTACGTGTCGGTCATCAACACTCACTGTTTTGGGGTCCGGGAGTGATTTCCACGATTAACGAACCGCGGGGTGTGTTATACATGTCGGTCATCAATACTAGCAGTTTTGGCCAATTCTGGACCGTTTCGTGGACTATTATTCACTGTTTTGGGGCCCCGGAGTGATTTCCACGATTAACGAACCCCTAGTGCGCTTACGTGTCGGTTATCAACACTCGCGGTTTTTGTCAATTCTGACCCGTTTTGTGGACTGTTACTCACCGTTTTGGGGCCCCCAAGTGATTTCCATGGTTGTTGAACCCCAAGGTCCGCTTAAGTGTAGGTCATCAACAATAGCCGTTTGGGCTGATTCTGGCCCGTTTCTTGGTATGTTTACTTAGTTTTGGGGGTCCACGAGTGATTCCATGATTTACGAACCCCAGGGTGTGTTTACGTGTCGGTCATCAACACTCACTGTTTTGGCCAATTCTAACGCGTTTCATGGATTATTACTCACCGTTTTGGGGCCCCAAAGTGATTTCCATGGTTGGTGAACCCCAAGTTGCACTTAAGTGTAGGTCATGAACAATCATAGTTTGGGTCGATTATGGCCGTTTCTTACAGAATTACTTAGTTTTGGGGGTCCCAGAGTGATTTCCACAATTTACGAATCCCGTGGTGCGTTTACGTGTCGGTCATCAGCACTCACAGTTTTGGCCGATTCTGACGTGTTTCGTGGACTATTGATCACCGTTTTGGGGTCCCAAAGCGATTTCCAAAGTTAGTGAACCCCAATGTGCGCTTAAGTGTAGGTCATCAACAATAGTAGTTTGGGCTGATTCTGGCCCGTTTCTTTTACTATTACTTAGTTTTGTGGGTCTCGGAGTGATTCCCACGATTTACGAACCCCATGGTGAGTTTACTTGTAGGTCAATGACACTCATAATTTTGGCAATTTCTGGTCCGTTTCGTGCACTATTACTCATTGTTTTGGCGTCCCAGAGCGATTTCCACGATTTACAATCCCCGGGGTGCGGTTACATCTCTGTCGTCAACACTCACAGTTTTGGCCAATTCTGACACGATTCATGGACTATTACTCATCATTTACGGGTCCCTAAGCTATTCCATAGTGGTTGAACACTAAGGTGCGTTTACGTATCGGTCATCAACACTCACAGTTTTGGCCGATTCTGGCCCGTTTCCTGGACTATTACTCACCGTTTTGGGGCCCCAAAGTGAGTTCCACGGTTGTTTAACCCCATGGTTAGCTTACGTGTCGATCATCAACAAGCGCACTTTGGGCCGATTTTGGCTCATTTCTTGCATTATTACTTAGTTTTCGGGTCCTGGAGTGATTTCCATGATTGACGAACTCCGGGGTGCGTTTAGGCGTCGGTCATAAACACTCACAATTTTGGCCAATTCTCGTCCGTTTCATGCACTATTACTCACCGTTTTGGGGTCCCAAAGCGATTTCCATGGTTGTTGAACCCCAAGGTGGGCTTAAGTGTAGGTCATCAACAATCACAGTTTGGGTCGATACTGGCCCGTTTCTTAGAGTATTAATTAGTTTTGGGGGTCCTAGAGTGATTTCCACGATTTACGAACCCCGTGGTGCGTTTACGTGTCGGTCATCAATACTCACAGTTTTGGCCGATTCTGACGCGTTTCGTGGACTATTACTCACCGTTTTGGGGTCCCAAAGCGATTTCCATGGTTGGTGAACCCCAATGTGCGCTTACGTGTCGGTCATCAACAATCACAATTTGGGCTGATTCTGGCTCGTTTCTTGGACATTACTTAGTATTGGGGGTCACGGAGTGATTTCCACGATTTATGAACCCCATGGTGCGTTTACGTGCCGGTCATCAACAGTCACAGTTTTGGCCAATTCTGACGCGTTTCGTGGACTATTACTTACCGTTTTGGGGTCCCAAAGTGATTTCCTTAGTTGTTGAAGCCCAATGTGCGCTTACGTGTCGGTCATCAACACTCACAGTTTTAGCCGATTCTGGACGTTTCGTGGACTATTACTTACTGTTTTTGGGTCCCGGAGAGATTTCCACGGTTAACGAACTGCGGGGTGCGTTTCCGTGTCGATCATCAACACTGACTATTTTGGCCGATTCTGACCCGTTTCGTGGACTATTACTCACCGTTTGGGGCCCCAAAGCGATTTCCATGGTTGTTGAACCCCATGGTGCGCTTCCGTGTCGATCATAAACAAGCATAGTTTGAGTCGATTTTGGCCCGTTTGTTGCACTATCACTTAGTTTTGGGGGTCCCGGAGTGATTTCCACGGTTGGCAAACTCCATGGTGCGTTTACGTGTCGGTCAATAACACTCACAATTTTGGCCAATGTCTGGTTTGTTCCGTGCACTATCACTCACCGTTTTGGCGTCCTAGAGCGATTTTCACGATTGACAATCCCCGGGTTGCGTTTGCGTGTCTGTCGTCAAAACTCATAGTTTTGGCCAATACTGACGCGATTCGTGGACTATTACTCATCATTTAGGGTTCCCGAAGAGATTTCCATAGTTCTTGAACCCCAAGGTGCGTTTACGTGTCAGTCATGAACACTGACGGTTTTGGGGTCTTGGAGTGATTTCCATGATTAACGAACCACAGGGTGCGTTTACATGTCGGTCATCAATACTAGCAGTTTTGGCCAATTTTGGACCGTTTCATGGACTATTACTCACTGTTTTGGGGTCTCGAAGTGATTTCCACGATTAGCGAACCGCTGGGTGCATTTACGTGTTGTTCATCAACACTCACACTTTATGCCGATTCCACGATTAACGAACCCTCAGGTGCGCTTTGATGTCGGTTATCAACACTCGCGGTTTTTGTCGATTCTGACCCGTTTCGTGGACTGCTACTCACCGTTTTGGGGCCCCAAAGCGATTTCCATGGTTGTTGAACCCCAAGGTACGCTTAAGTGTAGGTCATCAACAATCACAGTTTGGGCCGATTCTGGCCCGTTTCTTGGACTATTACTTTGTTTTGGGGGTCCCGGAGTGATTTCCAAGATTTACGAACCCCGGGGTGTGTTTACGTGTCGGTCATCAACACTCATAGTTTTAGAAAATTCTAACGCCATTCATGGACTATTACTCACCGTTTTGGAGTCCCAAAGCGATTTCCATGGTTGTTGATCCCTAGGTTCCACTTAAGTGTAGGTCATCAACATTCGCAGTTTGGGTCGATTCTGGCCAGGTTCTTTGAGTATTCTTATTTTTGGGGGTCCCGGAGTGATTTCCACGATGTACGAACCCCGTGGTGCGTTTACGTATCAATCATCAACACTCACCGTTTTGGGGTCCCAAAGCGATTTCCATGGTTAGTGAACCCCAATGTGCGCTTAAGTGTAGGTCATCAACAATCGTAGTTTGGGCCAATTCTGGCCCGTTTCTTGGACTATTACTTAGTTTTGGGGGTCTCGGAGTGATTTCCACGATTTACGAACCCCGGGGTGAGATTACGTGTCGGACTTCACTCACCGTTTTAGGGCGCCAGAGCGATTTCCATGGTTGTTGAACCCCAAGGTGCGCTTAAGTGTAGGTCATCAACAATCGCAGTTTGGGCCATTTTTGGCCCATTTGTTGGACTATTTCTTAGTTTTTGGGGTCCCGGAGAGATTTCCACAATTTATGAACCCCGGGCCAATTCTGACGCGTTTCGTGGACTATTACTCACTGTTTTGTGGTCTCGAAGTGATTTCAATAGTTGTTGAACCCCAAGGCGCGGTTACGTGTCGGTCATCAACACACACAGTTTTCGCCGATTCTGGCCGTTTAGTGGACTATTACTTACTGTTTTAGGGTCCCGGAGTGATTTCCATGGTAAACGAACCGCGGGGTGCGTTTACGTGTCGGTCATCAACACTCACTGTTTTCGCCGATTCTGGCCCGTTTCATGGACTATTACTCACAGTTTGGGGCCCCAAAGCGATTTCCATGGGTGCTGAATCCCATGGTGCGCTTATGTGTCGATCATAAACAAGCACAGTTTGGGCCGATTTTGGCCCGTTTCTTGCACTATTACTTACTTTTGGGGGCCCCGGAGTGATTTCCACGGTTGGCGAACTCTAGGGTGTGTTTACGTATCGGTCAATAACACTCACAATTTTAGCCAATTTCTGGTCCATTTCGTGCACTATTACTCAATGTTTTGGCGTCCCAGAGCGATTTCCACGTTTGACAATCCCCGGGGTGCGTTTGCGAGTCTGTCATGAACACTCACAGTTTTGGCCAATTCTGACACGATTCGTGGACTATTTGTTGACACCAGATTTTGGCACGGTCAATAACTTATTTAAGATGGCCTCAAATGGAGAAGTGATCTTCATGAAAGATTTCTGTATTGTTGATATGAACATTTTTTAGGTTTGGGTCATCGACATCCGATTTCATCTCGAAGGCCGAAACTATGCTCAAAGTACTAAGATCTTATATTCACAGTACAGTTTGGCCGATTAAGACACCAGGACGACCTCAAATGGAAAAATGATCTACACGGATTGTCTTCGTCTCGTCGAAACGATCGGTTTTGATATAAAAGTCGTCCAAATCCGAGTTCGTATGCAAAAGTTAGCGCAATCGGAGTGCAGCCCTGCCACGAGGGGAAATATGGCGCGCCCTACCAGACGCCATGTCTGATTGGTAGCGCGAGTAAAGAGATCTTTTGCGCGAGCTATTTGACCCTCAAGATGACCTCTGATCGAAAAATGTTCAACATGAAAGTTGTTCATATCGTCGAAACGGTCAAGATTGCTTTTGGACTCGTTTCCATCCGAGATTGTTTACCACCACAAAAAAGACCCGCAAGGTGCAGCCAGTTTAAACCGATCAGTTTTGGAAAGTTCGGAAAAGACCAATCCGAATCTGACTAGGGTTTTGGACGTGAATCCAAGCCTTTTCCTTGCACGGGAAGTCCAGCCGCCTCTTATATACCTAAGGGGTGACGGCCGATTGAATAACAACACACAATCGAACAATCAATCTACTTTTTACCCTAGTTTTACATCTCTCCCTTGTTATTTCTCTCTCGTTCTTTGTTTGTTCTTCGTTGAAGGGCAGCGATCCTCGAGGCTCTAGGGGCGGGCGAACCGATCTAGGGCAGCCCATAGTCGCCGCACGTCCATACGGGGTCCCTCCCGGGCGCGTGGGGTTTCGGGTGCTCAAAAGCACCCGCCGGATTGCCTGCGTACCGCGCTTCCGGACGGGTCTCCTTCGACGTGAGCTGCGGTGCATCACCCTCGGTGTTGGAGGTACACGGTGAAGTGTTCGTGTGCGAACACACTTTTTGGCGACTCCGCTGGGGACGAAAGATCAAGAATCATCATCAACTATGTCTAATCTCCCCAAGCCCTCAGAAGTTGACGCCGATAACATCATTAAGCCCGGTCTTGATGAACTATCGGATGAACATCGCCAAGCCTATGAAGCGCGCAAGAAGCAGCGTGAAGAGGCTTTTGAGGCGCTCAAGAAGAAGCTCGAGGAGGAGGATTTGGAAGCATTTATGTTAAGTTTCAAGAAGGACCGTCAAGGCAACATCACTCCGGTTGGAAACGTCAATTTTCCTCCCCTCATCGACGAACAAGATGTAATCACTGTGAGTAAAGTTTTTTCTCTAGAGCAAGTGGCTCTGATTGAAAGTCTTGTTAGTAAGGGTAATGTGATGGCATACAATTCTTTTGTGGCTAGTGCTAATGCTCAGAAAAATATGCCTCCATCATCTAGTGGTACTGTTGGTATATCTGAAAACCCTAGTCCAATTTTACCTATTTCATCGGCACCACCTATGCAACAACAATATAATATGCCGTTGAATTTTTATCCTACTCAAACCAACCAGCTTGTGGCTGCACCTACATACCCTAATCATATTATGAGTGTGCCCAATTCGGCGTCAACGCCGAATCACTTTGTCACACCACCCATAGGTGCAAGCATGTTTGGTCTTCCGCCGAATTATGGTTCGGCGCCCATCCCACAAGTTGCACCAATAGCTAGTACTCAGGTTGCTCCTATGTCATTGCCACAAACATCTTCATCTACATCGGATCCAATTTTAGCTAAATAGAGGGAGGATTTGCATAAGATGTTTCTAGAAACTTTCGGAAACGAGCCGAAAGTAAAGAGTCGTGTGTACCAAAAGCCTTATCCTGAACACTTCGATGCAATTTCTTACCCTCAAGGTTATAAGGTTCCTGATTTTGGGAAATTTAGTGGTGAGGGTACGAAAACAACTTGGGATCATGTGAGTCAGTATCTAGCACAGTTGGGTAAAGCAGGTTCCATAGAAGAGTTGAAAGTACGTTTATTTCCCTTATCTTTTAACTGGCACCGCATTTTCATGGTTTGCTGCTTTACCACATGGCTCAATTCTCTTATGGTCGCAATTAGAGCAAAAGTTTCATGATCACTTTTATAGCGGCGATAATGAGCTAAAGTTGTCACATCTTACATCGGTTAGGCAAAAACATGATGAATCGGTCACCGATTATGTCAAGAGATTTAGAGACATAAAAAACCGTGTATTAAGAGATTCTAGGATGATTCTAGGACACTTTTTGGCGACTCCGCTGGGGACAAAATCGGTCACTAAACCATTAATGTTATAGCTTAGTGATAACTAAGAGAGACTTGGCAGATCTTGTTCTTAATGGTTTGAAAACTCACATTAAAGAGAGGCTAGAAAGTTATGAGTTTTTGAACATTAATCAAGTCTTACAAAAAGCTTTGGCTCAAGAGAGTCAAAGTAAAGAGATTCATAGGTCTACAACCGATCGTCCTAGAATGCATATGGTTGAACACAATGATGATAATTCGGATGATGAGGTTGATGTTTATACTACTGAGTTTGTTTGGTCCTCAAAGGCCAAACCCTATACATGCAATGCTCTTAAGCCGATTCGCAAGAATCGTGATGAGGAGATGAGGTTTACATTTGATATATCTAAGTGTGATAAGATATTTGATGCTCTCTTGCAGGATAAGATGATTAGAATATCACACACCATACCGCCGTTTGATGAGCTTAAACGGCGTGCTTATTGCAAATACCATAATTCATTTTCTCATGCTACTAACGATTGCAATGTTTTTCGATGACAGATACAATCGGCCATTAATGATGGACGATTGAATTTTGCTGAGATGCAAGTTGATAAACAGCCCTTTCCGATGAACACCATGGACTTGGAGGGAAAGAAAATGTTAATTCGGCCTAGCATAGCTGAATCTGCTAATAAAGATAATGTTGTTATTGGTGAACCCAGGAAAGGCAAGGAGGGAGACAAAGTCTTGGGAAGAGAGGTTGTGCTTGATAAGCAACCCGATGGCAAGGAAGTATTGAAGATCACCATAAAAATCCCGTACTCGGGGGGCAACCACAAGTACAAGAAGATACTCATGTTAAATTTATCAAGCCCAAGAATTCAGAAGTTGGCAAGTGGGGAAAGAGTGAAGCTAAGCGCAAGCGAATCAAGCCAACTTTTGATATGCTGCTATCCAAATATGCAAGTCAAGCGGCCGGTTCTAGCTCTAATCGGCCATCACATTTGAAGCGTTCAAGATCGCTTCCGGAGCAAGAGTTTCGACGCTATGCAAGGCCATATGGGTCATGGGCACCGACACCATGGATGTCACAACCCTCCTATGCACCATATTACATGAGAGACTTCAATGGAGGATGGGGGCAGCCCCCAATGGCTCCTTATGCTTTCCATATGGGGTGGACAACACCTAGAAGGCCTGCTCGCGAGAGGCTTTATTATCCCACCCAAGGCCGTTTGAGTTATGGTGCTAATCGGCCAACAAAAAATTCTCCAAGTAAGGCCAATAAAAAAGTGTGGCATGTTAAGTCACCTAATGCGGAAAATTCAGAATGCGACAAGCAAAAGGAGATCAAAAAGCCGGTTGTTGGTAATCTGGCTACTTCTAATGGTGATATTGTTATTGTTCAGCAGGGTTCCATGGTTGATGATCATGAGGCGAGCACAAGCAAGGCCAAACCAAGGGATCCCAAATATACTCAACCTAAGTGGTGTCCTCCTGGTTTAACTAAGACCATGAAAAGGAGGTTACAACGCATGAGGAACCACGAGAAGGTAGAACACAAAGAGGAGAGGCAAAGGGACGAATTGTTTAGTGAAATTCGGCCCATAGCACTCACAAAACAAGTGTGGAGGCCTAAACAAAAACAAAACACAGATGCTTCTACATTAGTTGCAGCAACACCTTCACCACCAAAAGAGGATGATGCGACCCCTATTACATCGTCTACACTACCTGAAACATCCCCTTCAATTGAGGAATCTTTAAGCCCAATATACACATTGGGAGATGAAGATGAGATGGTGGATTATGAATCTACGCCGGTTTGGGAAGGTGTGGATATTAATATGGTATATAACATACCTGCCGAGTTTCGTGCTATAGGTGAAGAAGGGGAGGTAGCCCAGCTGAATTTTGGACCTAAGAATGCTATTTTCGAGAAGAGAACCGGTGAAACACTTGAAGCCATTGTACCTCAAAGGTCATATTAACGGATTGCCGGTTGCTAGGATGCTCGTTGATGGTGGTGCTGTGGTAAATCTTATGCCCTACTCGGTCTTCAAAAAGTTGGGGTTAGATGATGATGCATTGATGAAGACCAATATGGTACTTAATGGATTCGAGGGTAAAGAAAAGACAGAGGCCAAAGGTGTGATGTGCATGGAACTCACCGTGGGAAGCAAAACTTTGGCCACCACATTCTTCATCGCCGAGGTGCAAGGTAACTATATTGTTATATTAGGTCGCGATTGGGTTCATGCTAACCAATGTGTGCCATCTACCATGCATCAATTTTTAATACAATGGATCGATGATGAGGTAGAAATCATTCACGCGGATAATTCGGCTTGTGTTGCTTTGGCCGATGCATCGGTGGATTGGAATCATCCCAATGTAACTTGCTTAACAGGGCGTGACCTCTCGGAGTTTGATTTCCTTAGTGCTACAAGAAACGGGTTCATTCCCATCTCTTTAAAGCCGATTGGTGGTAATCGGTTACAAGGTATGATGTGAACAAGAAGTTAAAATCAACGGCCGATATATAACTATCGCCCTTAGCATAAACATGGCCGATACATAGTTATCCTCCTGAGAAAAATAAATGGTCGATGGAGTGTTGACATCGTCCTTAGAACAAATACATTGCAAATTATTTTTCGCCACGCAAGTTTTGCCGAAAAACAGGGGGGCATGTGTTGACACCAGATTTTGGCACGGTCAATAACTTATTTAAGATGGCCTCAAATGGAGAAGTGATCTTCATGAAAGATTTCCGTATTGTTGATATGAACATTTTTGAAGTTTGGGTCATCGCCGTCCGATTTCATCTCGAAGGCCGAAACTATGCTCAAAGTACTAAGATCTTATATTCAGAGTACAGTTTGGCCGATTAAGCCACCAGGACGACCTCAAATGGAAAAATGAGCTACACGGATTGTCTTCGTCTCGTTGAAACAATTGATTTTGATATACAAATCGTCCAAATCCGAGTTCATATGCAAAAGTTAGAGCAATCGGAGTGCAGCCCTGTCACGAGGCGAAATATGGCGCGCCCCACCAGACGCCATGTCTGATTGGTAGCGCGAGTAAAGAGATCTTTTGCGCGAGCTATTTGACCCTCAAGATGACCTCTGATCGAAAAACGTTCAACATGAAAGTTGTTCGTATCGTCGAAACGGTCAAGATTGCTTCTGGACTCGTTTCCATCCGAGATCGTTTACCACCACAAAGAAGACCCAAGGTGCAGCCAGTTTAAACCGAACAGTTTTGGAAAGTTCGGACAAGACCAATCTGAATTTGACTAGGGTTTTGGACGTGAATCCAAGCCTTTTCCTTGCACGGGAAGTCCAGCCGCCTCTTATATACCTAAGGGGTGACGGACGATTGAATAACAACACACAATCGAACAATCAATCTACTTTTTACCCTAGTTTTACATCTCTCCCTTGTTCTTTCTCTCTCATTCTTCGTTCGTTCTTCGTTGAAGGGCTGCGATCCTCGAGGCTCTAGGGGCGGGCGAACCGACCTAGGGCAGCCCATAGCCGCCGCGCGTCCAGACGGGGTCCCTCCCGGGCGCGTGGGGTTTTGAGTGCTCAAAAGCACCCGCCGGATTCCCTGCGTACCGCGCTTCCGGACGGGTCTCCTTCGACGTGAGCTGCGGTGCATCACCCTCGGTGTTGGAGGTACATGGTGACGTGTTGTGTGCGAACACTATTACTGATCATTTAGGGGTCCCGAAGAGATTTCCATAGTTGTTGAACCCCAAGGTGCGTTTACATGTCGGTCATCAACACTCACTGTTTTGGGGTCCCGGAGTGATTTCCACCATTAACGAACCGCGGGGTGCGTTTACATGTCGGTCATAAATACTAGCAGTTTTGGCCAATTCTGGACCATTTCGTGGACTATTACTCACTGTTTTGGGGCCCCGGAGTGATTTCCACGATTAAAGAAACCTTGGTGCACTTACGTGTCGGTTATCACTACTCGCTTTTTTTGACGATTCTGACCCGTTTTGTGGACTGTTACTTACCGTTTTGGGGCCCCAAAGCGATTTCCAAGGTTGTTGAACCCCAAGGTCCCCTTAAGTGTAGGTCATCAACAATCGCCGCTTGATCTGATTCTGGCTCGTTTTTTGGACTATTACTTAGTTTTGGGGGTCCCAGAGTGATTTCCACGATTTACAAACCCCAGGGTGTGTTTACGTGCCGGTCATAAACACTCACAGTTTTGGCCAATTCTAACGCGTTTCGTGGACTATTACTCACCGTTTTGGGGTCCTAAAGTGATTTCCATGGTTCTTGAACCACAAGTTGCTCTTAAGTGTAGGTCATCAACAATCACAGTTTGGGCCGATTCTGGCCCGTTTCTTGGACTATTACTTAGTTTTGGGGGTCCCGGAGTGATTTCCACGATTTATGAACCCCGTGGTGCATTTACGTGTCGGTCATCAACACTCACAGTTTTGGCCAATTCTGACGCGTTACGTGGACTATTACTCACTATTTTGTGGTCCCGAAGCGATTTCCACGCTTGATAATCCCCGGGGTGCATTTGCGTGTCTGTCGTCAACACTCAGTGTTTTGGCCATTTCTGACGCGATTCGTGGACTATTACACCTGAAGCGATTTCCATAGTTGTTGAACCCCAAGGTGCTTTTACATGTCGATCATCA
Organism: Triticum dicoccoides; assembly: GCF_002162155.2. Lineage (NCBI taxonomy): Eukaryota > Viridiplantae > Streptophyta > Magnoliopsida > Poales > Poaceae > Triticum > Triticum dicoccoides. The sequence goes on from NC_041388.1 coordinate 512,388,960, forward strand.
ACGCTCATAGTTTGGCCGATTCTAGCCCATTTCATGGACTATTACTCACTGTTTTGGGGTCCCGGAGTGATTTCCACAATTAACGAATCGCTGGGTGCGTTTACATGTCGGTCATCAACGCTAGTAGTTTTGGCCGATTCTGGCCCGTTTTGTGGACTATTACTCACTGTTTTGGGGCCCCGAAGTGATTTCCACGATTAACAAACCCACGGCTGCGCTTACGTGTCGGTCATCAACACTCGCGGTTTTTGTCGACTCTGACCCGTTTCGTGGACCATTACTCACCGTCTCGGGGCCCAAAGCGATTTCCATGGCTGTTGAACCCCAAGTTGCGCTTAAGTGTAGGTCATCAACAATCATAGTTTGGGACGATTCTGGCCCGTTTCTTGGACTATTACTTAGTTTTGGGGGTCCCAGCCGGGGTGATTTCCATGATTTACGAACCTCGGTGTGTTTTACATGCCGTTCATCAACACTCATATTTACGAACCAAGAAGAAAACAAGCATCACCAAGAAGGCCAAATATAAAAAATAGAGCAGTTCAAAAATTATAGAAAAAATGTTTTCCCCGTTTCTATAATAAACCTAGAGGTGCTCCCTTTACCTCCTAGCCGGACAATCGGGAACATAGGGGTAAGCACAGGAGCCAGGCAACCCAGCTTGGCCAAAACTTAAGTCATATCGATGCATATACTGGTGAGTAAAAGGTACATGCGGAAGTGTGACGGATGTGTTGGGCATGGAGCCCGTATAAATAAGCTTCTGTTAAAGAAGCCCCCAGGTATAATGAGTGCAAGCAGCACGTCAAGTGTGTGCGAACAATGCGCGGGTCAGCCCACAAAGGCTTTACGAAAAGACGGGAGGAAGGAAGAGAAAAAACAAAAGACAGCAAACATTTAAAATGTGGACGGAGGAAGGAGACGAACTCTGAGTCCGACGCTAGGCGTAGAATCTTCGGAGGCGGGCTGCGTTCCATGGGTTCGGATCAAGTCGATTGTTCGATGCGTTTCGTAGACGGTATGCTCCGCCGGTCAGGACTTGATCGATGATGAAGGGACCTTACCACTTGGGCTTGAGTTTGTCCTTTTTCTTGTCCGGCAGGCGTAGAACTAGTTCGCCAACATTGTAAGTTTACTTCCCTTACTAATACTTTTTTTTAGCTCGAAAAAGGTTGATCCTGGTCTGGCTTCATGCGAAAAAGGTTGTGGAGGATTGGAATGGATTTTACATGTTTCTGTACTTTACTTCCCATACTAATACTTTTTTTGAGGGGTGCCTGTCTAATACTTTGATAGAGGATTAGCGTTCGTGAGTTCTGTGTGGGAGGCATGTGTGCTTAGCACATAAAAGCTAAAACATTTGCAGGAAAAAAACAGAAAACTCAATTTTTTTCTGTTCCTATAAAAAAAGAAGTATGAAGTTCAATTTAAAAAAATTGTTTGATGTTTATTTGACCACCATATTATTTTAAGCAGTCCAAATTAAAATAACAAAGAAGTCCAAACTTTATTAAAATGGAAAACAATTCTTTACTCGAACAATAAAAAATGTGAAATTCAAATTCAAATAACACAGAAGTTCAAAGTTTGTATACAACTCGGATTTTTTCTTGTTATTGAAGAATAAAAATGAAGAAGTTCAAATTAAAGTAAAAAGAGTAACTAAAAAAGTTAAAAAAATAATAAAACCAAGAAGTTCAGATTAAAAATAACGGTGTAGTTCAATTTATATAGGAAACTCAGATTTTCCTCATTTTTAATAATTAAATTAATAAGTTCGATTTAAAATGTAGAGTGCTTTGATGTTTATTACACAACTCAGATTTCTTCCGTTACTAAAGAACAACCTAGAAGTTCAATTTCAAATATCAGAGTAGTTCGACGTTTATACACCAAGAAGAAAACAAGCATCACCAAGAAGGCCAAATATAAAAAATAGAGCAGTTCAAAAATTATAGAAAAAATGTTTTCCCCGTTTCTATAATAAACCTAGAGGTTCAAATTTAAATAGCGAAGAAGTTCAATGTTTATTACAATACCAAGAAGGTCAAATTAAAAAACCGAATAGTTCAAAACATTTATAAAAAAATGGATTTTCCCTCTTCTAAAAAAAGACCTAGAAGTTCAAATTTAAATAATTGAGTGGTTCGATATTTATAACATAACTAGTATTTTTTCTGTTACCGATGAATAACACCAACAATTCCTAATTAAAAAACATCAAGCTATTTGATGCTTATAGAAAACTCAAATTTGCTCACTAAAGATTAAACCAAGAAGTTCAATTTTAATAATGTATATAAAAACTCAGGTCTTCTCGTTACTAAAGATTAATACCAATAAGTTCAATATGAAATAACGAAGAAGTTTGATCTTTCTAACTAAACTCCATTTTTAACATTTCTAAAAATACACAAAGAAGTTCAATTAAAGAAGTTAGAGCGGTTCGATGTCTATGACAAACGTTGATTTTTTCCCTAAAAAACTAAAAAAAATCATTACAAAAGCGAAACAGAGGGGAGTTCAAACTGATAACTGCTGGAAGTTCATGTATTGCATCGTGTGCATTTCATATGAGAAAAAAAGAATAAAAAGGCAAAGTCTAAAAATTTTGTTGATAGAAGTTCAAGTGCTCGGCTAGGAAAAGTTCAAAAATTCTTGTGACAGAGGTTCACTGTGTATTTAGATGTTCAACACGAATAAAAAAATGTTCTTTTGGTGTTTTAAAATAATACTCTCAATCTAAAGAGTAGTTCAAGTTGATAACGGTCGGAAGTTCACGTACAGCATGGTGTGCATTGAGGAAAAATGAAGATATTTTCACATAACTGAGAGAAGTTCCAATTTGATAACTGCCAGAAGTTCGCGTACTACACAGTGTGCATTTTGTATTAAAAAGAATATAAAAGCAAAGGCTAAAAGTTTTGTTGTTGTTATAAGTTCAAGTCCTCCGAGGGAGAAAGTTAAAAAAATTATTGTTGTAGAGGTTTGTACAAAATGAATATAATTTGTGTAATACTTGCGAATGAATGAGAAAATTACAAACGAAAATACGTCACAGAAGTTCAACATGAAAACAACAGAAAGTGAAACTACTACAGTGAATTAATTTCAGATGAAAAACTCTTAAAATCATCATGAGTACGAAAAAACGATCAACATGAGAAAGTTGCGTGTTTACAGCAGCTTTCCACCTGTATATCACTTGCTCAATTCCGGTGAGTGTTCCGGTGAGTGGATGGAGAGCTACGGGCAATAAAACACGTGAAAAACAGAGTGAAGTTCAAGTAGACACGCGGTGCATTTTCGAACAATCTGTTTCGCGATAAAGGCAGAGCGAATGATCTCGTTGTTTTGGAAGTTACTTGAAAACGACTAGGAATCAGGGAAAACCATCAACATGAGAAAATTTTGCATTTTCTGTAGCTTTTCAACTACCAAATTTGTAAAAAAGTATATAAAAATGGACTTTAAAATAGAAATTTTGAAATAACCGAGAAGGTCAAAAAACTTAGAAGTTCAATTTTGAAAACCCTAGAAGTTCAATTTGAAATAACCGAGAAGGTCATAAAACCTAGAACTTTAAATTTAAAAACCTAGAAAATTGTTTGCTTATTTAAAACCATTTTTTCTAAGAAGTTCAAAGTAAAAAAAAGAGAAGTTCGAAGGATAAAAAAACTTAGATGTTTTCTCATTATTAATAATAAAATGAAGAAGTTAAAATTAAGAAATAAGGAAAAACTAAAAAAGTTTTAAAAGGCTTAGTAGGTCAAAACTTATTTAAAGAAAGCATTTTTCCATATTACCAAAAGAAATTAGAGGTTCAAATTTCACAAACATAGAGGTTCAATGTTTATTACAGAACCAAGAAAGTCAAATTAAAAATACAAAGAAGTTCAACTTTTTTATAATAAAGGGGTTATATAAAATCCTAGAAGTTCGAATTTAAATAACCGAGAAGTTCAATTTTTAGTACAAAACCAAGATGATCAAGTAACAAAACAAATCTAAAATAAGAAGTTCAAATTTAAAAGACGAAGAAGTTCAATGCTTGTTACAAACCCAAAGAAGGTACTAAAAAAAGCATCTCAAACAATTTTACAAAAAAGATTTTCTCTGTTAAAATAAACCTAGAAGCTCAAATTTAAAAACGGAGCGGCTCGATGTCTATCAGAAAGTAGGTTTTTTTTCGTTACTAAAAGATATAAAATCAGGAAGTCCAAATTAGAAAGATGGAGAAGTTCGATGATTATAGAAAACTCAGATTTCCCTCGTTATTAAATAATGGAAACAAGAAGTTCAAAAATAAAATAAAAAGGAGTTCAACTTTTAAAAATAGAGCGCTTCAGAATTCATAAAAAAAAAAGAATTAAGAAATTCAGATTAATATTCATAAAAAACTCAGATATTTTCACGTAACCAAGAGAAGTTTTGATTGATAACTATCAGAAGTTCATGTACTACATGGTGTGCATTTGTATGAAACAAAGAATGAAAAGGCAAAGGCTAATAGTTTTGTTGCTAGAAGTTCAAGTGCTCAGCCCAAGAAAAGTTCAAAAATTCTTGTGAGGGAGGTTGAACAGAAATATGTGACAGAAGTTCAAGGAGAAAACAGCGGGACGTTCAACTACTACACGGAATGCGTTTCAGATAATAATATCATAATAGAAAACCAAAAGCTTAAAAGGTTTGTTGCAAGAAGTTCACGTGGTCCTCCGTGCACGATGCAAAATTAATATTGCGGGACATCCGACCTCCAATTACATGTTTGAAAATAGCAAAAAATGATGTCCGACCTTCAATTGCATGTAATTCAATGTATGCACAAAAATGTGACAGAAGTTCATAGTGAAAACAATGAGAAGTTCAAGTACCGCAAGGAATGCATTTCAGGTCAGAATAAAAAGTATAGAAAAATAAAAGCTTACACAGTTTGTTGCTAGAAGTTCAACTGCTCTGTCAGGGGAAGTTCGAAAATTCTTGCGAGAGAGGTTCACCTTCTATTTCCATGTTTGATTTTTTTCCGTATAAAAATCGAATACAATTATTTACTCAAAATATAAAAAGGTGAAGTTCAAATTGAAATAATAGAGATGTTCAGAGTTTATTAAAACCTAGGGTTTACCTGTTGAAAAAATAAAAAACAAGGCACCATTTTTTGCACTTTTAAAAACAACTCATAAATGAAAAGAATGGTTGATAGAAGTTCAATTGCTCAGCGAGGAAAAGTTCAAAAAAATCTTGTGAGATAGGTTCACCATGTATTTAGATGTCCAAAATACATTAAAAATATGTTTTTTGTGTGTTTTAAAATAATTCTCCCAAACCAGAGAGAAGTTCAAAAGTGATAACAACTGGAAGTTCACGTACTACATGGTGTGTATTTCATACAAGAAAAATACAAATAAAGTGAAACAAACTGAAGTTCAAACAAACATGCCCCAGAAGTTCAACTACTTCACGCAGTGCAAAAAACAGCATGTCAAAAACTAACACGTCAAAAACAGAGTGAAGTTCAAACAGACATGACCGAGAAGTTCAACTACTTCACGCAGTGCATTTCCATTCGCGATGAAGGCAGAAATCATGATCTTGTCATTTTATAATTTACTTCAAAATGACAGGAATATCATTTGTGTAAGTTCAAGTCCTCGGTCGGAGAAAGTTAAAACATTATTGTGGGAGAGGTTTGTACAAAAAGAATATCATTTGTGTAATACTAACGAAAATGGATGGAAAAATTACAAACAAAAAATATGTCACAGAAGTCCAACGTGAAAACAGCAAGAATTTCAACTACTACACTGAATGAATTTCACAAGAAAAACTTTTAAAACTGTTGCGAGTATGAAAAAATGATCAACACGGAAAAGTTGTGTGTTTATAGCAGTTTTTATCGGTATATCACTTGCTTAATTCCGGTGAGTGAATGAAGAGCTACGGGCAAAAAAAGCACGTGAAAAACAGAGTGAAGTTCAGGCAGAACTTCCACAGAAGTTCAAGTACTTCACGCAATGCATTTTCGACGAATCTGTTTCGCGATAAAGGCAGAGCAAGTGATCTCGCCATTTCTGAAATTACTTGAAAATGGCTGGGATTCAGAGAAAACCATCAACATGAAAAAGTTTCGAATTTTTCGTAGCTTTTCAGCAGTATATTATTTGCCCCGTTCCGATGAAGTTTGTAGAAATTAAGGTGAAAATACGTTTTTAGCCATTTTCAAAATCAACGTAAAACCGTAATGAATTTGGAGAAATAATATATACAAAAACGTTCCGCATTTGTTCCTTTCCAACGCCATATCATTTGCTATGTTCAGACGTATGATTAAAAAAATATATCGAAAATACAAACTTGGTAGAACTTGTACCGTTTTTCTAAATTACTCTTAAAACCATTCAAAATTAGAAAAAACTTTCAACACGAGAAAAATGCGCATTTTCATAAGCTTTCCAACGTGATATCATTTGTCTCAATTAGATTAGCCGTTTAGAAATGGCAACAAAAATACGAACTCTTTTGTTCGGTTTGTGAAATTTTACGATTTTCCACATTACTCTTTAACAATAGGGAATTAGAAAAAACTTTCAGCATGTGGAAGGAGCGGTTTTACAGTAGCTTTCCAACGCCATATTATTTCCCTCATTACAATAAACGGTTTAGAAATGCGATCGAAAATATGATTCATGTTTTTTGTATGGAGAAAAAACGGTTTCCAAAACTGCTCTTAAACCACTTACATTTTGCCAAAATTTGAAGTTGGGTCATGATACTGGTGTACATAGCTTTCCAATGGTATATCGCAAGCCCCATTTGGGCAATGTTGACGGAAGTTCAACCTAGCACTAGGGGAATATCAGGTCGAACAAATCAGGCAGTAAAATTGCAAAAAACGCAATTTCATCACGACTCGAGAGAAAAATCCGCTAGGGAGCGAGATTTCTATTTAAAACCTGTATTTAGTGGCTAAAAACCTTTCTAGATTACACTAACATCATATAGAACACTACTAACCAGAATAATTCGCGGGGGAAGTCACGGTTGCAAAGATAGCCCGAAGGTCGAGTTCGTACAGAGGGAAGTTCAGGCGCATGTACAAACAAAAATATGTCATAGAAGTTCAACGTGAAAATAGCATGAAGTTCAACTACAATGCTGAATGAATTTCAGATGAAAAACTTTTAAAATCGTTGCGAGTATGAAAAAATTATCAACACGGGAAAGTTGCGTGTTTACAGCAGCTTTCCATCGGTATATCACTTGCTCAATTCCGGTGAGTGGATGTAGAGCTAGGAGCAGTGGATAGAGATATAAGAGGAAAAAAGCACGTGAAAAACAGAGTGAAGTTTAAGGTTTCATACCAAGAAGTTCAGGTACTTCACGCGATGCATTTTTGGCGAATCTGTTTCGTGATAAAGGCAGAACGAATGATCTCGCCGTTTTTTAAATTACTTAAAAACGGCTAGGAATCAGAAAAAACTCTCAACATAAAAAAGTTTCGCATTTTCCGTAGCGTTTCAGCAGAATATTATTTGCGCCATTCCGATAAAGTTTGTAGAAAATACGGCGAAAATATGTTTTTCGCCATTTTCAAAACTGACTTTAAACTGTAAAGAATTTGGAGACATAATACATACCAAAAAGTTTCGCATTTGTTCAAGATTTCCAACTCCATATCATTTTCTGCGTGTGGGCGCACAGTTAAAAAATTAGCTCGAAAATATGAACTTGGTAGGACTTGTACTGTTTTCTAAATTACTTTTAAACCGTTCAAAATTAGAAAAAACTTTCAAAATGACAGAGTAGCGCATTTTCATAAGCTTTCCAACGCCATATCATATGCCTTAATTGGATTAGCCGTTTAGAAATGACGTTGAAAATACAAACTCGGCTGTTCGGTTTGTGAAATTTTACATTTTTTTCAAATTACTCTTTAACCATAGAGAATTAGAGAAAACTTTTAACATGTGGAAGTAGCAGTTTTGCAGCAGCTTTCCAACGCCATATTATATGCCTCATTTCGATAAACGGTTTAGAAATGCGATCAAAAATACAATTCATGTTTTTTGTGTGAAGAAAAAACGGTTTTCAAAACTGCTCTTAAACCGCTTACATTTTGCCAAAAATTTAACTTGGGTCATGATATTGGTGTCCATAGTTTTCCAACGGTATATCGCAAGCCCCATTTGGACAAAGTTGGCGGAAGTTCAACCTAGTTCACAGGGAAGTTTAACGTACTACTAGCGGGGCAGGTCAGGTTGTGATCAGAATATTATTCTCATCCCGTGTATATATATATATATATGTGTGTGTGTGTGTGTGTGTGTGTGTGTGTGTGTGTGTGTGTCATGAAGCGAATTGAACGAAACAGTTATGAAATAGAAGCAACATATATAGTAAACATAGTTAAAAAAATTCATCGTACTGAAAGTAAATAACTAGAGCGCGGCATTATACATCTAATAGTTTCGTCGTACTGAGACATTCAAAGTTTCGTCATATAGAAAGTAACAAGTAACTAAACAAACACATTGTCTTTAAGCAATGCACTCTTCCCATCTGTCCATATCCGGGAGGACGGACCCAAGCTTAGTGAAAGGCGTCATGTCCTGATGTTGTAGGGCAATGCAGGTTTTGACGCCAGCTCGCGATATTTGGCCACCGTAGAACATCCCATTCTCTTCGAGGACATCTTTCATGATGATGGACACAATTTCTTGTTGGATCTGGTAGAAATTATTTCGAAGTCAATTATCCAGCACGGCTCCAAAGGCTTCAGCCCATCTCTGGATATGGGTATCAGATGAAGATTTCATGCAAAGTGATTTCCCATCCCTTCTGTACTCCATCATTAGATAGATGACGTAGAACTCGTTCTCATTTCTTGCCGGTTGCTAAATGCAACAGAAGTTAGTCTTGTGGCCGAAACAGAGCCTGGACTTATTTGTTTTTTGGATTGGATGTAGTCACCCCGCATGCTGAAGCCCAGCATAGCTCTTTCCAGAACATACTTTATGTGTGTGTAATCTTTCTTCTGTATGTTCTTTGACGGGTCCAAATATGGAGCGCGGGAGTAACGCGAGTAAAGAACGATGAGAACGGGCGACACCCCCTGCTGTGCAAAATACACGATCAAGTTAGCCTCCATGTGTGCAAAGTAATTACTGAAATGCACGAAAGGATGTATGTGTTATAGTGCTATCCACGGATGACTTACCCGGGATGATAAGGTAGGAGAATCATTTCTTTGTCCTTATTCCTGACCAAGAATTCTTTGATGTACTGACTCGCATATTGATGGTTGGCATCATTGATTGACAAGAAGCCCTCATGCATGTAGTATGGGTACGCGACCGCAAGACCGGTGACTTGCTCTCTCCTGACGATGTAGTTCATGTGCAGCGCATACAGGCGGACGAACGTAAAATCGAGTGTCCTCATTTGAAACATCTAGAAGATGTAATCAAACCTTAGGAAGAAGAGGTCCACGGGGCATGTGTGGACGTACATCTTGCAACTACTCGGCACATGAACCATATAAAGTGGGTATCCTAGATCATCCGAGGTGAGGAGGCTTCTCTCTGTCGAAAGCACATGGTCATGGAGTCTCCTGAGGTCCCCTGTTATGCCAGCTAGTGCATTCACCGGTACCATTGGCTCTCCCGCGACATGGATTAATGGCGCATGTTTCATCGGTACACTGTCAACCTTGGTCGAAGGCAACTGGCTGCTAGAACCAACATTGCCAGCTTTATTGGATTTTCTTGTCGTTCCTCTCTTCCTCTACTTTTTCTTGGTGGGCTGAGGTGTTGGTGGGTCTGTCAGACCCTCCCTGAGCACCACCCCTAGTGCTTCTGGGCTCAGCATTGGATGACTCTAGCTAATTAGTTGAGCTTGGATGGAACCGGCATCTGGAGGCGTGTCCTGCGAGGATTGAATGAACAAAGACTTCTTGCACTCCCGAGGACGTTCCGGCTCTGGTACATGCATCTCATATTCATATGGTTGACTTAGTGTTACTTTGTTGTCATAGCCGGTATTGATATACTGGAGAAGGTCCTCGGCCTCCTCCATGTCACCATCCATATCCTCTTCCCTGGGGCATATGGCAGCATATGCCGGAACGGTTGGTCCTCCTTCCTCGTGTCTCTCGATCTCAGCAAGCAGAACAGATGATGGTTGTACTTGTGTAGGAGGGGTTGTGGTCATACCTTCCTGATGTCCCGTTGGTGTGCTCCCGGCCACCTCGACACGAAGAAGATTTTTCGGCCACTGGATCGGCCAATTTTTGCATTGGCCAAGTTGCGTGGGGGTCTCGTCATCCTCTCCATCGGTTTGTATCGGACGAGGGAAACGCTCGTAGCCTGCTTTCACACTCACCACGGAGACCCTTAAGGCATTATCAGGCATCTGCTGGTGGTGGAACAATCGATCCTTGGGCTTCACTATAGTACCCTTCCCCACATCCACCAACCCACCCTTCATGTGGTAAAGGAGGGTGCACGGAGTGGAGTCGGCCTACAAAGACATATATGTGCGGCGTCAGAGATCCAAAAAGAATGGTAACTGAAGATTAATTAATTAGTTGAGTTGATGAAGGTGCGACGCGTATTTACCGTGAGGGCTTCGAGCTCAGCCAATGTCGACGGCCCGACGTTTAAGCTAGAGATGGAGCTAGGGCTGTTGTGACAGCTGGGTGCAGGAGCAGGTGCTGGAGGAGGTGCGGGTGCGGTTGCCATACTAGGTACGGGTATGGGTGTGTTGTTCATTGAGTTGCTGCCGGTGAAGCTGGGCATGGGAAAATCACTTGGTGGCGCGTTTGGATTTTGTTGCGCCCATTTGACCACAGCTGGAATCATGCTTGTGAAGGTAGCCACCATATCATCTCTACAGGGAGCTACCATTTCCTGGATTATCTCAGCTTTGGTCTCAGCTTTTGCTTTCTCCATCGCTCGCGCCACCTTCTCGTCGATAGTCACTTGACTGAACTTCTTTATCTGTCTTTTGGCATCGGGGTCCTCGCTATAATAGTACTTCCACGTGGCGCCATCCTCGGTGCTGTGAACACGTCCATATTGTGGCCGCTGGCCGGGCGGGTGTCCCATCATTATGTTCATGGCCCGGTTGAAAGGAGTGTCCCACTTGTACTTCGTCGACGACTGAGTCGATGAGTCGCTTTCGGCCACAAGCTTGTGTTGCTCTCTCTGCAAAATGGATTGTGAATCATTTACGAATGCGACTAGAATGTAGTAGACTTCGTTGAACAGAACCTAGTATGTAAGGTGGTAAAAGGATAATTACCAGTAATCTCATGAATTTCCTAGTCAGCCCGTCGGTGAAAAAAAACTTTTTCTTGGGGTCCCACGAGAATCGGACCTTGATGAAGTCATGCTCCTACTGGTCGGTGAACTCAGCCAATGGGTATGGGATCCCCTGACGTTCATGTTCTACATCCTCCTTAGCCCACATGGGTCTCTTTCCCGTGTAACCACGACTTCCAAGGCGGTGGTTCCCCATGTTTATTGCATGCAGCTGCTTGCCTCTCTCCGACCTGGCCTTGGCAGCTTCTTCATCGCAAGTCTCCATGAACTTTTCAAAGTCCTCTATCGTAATTTTCGGATTGTCTACAACAATCTTGGCGTAGGTTTCATGGTCTACTTGAATCGCCTTTTTCACCCTAGTTTTCGAAGCGCTCAATGTGTTGTTGAACTTCCCTAGGGCTTTTTTGTTGATTTTTTTCATGGCATCATCATCCCATGGGTCGACATCATCATTCCGACCGGGGAACAGGAATCTTGCGTGCAACCTAGTGACGAGCAGCTTCTTCAAATGTTCATTCTTCCGTATTTCTGTGGTGTTGATTTTAGCGGTATCCCGTAGGATGCATGCTAGTTGGTTGCCGTAACATGCTGCCACTTCCCACGGCTCTATTGGCTCGAATTCGCCAGGGTGCACCGCCGTGACCACCAGTCTTCCGGTGCCGAGCTCATTTGGGCGTCGTGTCCTCTTTTCCTTCTTCCCCTCACTGGCTTGGGAGGTCCCACCTTCCGTGATGTAGTTAGCAACATCATCAGTGCCAGTCTCAGTGCCGGTGTCATTGGTGGCATCAGTGTCGGCGCTGGTGCCACCACCGTCGTCCTCTGTCATGACAAGGGGGTCCTGACACCCATCTTGTTGTCTCTCCTGATCCACTAGAAAGTCGAGGTAGGTGTGTGCTCGACATAATTGGAACTGAGAACCTCTGGCCTCATCGGTGTCGGTCATGTTACCTAGGGTTCAATGTCGTAGTCGTTTAATTATCGAGCTTTATATAATAAAGTGAATAATGACAAAAAAAGTGACCTTTGTTTTGCCGAAAATGTCGTTTCATTCCTGTGGCGACAAATCTCGAGCACTCGATATGTCCAACTTTCTAGCACAAGTCATGCCGAAATTCACGGAAAATTTCAGCATGACCTTTGCTGGAAAGTGCACATATAGAGCACCCAAAATTTGCCGGAATGGAAATGAATCAACATTTTCGGCAAAACATAGGTCACTTGCAACCGGCAAAACATAGGTCACATATAGAGCATCTCGCAAACAATGGAGCAACTCCAAATGGACTCCAATGGACATCATTTCATTTCATTTCATAAACTTGCTGTTGTGTCCATCAACATTGCATTCAAATAAAATTGCAGACTACTGTAATGGACTAGTTACAGAAATGCAAAATTGATCACCGCATATTTTCACTAACAATACTTTCTGCCAACTACTTGCTGCCAATACAACTACTTGTGTCTTAATACAAAGACAATCTTCAGTTTCCACTAATCTTGAGTGGCAAAAAAATGCAAAATTGATTACCGCATATTTTCAGTTCCAAAATTGCTGCAAACATGACACTTTCCAAGATATTTTTTTATCATAGTTTTTTGCAAGGATCCTAGCTACTCCATTTTCAGTGGCATATTAAGTGGCAACTACTACTCCATTTTCTGAATTTTTAAAAATCCTCAATTTCATTTTCATTTACTTTTTTTGCCTAATGAACTACAAATGGACATCAACTACAAATTTAAAAAACTTCAAATAGACAGCAACATAAGCTAACAAATGCTACTACTCATGAACTCAATTTGGACACCCTACAAAGAAAAAATTGGCCTTAACTAAAGAACAACAGGAAAGGAGGGGGTGGCTCACCGCGCGTCGAGGTCAGGGTCGTCGGGGCTGAGGGGGTGGCGTCGGGGTCAGGGCTCGCCGGGCCTGAGGGGGTGGTATCGGGGTCGCCAAGGCAGAGGTGGTACTTATCCTCCTCAT
>NC_041388.1:512403301-512409932 GCF_002162155.2 Triticum dicoccoides
TTTTTCTTTTTCTTTCATTTCATTTTGAAAAACTTCCTTCCTTTTTCTTTTTCTTTTTCTTTCATTTGCACTTTTCTTTTTCTTATCTTTCTTTTGCACTTTCCTTCCTTTAATTTGGTCTGTCATTGGAGCAATACCACTGTTACCCTCCGGATAATAATTAGTATAATATATATTACATCATTTGACCGCTATCGGTGGTATACAAAATAGCTAGACACACACAGACTTTGTGGATTAGTTTGTCAGCTTGGGAAAGACGACGCTTCAGACTGATCTTCTTCCCTCTTTTGTTCGTTGCCGAATAATTGAGCCCATGGTCGTGACTTTTCCTTCTCCAGGGATTATGATCTTTCATAGGTAATGTAGTCTTCATTTTTCTTTTGACGTATGTTTCATCGTCATCAACATCATCTTCCCTCATCGGATAACCGTACTGGTCGTAGTCCTCCTCGTTGGCGACTCCATCCATTCCGGCGATGCTCCTTTTGCTTCTCCTCACGACAACATGGCTGGGATTGATCGGATCAGTTATGAAGAAACATTTTGTCACGTGTTTAGTGTGTACCCATGGCTCATTTTTGGCGATGGCGTTGACGGTACCGCTATCGGAGTCGGGTATAAACATGGTAGTGAAATGTCGGTTTTCCCTCTGTACATTCTTAGCCCATCTGACATGGAACATCGTCGCGCTATGCAATCCAGAGTAGTTAAGCTCCCATATCTCTTCGACCCTTCTATAATATCTTTCAATTACATTCCCGGTCATGGCTTCCATCGTCACCCCTAAGTTTTGGTCATCATTGTTTATATCTTTCTCCTCCGTGTAGAACATGTATCCGTTGATATTGTATGCTTGATAAGTCGCGAGGTTGGTCGAGGTGCCATGTGCTAAGGCGTATATGAGCGTTCAGTTCGGACAACCCTCTTTCGGGGGATTAGCCAGAACTTGCTCTTTGAACCAACGCACGAAAGTGGAGTTGTGCTCTCTAATAACTTCAGTGTCCGTCCTGTGCACCCTGTGGTCACGGTACTTCTTTGCGATGGTCTCTTTGTTCAGTGTCACGAAATCTTCTAGCACATCTAGGTTTTGTAGCACTACTAAGTTTGTCGTTTTGTCAGCCCGAGCATAACGCATTCACATCCCTATGACCGTTGATGTGACCTTCACCTTCGAGCCTTCCATAGTGCTTGTTGACGGGCAAACCAACAACAGGGTATCCGGTGCCTACTAGATAACTCTCACAGAAAGAGATGCACTCTTTGGTCAGATATCCCTGGGCTATGTTTCCATCTGGACAGGACATGTTACGAACGAATCCTTTGATGACCCCATTCATCCTCTCGAACGGCATCATGCTATGCTGGAATGTCGGCCCTAGGTCGATGATGTCGTCCATGATATGGACACATAGATGCACCAGGACATCAAAGAACGCGAGCGGGGAGTACATCTCTAGCTCATTCAGTATGACAACAATCTCTTCCTGTAGCCTATGGAGTTGGTTCACACTGATCGACTTTCGAGAGATAGAATCAAAAAAAGTGGCATAGGTCAGTAAGCGGCTCACGCACATGTGTGTCCATAACCCCTCTAAGTGCAACCGGGAGTAACTGCATCATCATTACATGACAGTCATGAGACTTCATCCCACTGAATCTTTTTTCTTAGTGTCCAGATATCTTCTTATCTTCCCATAGTATCCAGAACTAACTTTGATTCCGGCAAGTCACTTGATCAATTGATCGACCTCCTTCAGATCTAAGGTGAAGCAAGAGGGGGGCAATATTGTTCTTCCTTCTTGTTTACTTTTTTGCCCCTATCTTCCGTCTCCGTCTTCGTCTCGGTCTCCTCTGATGATATTTTACCGGGCATTTGGAGATCTTTCCTGATATTCAAAAATTCCAAGTCTTTTCTTGCCTTCGGCCCATCCTTGGTCCTCTCCGGCATGTTCATCAATGTTCCAAGCAAACTCTCAAGGATATTTTTTGTGATATGCATTTGATCAAGGCTATGAGGCGTGTCGAGTATGGGCCAGTATTCCAAGTCCCAGAAAACAGATCTTGTCTTCCATACCTTCAGCAGGGGCTCCGGCGCCTTTTTCTTCGTCTTCCGGGTGAGGGGCACTCTTCCCAGTTCTTCAATAACTATATATTTCTGCACCACTACGCTTACGTGGAGGACCTCGATGCTCAGCCTTACCATTGAATAGATCTCCATGCTTTCTCCACGGGTTATCCTTTTCGAGCCATCTTCGATGCCCCATGTACACGATTTTCAAAGACCCGCCATCTTTTGATAGTTGTAGAGAAGTTGTATCATCCATGCACCTCGTGCATCTGCAATATCCGTGGCACACCTGACCGGAGAGATAGCCGTAACCGAGATAGTCCTGCACCGTTGTGATCAGCGTGGCTCTCATGTAGAAATACTCTCCTTTGCTTGCATCCCATGTCTTGGCCAGCATTTTCCATAAGGTATGTAGCTCCTCTTTCAGTAACACGAGATACAGATTTATATCATTTCCCGGTTGTCTCGGCCCTTGAATAAGCATAGCCATGTGTATGTATTTTTCCTTCATGCACAACCAGGGGGTTGTACATCCATACAAACACGGGTCATGTGCTACGATTGGTGTTCTGGTTGCCAAATGGATTCATGCCATCACTACTAGTGCCAAGAAGGATATTCCTTGGATCATTTGCAAAAAAATCAAATTCAGCATTTAATGCTCTCCACTGGCTAGCATCTGCGAGGGGTCTCAGCTTCGGCTCATCTCCGTCATCTGATTCACCCTCTCCGCATGCCAGCGCATAAGCTTTGCTTCCTTAGGATCTACGAAATACCGCTGTAGACGCGGAGTGGTCGGAAAGTACCATACAACTTTCTGTGGAGCTTTCTTTCCGGCCTTTTTATATCGTGAAGCGTTGCACTTTGGACAGATGTTTTTTTCCGTGTGCTCGTTCCGGTATATGATGCAATCATTGATGCATGTGTGATATTTAATGTGTGGCAGATCAAGAGGGCACACGATTTTCTTTGCCTCCTTGACACTAGTAGGACAAAGGCTTCACGCCCAATATGCGACCCTATCCAACAGGAACTCGAAGTTCCCACCAAGGATAGACCCGCATATTGAAACGCTATTGCAAGATGGATATCATTACATCAACATTACATAATAGATGGGGATACA
Source organism: Triticum dicoccoides (assembly GCF_002162155.2). Taxonomy (NCBI): domain Eukaryota; kingdom Viridiplantae; phylum Streptophyta; class Magnoliopsida; order Poales; family Poaceae; genus Triticum; species Triticum dicoccoides. The sequence continues at coordinate 512,406,499 of NC_041388.1, forward strand.
TACAAAAGGCATACAAAGCCACACGAATACAACATCATCTTACATAAGAGTACCATCCGACTACCGATGAAACACAAACAGAAACTCAACGACATCCACCCTGCTAGCCCAGGCTGCCGACCTGGAACCTATCCCCTGATCGAAGAAGAAGCAGAAGAAGAACTCCAAAACAAGAAAACATCGCTCTCACGTCATGATCATCACATAACATGTACCTGCAACTGTTGTTGTAGTAATCTGTGAGCCACGAGGACTCAGCAATCCCATTACCATGGGTATCAAGACTAGCAAAGCTTAATGGGAAAGGAAGGGGTAAAGTGGTGAGGTTGCAGCAGCGACTAAGCATGATATGGTGGCTAACATACGCAAATGAGAGCGAGAAGAGAAACAATGGAACGGTTGTGAAGCTAGCAATGATCAAGAGGTGATCCTGAACTCCTACTTACGTCAAACATAACCCAAAGACCGTGTTCACTTCCCGGACTCCGCCAAGAAGAGACCATCACGGCTACACATGCGGTTGATGCGTTTTAATTCGAATCAGGTGTCAAGTTATCTACAACCGGACATTAACAAATTTCCATCTGCCACATAACCGCGGGCACGGCTCTCGAAATTTTATACCCTGCAGGGGTGTCCCAACTTAGCCCATGATAAGCTCTCGCGATCAAAGAAGGATATACCTTCTCCCAGGAAGACCTGATCAGTCTCGGAATCCCGGTTTACAAGACATTTCGACAATGGTAAAACAAGACCAGCAAAGCCGCCCGATGTGCCGACAAATCCCGATAGGAGATGCACATATCTCGTTCTCAGGGCACACCGGATGAGCCAGACGTCAGATTGGCATAGACCCTGGTTGCCCAGGGGGTGCCGAACATCGCTCAGGTTGGACCAACACTCGAAGGAGCACTGGCCCGGGGGGGTAAAATAAAGATGACCCTCGGGCTCCGGAAACCCAAGGGAAAAAGGGCTAGGTGAGGCAAATGGTAAAACCAAGGTTGGGCCTTGCTGGAGGAGTTTTATTCAAAGCGAACTGTCAAGGGGGTCCCATAAATCACCCGACCGCATAAGGAACGCAAATTCCGGGAACATAACACCGGTATGACGGAAACTAGGGCGGCAAGAGTTGAACAAAATACAAGGCATAAGGCCGAGCCTTCCACCCTTTACCAAGTATATAGATGCATTAATCAAATAAGAGATATTTTGATATCCCAACATAATCCTGTCCACCATGGAGCAATCTTCAACTTCACCTGCAACTAACAACGCTATAAGAGGGGCTGAGCAAAAGCGGTAACATAGCCAAGCAACGGTTTGCTAGGAAGGGTGAAAAATGTTAGAGGCTGACATGGCAAATTGGGAGGCTTGAAGAACAAGTGATAGGTAGCGCAGCAAAGCGACAGAACGAAGCAACTAGCATAGCAATGATAGTAGTGAGATCCAAGGTGACGGTCATCTTGCCTGAAATCCCGCAAGGAAGAAGAACGAGTCCATGAAGAAGATGAAGCCACGAAGACGAACCAAGCGTAGATGAACGAATCCTCACGATCGCAACAAAACAGGAACTATCGAGAAGAAGCACACAACAAGGTAAACACACCACACACAGACAAGACATGATGCACAACCAAGCATGATGCATGAAAAAGCTAGATGAGGCTACTCATGGCAAGAGATGATGCATACAAGAGCAACACAACAAAGCAAGTTTAAATGAGGCCGGAAACAACATATAACAAATCCGGTAAGTCCTCATATGCAAGATTCAAAGTTGGTCCAGATCTGAATAAACCTTATGTTCAAGTTGTTAAACAACAAGTTAAGATGCACCAAGATGATCTACACGAGATTCTAGTCAAGTTACATATAAAGTTCATTAGATTCGGCGCTACGGCCTAGAAGATATGAGCAAAACAAGTTAAACATGGCATTGATGCAAAAGGCACTCAAACCTCAAGCAAACACCTCAAAACAAGGATGCAACATGATAATCTGAAACTACATGCAATTCTAAGCAAGTTTCATATAGAGCACACTCAAAACGGGGCAACGGTTCAACACATACACTCTATACAAGTTTAAAGGACAAGCTGTCCAAAACAGCAACTAGGCATCTAGCAAGCATCAAAACAACAAGCTACAGCACCCCAACATAAGAACAAAAGGCATGGGCATGATGTACAGGTAATGCATGACAAAAGATGAACACTGAGCTATCTCCAGAAATCACTAAAACATGCTCAAACACACATGGAAAGATTGCATATATTAACAGTTTCAGACTTTGCAGAAATAACATCAGGTTGCAATGTTTAGAGCTATCAAACAACATGCTACAGGAACTTAACATGACAAAAAAAGGCATGACATGAATCTACTAATAGCATATAACAAAAGTACCTTACTGACCATGAGCCAAAAGGGGACAGAAAATATGATGGCACCCATGTAAACATGGCAAAAGATATGACAGATTCATACATGGCAGAAACAACAATAAGTAGGCATGTTGGTGAGCTTGAACCACTCACCACAGGGCAACACATGGCATGGCAAGGCAACCAACAGTAGAAGACATGTTAATGAAGGTAAGCATGGCAAGATCAAGTTCATAGGGTGCATGGATCACTAGCAAAGCACATGGCAAAACTGAACTTGATGTTAACAGGCTGACAGCAACATTATTTAGCAAATTTGGAGAAAGATAACAACAAGGTACAACAGGCTATAAATGCGCCCAGGGGCATGAATGGATAGAGCATGACATGTATAACAAAACATCCTTAGTGAACATCTCCAGATTATGCATAGAATGACTTGTAGCAGCAGGTTTACATAGCATCATAATATAACAGATTCAGACTAGCAAAACAGCAACAGCAAGTACCCTACTTCACGAGCTCGATGCACTTTGTACAAGACTCACAAAAATACATGGATGGCATCACTGTGAAGATGGCATGATGTAGTACAAAACACATGTAGACATCAACCTCATAGGATGCACACACAAAATGCAACGAAAAAGACAAATCATCAAGTTATAACAGTTTCAGCAGGTTAACATCATATAGCACTCTTGCAACGAATATTCAAGCATCAAGATGGACTCAAATGAACATCATGCAATGGAATGATATGAAGTACTCGTTGAGGCGAACAATTTGATATGCTATGCGCCCAAAACGGAGCAACGGATGCGCAGTTATGATGCGATGAACAGGGCAACAATATGCAAAAATATCAGGGACAGCGAAAAAAACGGGGTCAACCTTCGGGTGCACGGATGACGAGGACGACCGGAGATGGCAGGGATGCCGACGGGACGACGCGGGCGGCGCGAATCGGGGCCGGGGAGGCCGGATCCGGCGGCGGAGCGGCCGGACCGGGCGCTCCGGCGGTCGGAGGAGGCCGGCGAGGGGCGGCGG
>NC_041388.1:512410710-512419980 GCF_002162155.2 Triticum dicoccoides
GGGGCGAGGCGAGGCGTCGGAGTGCCTCGGCGGCGGAGGCGAGGGGGCGACGGACGGCGGGGCGACGGGCGGCGAGGGGCGGCGCCGGCGGGCGCAGGCGGCGGAGGAGCGAGGCGAGCGCGGGCGGCACACGGGCCTGGGCGAGCCCGACCCAGGCCTGGAGGGCCGCGGCGGCGAGGGCGACGCGGGAGGCCACGTGGCGGCGCGCCATTGGCTACGGACGGTAGCGAAGATGCGTCCGGCGCGGACGGACATGTCCGGCACGGCGCGGAGGGGAATTTTTAGGGTTTGGACTGCGATTTGGACGGGGAGGGCATATTTATAGGTAGAGGGAGCTAGGAGAGTCCAAATGAGGAGCGGTTTTCGCCCACACGATCGTGATCGAACGACCGAGAGCATGGAGTGGGTTTGGATGGGTTATTGGGCCACTTTGGAGGGGTGTTGGGCTGCACACAAAAGAGGCTTTTACGGTTACCCAGTTAACCGTTGGAGTATCAAACGGACTCCAAATGGCACGAAACTTGACAGGCGGTCTACCAGTGCTATACCAAGGCCGCTTGACAAACCTCGGTCCATTCCGAGAATTTTTAACACCCTCTCACAATGAGAGACAAAAGGGGGACGCCAGGGGAACATAGGAGTGTCGGATTGCAAAACAGACAACGGGGAAAATGCTCGGATGCATGAGACGAACATGTATGCAAAATGAGATGCACATGATGACATGATATGAAATGCATATGATGACATGGAAAATTGCAACATGCAAGCAAATGACATGGGAATGACGGTGAATAACTAACAGACACCTGGCGCATCGAATCCGGGGCGTTACAACACTCCTCCACTAACAAGAGATCTCGTCCCGAGATCTTAGGACCGAGACGGAAGGGAAAAGGGATGAGGTGAAACAAGAACTCAAGAGAAGAAGCAAAGAATCGAGAGCACTCGAGAAGAAGAGAGGAACGACAAGAATGACGAGAATCGAAAGCTCGCGGAATCCGATAGACTATGAAACCACTCCGGTTAGAACGAGATATGAAACGAATAAGACCGAAAGGATTTAGGCAGCACTCCGGCTGAAACATGGAGGAATAGAATACGAGCTTGAGAGGATGGAATGATACTTGACGAGAGGAACAACACAATGCCTCCAGAATAATTGAAATAGTGGAAAGAAAAGAATGGAGAAGACAAATGACAACTTGTGCCACGAAGGAAATTGAAAGCATCTTTGCGAGAAAAGATTGAACGAAGTTGTTCAGAAAATCAACAACAAAAAGAATAAGCTTGTTGTGGTCTTATAGGTAACATCTCAAGATCATCAGGTGATAACCGTCCGTAAACGGAAATGATTGGATAGCTTAGAAGAACGAGGAAATGCAAAACTCCACTTCAAAAGAATATGGAGAATTAATTACACTTCGAGACGCGAGAAGAAAAGATACTTGAACTCCACCAACAAGATCTTGATGAACTCTTGAAGAATGAATTAAATCATGAAGAACCACCATGAAGAACGCCGGTGACAAAAAAAGGTGATGAGATAGAATGAAGGATGAAAGAATAAGATGAGCCTTGCGATGATTTAGATGGAGGTTCCGACAAAATGGCCGAGGAAATTTGAACTCCGGAAAAGAAAAGATGAAAACACTTGGAACTAGAATTTATTCATCACGAACAAACTCTGAAGGAAGGGATTACTCACTTTGAGGAAATACGGACATGATATGAAATGCATATGATGACATGGCAAAGTGCAACATGCAAGCAAATGACATGGCAATGACGGTGAATAACTGGCGGACACCTGGCGCATCGAATCCGGGGCGTTACACTCATCCAGGCTTGCATCTGTCCATTTGTTTTTTGCCTTCATCTTTAGAAGTTCTAGTGTGAAACTCAAGCGGGTCACCTCTGGATTGCAACCATCATACAAAGGAGTCTCGAGTCTACCTCCAGTTGCGCCAGTTTGGCCTCCTCTCTAGAAGCAGCTCTGTCGCTAGTCGTCTTCTTGCGAAGCAGGTCTCGAACATGCGGGTCCCGCATGACTAAACTTAGTAGCGACGAAGACGGCGGCGTGTCCACGTCTTCTCCGCCTTGAACTGCCTCTTCGCCATCGACATTTTTGAGGCCGTCTTCCTCTTCGGGCACATAATCGGTCATCTCTTCGTCCGGTGGCCCCATGTCGTTATTTCCTGCCCCGTCAACGTCCTCATCATCATCATCATCTTAACTTATCCACTGAGTATGGCCATGCATGAAACCATGCATGAGTAGGTGCGCCTTGAATGTACCACCCTCAAAGAGGTCGAGCCTGTCTATTTCTTTGCATTTTTGACACTGGCATAAAACATCCTTCAGTCTTTTTTCATACATGTCATCCACTGCGGATTACCAGTATCTTTCCACCATCCTTCCATTGACCTTCATGATCACCTGCGCGCGGGGCAAATATTATAACCATGTATATATGCATGCATGGATCAAATTCATATAAAAATTTGGCATGACCTTGCCTAAACATAGGGCATATTGTGTTTGCCCGAAATTCGCCGAAACGAAATAGAATCGACATTTCGGCAAAACATAGGCAACTCATGTCACTCACATGCCACACACAATTCGGTATATTCATATCGCACATACTTTCGGTCCTAATCGCAAACACACATATTTCCATTCTTGCACAACTATTTTTTTGCTCACCTATTTGTCAAGAGGGATATCGAGCACCTTCTTATAATTAGCTAGTAGCTCTAGATAGTGAGGTACCTACATAAATATAGCTCCAACTAGCTAGGGAGAGAGAGAGCTATGATAGGGAGGAGGGAGGGCATTAATGGAGGGGTTGGTGGAGGGGCAAAGAAGAGAAGGGGAGAAGGGGCAAAAGAAAGGAAGAGGAAGGAGGGATGGTATTAATGGAGGGGTGGTGGAGGGGCAAAGAAGAGAATGGGAGGAGGGGCAAAAGAAAGGAACAGGAAGGAGGGAGGGCATTAATGGAGGGGGGTAGGGCAAAGAAGAGGGGAAGCATTGAAGAACAAGCAAGTGCAAGAGGGGGGAGAAAGAAAGGGGGAGGAAGAAGAGGGGGAAAAGGTGGCAGACATTATGGCTGGCGACCATAGTAGTAGCGCGGGCCACCAAAGCGCGCTACTGCTATGTGTGCCAGCCAAATATCTACTGGTAAGTAAAACTAGCTATAGCGCTTGTCCAAACCCACGCTCTTAGTAAAAGCTTACACATAGAAGAAGTAGCAGTAGCGCATCTAGGTGGACAGGCGCTACAACTATTTTCTTAAAAGTAGCGCTTGTTACAGTACCAACGTTGCTACTATTTTTTGGCCGAGGGGTGTGGTGATGCTAACTTACCAGTAGCGTGCCCACAGGAAACCCACACTACTGCTAAGCTCTACTAGTAGCACGCTTTATAATAGACGTTACTGGTACTTATTAGTAGCGTGGGGTCCAAAACACGCGCTACTGGTAAACTTCTATGTATAAGCCTTTTCCTAGTAGTGTCCGCCCCGCCGCTTGCGTGCGCCGCCTCTCGCGGCCGTCCCGCGCGCCGGCGCCTGCAAGCTCCACCGCCACCCCGCGTCCCCGCCGGCGCCGCCGCCATCCAGGAGCTCGCCGCCCCTCGCCTCCTAGCGCCGTTGTCGGACCTCCTCCGGCTAGATCCGGGCAGGTCCCGCCCGAATCCGCCTCGCTCCATGCCGTCGGCCTCCTCCGCGGCCTCTCCGGCCCCGCGGTCGCCGGAACCACCGTCAGCCGGCCTTGTCCTCCCGCCGGGACGGCCTCGTCCGGCCCCGACCTGAGCTCCTTCATCCACGAACCAAACGGCGTCGGCTCCGTCCTACACTGTCTCGTCCCCGGAACCTCTCTGTCCCGTTTCTGCGAGGTGATTTTGGCCAAGTCCCCAGGAAATCATATTATGTGTGCATGTTTGACTTGTGATAACTTCGTGCTCGTTGCTCCGTTTTGCATGCATGATATGTCAAAATGTTCATTCTCCTTATGATCTACATGATCGAGTAGTGTGTATGCATCTTAATGATCAAATAGATGCCTTAATATGCGTTGCAAAACTGCTAAGTGATATAAACTACTGAAATATGCTGCTTGTTAACATCATATATACATATTGTGAGTTGTGTAACTTTGTCTCTGTTGATCCTATGCTGATGATCTTGATATGCACATGTTCTGCTCTTCATGCTCTACATGTTTGTGTGCTTTGCATTAATGTTAGATTACATATTGGCATGGTAATCTCTTTTGCAAAAATGCATGTTGTTGTTAACTGCTGAAAACTAATGTAACTTGCCTATTTGTCTTTTTTATATCTTTTTGTGTGATTTTCTTTTGAGTATCATGTCTACATGTTTTAGGAGCATACTTATGCCATCTATGCAGTCGTGCAATCCATGTATTTTAATATGCCATGTAGTAAGTGCATCAAGCTTGTGAAGTGGGCTACTTGCTGTTAATGTGCTGCCAAGTCTGTTTCTGTCATAACATGTTGCCATGTTTGCTTGATGCTACCAATTAATCCATGCATTATCTGGAGATGCTTAGTTGACATGTTTTGATGTACATGTTATTCTCTATCATTCGATGCCTTTTGATGCCCTATATATGTCATGTAGCATATGTTTTCGTTGCCATGAATGTGCCTATATGTTGTTCCAGATTTCTGTTAACTTCATTGTGCTATGTTGTGAGCTTGATATTTATTAATCCATGCCTCTTTAGGAGATTCTCCAATTAAATGATTTGAAGTATGCTATGAGTTCTCTGTCCACATGCTATGTTTGATAATTTTGGATATCATATGCCTCTGTTCCATACTTGCAAACATGCTATCATAATATTGCTGTTTTACACTTGCTGGAACTGTTTCAACATTCAATCTTGTCTTGTTGGTTACCACTAATCCATGAGCCATATGTATATTAAGCTTTGATGTTATTTGCTATTTGTTATGTGTACTTAGATGACATGCCCTTGTTTGCTATGTATAGTTGTTGTAGCATCTTTGTTTCATGCCTCCAACATGCCATCTTATTAACTCTGCTCATGTATATGCTCCTGTGTTATAAAGTTGCATTTTGCATTGATCATATTGGTTTAATCTTGATGCCTATGGACCTGAACCTTAATCTTATTTGAATTATCTTACTTGTACAAGAAGTTCATGTCAAGTTTGTGCTCATATGATTCTTGTAGCATGTTGTTTTGATGATTGCAAAGTGCCTAGTTGTTGTTTTGGGCAGACTGTTGTTATATCTTGTTTGGAGTGCATGTGTTGCACCGTTGCTCCGTTTTGAACATGCTCTATATGAAATTTGCTTAGAATTGCATGTAGTTTCATCAGGTCATGTTGAATCCTTGTTTTGAGTGTGTTTTCTTGAAGTTTGGATGCATTTTTGCATCAATGCTATGTTTAACTTGTTTTGCTCATATCTTCTAAGCCGTAGCTCAGAATTAAATGAACTTTATATGTAACTTGACTAGAATTTTGTGTAGATCATCATGGTGCACTTTAACTTGCTGTTTAACAACTTCAACTTAATGTTTGTTCAGATCTGGACCAATTTCGAAATTTGCATATGGGGACTTGCCGGAATTGTTATATGTTGTTTCCAGCCTCATTTAAACTTGCTTTGATGTGATGTTCTTGTATGCATCATCTCTTCCCATGAGTAGCATCATATATTCTTGTCATGCATCATACTTTGTTCCATGTCATATTTATGTGTTGTGTGTTTACCATGGTGTTTGCTTCTTTCCTGTTGTGCTTCTCGATAGTTCCTGTTTCGTTGCGATCGTGAGAATTCGTTCGACTATGCTTGGTTCTTCTACGCCCGATCGTCTTCTTCATGGACTCGTTCTTCTTCCTAGTGGGATTTCAGGCAAGATGACCGTTACCCTGGAACTCACTACTACCATTGTTATGCTAGTTGCTTCGTTCTATCGCTATGCTGCGCTACCTATCACTTGTTTATCAAACCCCCCAAATTGCCATGTCAGCCTTTAACCTTTTCACCCTTCCTAGCAAACCGTTGTTTGGCTATGTTACGGCTTTTGCTTAGCCCCTCTTATAGTGTTGTTAGTTGCAGGTGAAGTTGAAGATTGCTCTATGTTGGACATGATTATGTTGGGATATCACAATATCTCTTATTTAATTAATGCATCTATATACTTGGTAAAGGGTGGAAGGCTCGGCCTTATGCCCATGGTTTTAAATAGCGGATAGCGGGCTGGTAGCGGATTGGGGTCCGCGTAGTGGAATGCGAATAGCAGATGGGAATTTGTTAATATCCGGTTGTAGAGAACTTGACACCAGATTCGAACTAAAATACCCAACCATGTGTGTAACCGTGATGGTCTCTTTTCGAGTGGGTCGAGAAGAGAACATAGTGGGGTTATGTTTAAATGTACGTAGTTCAGGATCACTTAGTGATCATTACTAGTTTGCGACCATTTGCGTAGCTTCTCATCTTATTCTTGTACTCGTAATTTAGCCACCATATCATGCTTAGTCGCTTGCTGCAGCCTCACCACTTATCCATTCCTTTCTCATTAAGCTTTGCTGGTCTTGATACCCATGGTAATGGGACTGCCAAGTCCTCGTGGCTCAAGGATTACTACAACAACAGTTGCAGGTACAGGTAATGCGATGATCATGACGTGAGGGTGATGTTTGTTTGTCTTGGAGTTCTTCTTCTGCTTCTTTTTCGTTCAGGGGATAAGTTCCTGGTCGGCAGACTGGGCTAGCAGGATGGATGTCATTTGAGTTTCTGTTTGTGTTTCCGTAGTCGGATAATGCTGTTGTGTATGAGATTATTGTATTCATGCGGCATTGTATGCCTTTTTGTATGTACCCCCAACTATTATGTAATGGTACGATGTAATGATATTCATCTTGCAAAAGCGTCTCCAATATGTGCTTCTATCCATGGTGGGACTTTCGAGTTCCTTTAAGATAGGGTCGCATATTGGGCGTGACAAGTTGGTATCAGAGCCTCGACCGACCATAGGAGCCACCCTCGATAGATCGTAGTTGGGCGTTGTCGAGTCTAGGTGAAAACTATTTTTGGAGTCTAGTTATATCGGAGAGTAGGAATTATTTTACTCCTCAGCCCCTTCGTCGCTCTGGTGAGGAATCTTGACGTAGGTGTTTTGACTTACTCCTCTCCCCTTCAAAAATTTTTAGGTTCATGCAGGCGATCGTTATGTTCTCAATCCCCTTTTCATCCAGCGCACTTCTCTTCGAGTCATTCGACCCTCGTTGTCTTTTGCGAGATCAATCCTCAGTTCTTTCTCAATGTCCTTGTTTCCCGATCCTTAGTTGTTATTTTTTCCGCTCGTCCACCACTTTTTCTTCTCGGAGCCAGAGTCCATAATCGAGTATCCATCCTACTTGTGCAAAGCCTTTGCATTATTTCCTCAATTATTTGAACAGGTGTTTTCTCTTCAAGTTATTCGTCGGTTCTCCCTTCCAAGTTGCCTTTGTTTTTCCCGCCCTCCCACCCCTTTTCTTCTCGGAATCTGACTCTCTAGCCGAGCATCAATTTCGCTCGTGCGGGGCCTATTTAGTCTTTCCTCAATCATTCAACCGGTGAATTCTCGTCAAGTTCATCATTGATTCATTTTGTTTTCTTTTTCGATGGACTCAATTCAAATATTCGGTGTTGATCATATTCTTTCCCTGGTCTCAAATGTTTCCTCTTGCTTGCTCGCCTCTCGCCAGTTTATCCTTCCGGAGTGCTCAAGACATCTCAGGAGATTCGCGTTTGCATTCAATTATTTTGAGGTTGTCGCCTCATTCAAGTCCCTCAATTGTTAGGGTGCATTCGCTCTTCTATCATTCATTCTCAACGGTGTTTTCTTTTTAGTGGGCCCTAACCCACAGGTCTTTTCCCAAGATCTTACCTGACTCTTCTAATTATTCCGGAGTTATTCCCAAATTCTTTTCAAAGGGTGACGTAAGAATGGATTCCATCAGCCACATGCCTTCTCCAATATCTCTTTCAAATTCCTTTCAACTTTGGTTCAACATTTTCCTATTTTCATTCTTCTAGAGTCATTGCGTTGTTCGACTCGTCAAGTGTCATTCCATCTTGTGAAGTTCATGTTCTATTCCTTCCATTTTAAGCCGGAGTGCTACCCAAATTCTTTCGTGTCTCTTCCTTCTCTATCTTGTTCTAACCGGAGTGGTTTCAGAGTCTATCTTATTCCTTGAGTTTTTTATTCTTGTCAAAATCGTCGTTCCTCTTTTCTACCTGAGTGCTCTCTTTCTTTGTTCACCTTCTCTTTTGCGCTCTTACTTCACCTCATCCCCTTCTCTTCCATCTCGTTCCTAAGATCTCGGGACAAGATCTCTTGTTAGTGGAGGAGAGTTGTAATGCCCCAAATCCGATGCACCAGGTGTCTTCCAGTCATTCATCGTTGCTTCCATTTCATTCGCTTGCGTGTTGCATCTTGACATGTCATCATGTGCATTGCATCATCATGTTTTTCGAAACTTGCATCCGCTCTCTTTCTTCGTTCTTCGTTTCGTCATCCGACACTCCCACATGCACCCGTCGCCCCTCTCAGACCTTGTTTCGTGAGTGGGAGAAAAACGTTCTCGGAATGGGCTGAGATTTGTCGAGTGGCCTTTGTACATCACTGGTAGACCGCCTGTCAAATTTCATTCCATTTGGAGGTCGTTTGATGCCCCAACGGTTAACCGAGTTAACCGAAATCCCTCTCTCTTTGCAGCCCAGCATCCCTTCACAGCAGCTCGCTAGCCCATCTAAACCCCCTCCATGCTCTCCGTCGTTGGATCACAATCGTGTGGGCGAAAACCACACCTCATTTGGACTCTCCTAGCTCCCTCTATCTATATAAATCCCCTCTCCACCGCAATTTCGGGCAAAACCCTACCCTAACCCTACTCTCCTTCCTCCCGTGCCACCGGGCGTGTCCGCTGATACCGGACACGTCCATCCCGCCGCCGCCTCCACCAATAGATCGCTGCCACGTCGCCTCCTATCCACCCCGCAGCGAACTAGCGCCCTTCACGCGTCCAGCGCGCCTCCCCCGTCGCCGCGGGCCCGCGAAGCCTGGGAGCGGCCCGCCTGAGCCCATCCAGGGCCCGATCCAGCTGGCTCGAGCCCCGCCTCCCTGCTCCTCCGTCACACCGCCTGCGCGTGCCGCCTCCCACCGTCGTCCCGCGTGCCGACGCCCACAAGCTCCGCTGCCGCCCCGCGTTCCCGCCGGTGCC
>NC_041388.1:512420990-512421561 GCF_002162155.2 Triticum dicoccoides
ACATGTTTTGATGTACATGTTATTCTCTATCATTCCATCGCTTTTGATGCCCTATACATGTCATGTAGAATATGTTTTCGTTGCCATGAATATGCCTATATGTTGTTCCAGATTTCTGTTAACTTCATGATGCTATGTTGTGGTTCTTATATTAATTAATCCATGCCTCTTTTGGATATGATCCAACTACATGATTAAACGTATGATATGAGTTCTCTGTTCACATGCCATGTTTGATAATTTTGGATATCATATGCCTCTGTTCCATGCTTGAAAACATGCTATCATAATGTTGATGTTTTACACTTGCTGAAACTTTTTCAAAATTCAATCTTGTCTTGTTGGTTCCCACTAATCCATGAGCTATATATACATGAATCTTGGATGCTATTTTCTATTTGTTATGTGTACTTAGATGCCATGCCATTGTTTGCTATGTATAGTTGCTGTAGCATCTTTGTTTCATGCCTCCAACATGCCTTCTTATTAACTCTGCTCATGTATATGCTCCTATGTTATTTGCATTTATCATATTGGTTTAATCTTGATGCCTATGAACTTGAACCTTAAT